>NC_137550.1:11383621-11773181 GCF_963082525.1 Nesoenas mayeri | reverse complement strand
CCTCCTCTCCTCCTGGTTGAAGGATGCCAGAGCTCTCTTTTCATCTGCGCTGTAAATCTGGTTCTCTTTACGCAGACGCACAGCTTCCATTCGGCGATGTCTGTGGAGAAGAACATTGCGCACATCACATCAGCATGGGCAGAGGGATGTAAACGCCCCGTCACAGCTTAAATCCGTCAACTGACCTGATCGCTTTCAGGGCCTTGTAAATAAAGACACCTACACTACAGAACCCAAACTGCGCTCAAACCTTGCCAGGAAGGAGCACGGCAGAGCAAAAAAATGACTTCTAGGGGTGTCTGCTCTCAGGCTGTCAGCCAGAAGTCCCACCTGTCCCCAGGTTGCCAGCTACTGGCTCACCAAAATTCAAGTGAAATTCCTTTTGGACTCATAAAGAAAGTGCAGCCAACCTCTCACACTTTGATTTGCCTCCTACTGAGCAGCTAGCGCATCACCACTGCTGTCCCAACACACCAGCCTTGAGCCACCTGACACGAGCATCTTCTCACTTGAAATACAAGGTAATTAGAAGTATGTCACCTGGAAAGAATTTTTGTTCTTGAAGAGAAAGTGTCCTTAAAAATCTCACCATCATCTATCTATAGCAACAGGGAGTTTAGTGTAGACTATTGCAAGGACACAGAGCACCTTCTCTTCCGTGCTTTCAACCAGAGCCTGGAAGCAGTCTTCCAACGGGCCAATAGAGGAAGCAACTCCTGAAAATTTCACCGAACTATGAGCATCATCAAAACCGTACCTGCTGCCACTCATGACATAACCAGAGCTCTCAAACGATGCAATCTCTTCGCTGGTCAAGCCAATTTCACCTCTCCGGGGTATACGTTTTCCTGCTTTTACGTACTCTGCCATTGCTGCACCTTCACCAGGCAAGAGGGCATGTCCATAGCTTAAAGAAAAAAAAAAGCAGTGATTTCAATCGATCTCTATAAATAGAGACCCTGAGCTAAACACCCATCTTCCCTTGGTCGCTACTTGCTACAGTCGCATTTTTAAGCACTTTTATATTCTTGCACACATATTGGCCTGGTTTTTTCCATATGGTTAACACTAGCAACATTATCTTATATTATCAGTTGAATCCATTCTGATTAAATGGTAACAAAGACACTATAAAGTCACAATGCTGCAGAGCATTAGAATAAAGGCATCTCACAATTGATTTTCTAGGAACCAAGGCTACAAAGCATAAACTAGACTTTTCTACCTGAATTCAGGCCAGAGCAAAGGCACCACTACCACTTCTGTCTGTGAGTTTCTGGCACAACATTTGTATCTGATGAAACAGCCCTCTTGAAAACTGACTTGATTTACTTGATTTGATCAAAGTACTGTTAGAGTTGGCTACTCACTTCAAAGGCCTGTCATCCTGAGAGGCATGAGTTTTGGGAGCTTCTGGTCCAATCAGGCTATCAGCTTCTGTATTTTCTGCAACAATCAAATAATGAGAAAGATTAATATTGTGTCCTTTGTTCTTTGTTGTCAGAACACTTGCATACGTTGACAACACCTAAAAAAGAATTCATGAAAAGGACGCCAAGAAGTTTCAATCCAGGTTTAAAGTCGGGGGAACCTACTTGATCTCTCAATCCAGAGATCTTCCCCTTGCAATGTTTCGTCATCAGAATCTTCACTACTTGAATCACTGGATTCCTTCCTGCTCTTCTTAGTTTTCTTTTTCTTATACTTCTTCCTGTGATAAAGTCAAAGACAGACATGCTATTTACCAAAATTTAAGACGAAAGCAAGTTCCTGGAATCATACTCAGGTCATCCATTTCACAAGGCAACTTCCACCTGTAGGGAGACTGGCTGGCTGCATATAGATTGTTGTTTCATAGAAAATGTCTCACAGCAAACCAAAGACAATACGTACCCTGTTATGCCTTTCATATACTGTTAGAAAGTGGCTCCCTAAATTTGCAGGAAGTCCTCTATGCTGCAAGGTTCTGTAGATTTATATTAAATCCAACAAATTAAGATTATTCTACAGTTTTTATAGCCCTAACTACAAGAGTGCTCAGCCTTCCTAACCACCTGATAAGAAGGTGGTGCTGCCCTCTAGTTAAAAGCAGGTAGAATTACACATGACAACCTCAGAACTTACTTTCTGTTCTTTTTTTTCTTCTTGCTTTTCTTTTTATCTTCATCTGAAAAAAAAAAAAGAAAGCATATATGCTATCAAAAAGATATTATTAGCTAAACCCAAGTACTTTACTACACTGTGAATAACTAACTGCCTCCACCAGAATACCTCAGTACACAGCTTCTCAGACATGATTTGTTTAGGTACTAAATAGCACTGAGAAAGTATTAGCAGAAAGCTTCCTGCAGTATTGTTCTATGTGAGAACGTATTGAACGTATTCCTGGCATGAGGCACCCAATGGATGCTACATTCAGAAATCCTACATCCTAAGGCCAGACTGCAAGCACTCAAGGAAAAGGCACTGCAAATCCAGCAAGCTGGTGAAAGAAAAGAATACTGGATTGATGCTGCCACTCTGTAATTTCAGAACACTGCAAGCATGCAACAAAAGCCAGAAGTGTTGCTTTACATTCAGAGGAGAGGAAGGAGAACTCTTGTACATGCATGTTAGCTGAAACCTTCTTTTCTTACCACTGGAGTTCTGCTCAGACTCCGACTCACTGTCGCTGTCCTCAGAATGTTTTCTGCGTTTTCTTTTGGATGCCTTCCGCTTCTTCTTCTTCCTTTTCTTCCTCTTTTTCTTTTTTTCCTCTAAAAAGTTTTTAAAAGATAACATCAGAGAACAGACCAAGATCATCTAGCTCCAAATGAACTTCCCGACCTTCCCCAAGCAATGCTCTCCTTTGCACTGGAGCCACACTCACACTCACTTCCACCTGTCCAAGTCAGTGAACCTCTTGCAAGCAACAACAGCAGATTCTAGACTTCAGGAGCTTCCCGTTTTCCAAACAAGCTGTGCAAGCAAAACAAAATACCTTCTGAGCTGGAGTCTGAAGAACTACTCTTAGATTTTGCGTCTTCATCTTCTACTGGCGTATGCTCATCAGAACTGAATAAAAATCAACGTTTACTATTTAAAATCTATATTGTAGCATTCAAAGGTACACATATGACCAAATACATGCTTGCAGATTTTGAGTCACTACTTGCAATAGAGTAAACTATTAAACAGCTAATTTGCAGCACAGGAACTGCTTTCAGAACCACAACACAAGGGTCACCTGATCTACAATAAATCACATATTGCATCATTGATATGTTGAAATTATTTGGGGTGAAAAAGTAACAATCTTGTTATTTTGATTCAGAAACAAACTGACACAACATGAACTGTGGCAAAGGGACTATTGTAGGAATATGATACTTTTGCAAATTAAATTGGCATGTTATCAGTATCACAAAAAAACAGAAGAAAGAATGTGACTTACTCGGGGTCAGGAACCTTTGGTGACAGCCCCCAGACTTCAGGTGCCCCCAGTTCTCCAATTCTCTCTCTCTCATTGAGTCTCCTGCAAGAGAAAACGCATTCACTGAAGCCCCGTGTTGCACCTGCCACGCCAACATTTTCAGTCCGGTATCTGTTACCATTCCAGGATGGCCTAAAGCAGCCACAGTAAAGAGAAATCCCCAGCGGCCTGCAGAGCAGCAGCAAACCTCAGCACCGCGGAGGATCGGCGGGAACGGGGTCAGCGCCCTGCCAGCCGAGACCGGCCCGCTCCCCGGCCACCGGCCACCGGCGGGGAAGGCAAAACGCCGCGCCCGCCGCAAGGAAAAGCCGAAGGCGCTTCAAACACGGGCAGCCCCACAGCAGAGCGACACCCGCCCGGGAACGGGCCGCGCAGAAACGGGCGCAGCCGCCGCCTCCCAGGACCCGCAGCCCCGGCACCCTGCCCGCCCCTCCCCGGAGCGGAGCAGGAACCGGCGCGGCGGGCGCTACGGGAAGCTCGGACAAGGGCAGCCCGGGGCCGGCGCTCGCCTCTGCCGCAGGATCTCCTCCTTCTCCTTCTCGTAGTACTCGGGCCAGGCCTTGCCGTGGTGGTGCCCGTGGTGCGCGGCGGAGCGCGGCCCGCCGGGGGTGCGCTCGCGGGAGCGGGACCAGCTGCGGCTGCGGCTCCGCCGGTGGCTCGGGCGCTTCAGGCCGTTGCGCTCCCTGGAGCGGGAGCGGGACCGGGACCTGCGTGCGCGGCGCTCGGGGCTGGCGGCCGGCGGGCTGCGGGAGCGCGACGCCGGCGCCATGGCGGCCGCTGCGGGTGCGCCGCTTCCGGGCGGCGCGCGGCTTCCGGCGTCCTCCCGGCCGGGCGGGGGCGGGCAGCAGCGGCGGGGCGGAAGCGGGACGGGACGGCCCCGCCCGCGGGGCGCACCGCCCTACGCGCCCGGGCAGCAACACGGCACCGCGGCGGCTGCGTTCCCGGGCCTCCTCCCTTTGTGCTGCCGGCGGCGGGCCAGCCCCTGCGGCGGCCGGGCCGGGTCAGCATGGACGCGCGGGCAGCGGCGGCTCCAGGTAAGGCAGCGCGGGCGGCGGGGGGGGCGGGGCGCGGCCCGGGGGCAGCGGCGGCGGCGCAGGCCCGTCCCCGGCCCGCAGGCACCGGCGGCCGGGAGCTGTCCACGGCGGGCCGGGAGCAGCACTGCCCGGCGGACAGCGCACGGACCGGGGGGAGGCCCAGGCACTCCCCGCGGGGCTGCGGGGGCCGGGGCTGCCCCTTCCCCGGCACCGGGGCCCAGCGCCGCCCGGCGCCTTCGGGCCCGATTTTTGACAACTGAAAAATACGGCAGCTCCCAGAGCGGCCCGGTCGCGGCGGCAGCACGTAAGGAGCGCCCGAAACAGCAGCGATTTGGGGAGACAGTTCTCCAGATCGTGTGGTGATGAGACGGGCACTGTCCTCCGGGGTTCGAACACCTCGCAGCGCCGCTTTCTGAGTAAAAACCAGGAGTTTCTGCCCTGCCCGGGCCGTGCGGGGTCACAGCGCGGGGTCCTGCGAACGTTTGGGACGGCTGCTCGCCCCCGGGCAGCCCATGCTGGTTATGCTGTCTAGAAATGATCTCCGAGTATGTCATTCTCTTTTTCACAAGCGAAACACTATTTTAGTTCCCAAATTTAACATGATAAAAAAAAGATTATCTGTAAGAAGAAGGAAGCCTATTTAAATGGTGCATTATTTTGCATGCATGTAACCACATGGATGGAAAAGATGTTACCAGAGGTTTGCAAGTGTGCGGTGTTACTGTATCCTGTGTGGGATCTCCCTGCTGTGGGGCTTTCTGAATAGTTTGGAGATAGAGCTACTGCCTGCTTAATTCAAGCAGATAAGGCTCTGTTTTAAAGGGCAGTTTTGGCTGGCGCTGGGGTCATTTGAATGAGACAGCTGGGAGTCTGCAGTGGCTGTGTTTTTGCCAGCGGAATCCGTACCGCATGAATTAGGGCTCGGTGACTTTGTCTCTCTGAGCGTCCAGTGTCGGGAGGAACCTGAAACCTTGGGTGATCCTGCACCCCAGCAGCCGGTGCCCCCGCTCTCCTCACAGGCTCCCGAGTTCGCTTACCCCTCTGGTATGTGAAGTGTCCCCAGAAAGAAGCCCAGGCCACTGTGTACTCCCCACACGGGTTACAGCCCGTCATGTTGCCAGCCCGTGAGAGAGAAGGAAGCTGCTGGGCCAGACACGTAATAGGGACCCATCCACGTGGCAAGTAAATGTTCCCCTGAGGCCTTCAAGAGGGCACGCAGCCCTCCCTAGCTTCTCCCCCGGAATCCCCCACAACCAGGGCTCAGGGATAGCCCCAGAAAGGGGTGGAAAACCCCAAAATGTGGCTGGGGGCAAGCGTGCTGTGCACTGGTGCCTGTGTTTAGCATGTGCTGAGCTGGGCTGGCATGGAGGGGACAGCCAGTGCCCCCGAGCCCCGCAGCGCCCAGCACAGCTGTCCCAGCCCTTGGGTGCACTGTGGCAGCTCATGATGAGCCCGCTCGCGAGTCTGCCTTGCAAAATGGTGACCAAAACATCTGCCTCTGAGGAGCACTCTGCACCTCTATTAGTTAATATTGTGCAGTCATTTTAAGTATTTTTGTATATAGGTTATACAATGCACAGATATACAGTGCAGAGCAGCATCTACAACTACTGATATCAGTAAAAAGTATCAGTGGACTTTGAATTTGGTTATATGAGTCTTTATATAATGGGATGAACAGGAAAAATAATCTTTGAAAGTTCCTTGAAGCATGAATGGTGGAAATTAGTATTTTAGAGTCCTTCAGAAGCAGTGGTGTTTTATTTGAAATTCCCACAGTGGAAGAGTATTTCTGTCCATAAAAAGTGGTCTTAACTAGGATAACTGTTGAATTTTGATTTTACTGAAGGCCCTAGCGGGAAATTCACTGTCCCTGTTTATCAAATTTCATTTATTTTAATGTAGAATACATTTTTTCATTACACAGAAGACTTGTTTTTTCTCTCAGATTTGTCAAACCTTTAAAAGAATTTTCTGTTCCCACAAACTGTACTTTTAAAAAAGGAGACAGCTCTTGAAATTGCTAAACTGAAAACTTGTTACTGAATTGTGTATTTTTTGGTCTTCTCACAAAAACCTAACACATCACTTCTTTAAATTTGTACCTTTATATTTTCAGAGCCTCCCTTCCCAGAGTTTTTTTTAATCATTTATATACATCAAAACAAAAGTTGCTATTGTGTCTCTTACCTATTTTTTTAGTCCCAGGAATATGCCCTTTAGTTCCATGTGGCTCAGTGGCAGCCTTCACTAAATTTTTTTAAGGTGGTCAGAGCACTTGCTCTGCCCTGAGCATGGCAAGAGACAGCGGGCTTCAATTTAATATCTGATGTGAGAAGACAACATAAAGAGAAGCTTCTGCAAAAAGTAAAAGTCAAAGAGATGGTGCAACACTCGCAGCTAGACCAGCACCTTTTAAATTAGCATGCATTTCTGTGCCTAAGGGCAAGCAGTTCAAAACCTGATTTTTGAGAACTGACGCTGCTCCAGGAGCAGGGCTCCTTCCAAATCACTGCTCATCTTTATCTAGGAATTTTCCTATTAGTTATTTAAAAATGCGACAGGCAATGAGGAGAAGAAAACTCCTTAAAGACACGGGATAAGAGGTTAAGAAATGCTTTAATGTACACCATCAGACATTTTTGGAGGAGAAAATAGAACACTGGATCATATATTAACAATTAAAACAATTATCACATTATTTTCATTTAATATAGCCTGTGTAAAAATGACTAAGAACGTAGATCAAATTGATAGAATTTAACTGAAGGTTATATGAGGAAGAAAAGCCTACCTTTTCCCATTATTGTTCTTCTCTGTTAGTTTTTCTTCTCTCAACTCTCTGGAAAAACCTATAAACCGAAACCAGCTTTGGAACATTTTCAGATCTGGAAGGCTTGCTGCAAAAAGGCACTTCTGCTGCCAGCTGTACAAATACCGAGAGCGCGGCAGGTGATTTTCACTCTAGAAGGGCTCGCAAAGCTAAGCAGGACCATGTCGGTGCTGATCTTTGCGGTGAAAGATTGCAGGCGCTTGTGCCAGTGACTGTGGCCTGTTAATGGTTTTTGGTCGAACTTGAGAGAAGAACATTTATTCTTGGCAAAGTTTTTGAATCTTAAGAAAAATCAAGAGCCCACATGGTTCACATCCACAAAATCCGTAGAGAAAAAAACCAAACCGTAACTGAAGATGAAAAAATATCTATTATGATCCTGGTGTTCTTTGAGCATTGATGCACAGTGACAGTTTCCAAGAGACCGCATTGTGGGTACGTCACTTTGATGACCGCACGTCGAATGTGCGGAGAGCCGCGTTCTGCCAAGGCGCTCGCGTCTGTACAGCTCCTAGCAGTCTAACACGTGCCGCTGCGCTGCGAAGAATACAAAAAAAACGATCCTGCAGTGCGAGCGTGGGTGTTCGGTTGGGGTTGCGGGAGGGTTCCTCGCTGTTGGGCGGAGGTGCGGCTGAGAGCAGCGGGCCTGGGCTGTGCCCGCGGGAGGGGAATGGGCCGCGGCGGGGAGAACCTGCTGCCATCGGCTCCGCCACCGACGCTGCGCGGGCAGACACGGGGCAGGTGCGGGGGGTTGCTGCGGCCTTCGCCCGGGGCAGCGGGAGAGCTGGGGCCCGGCAGAACTGCCAAGGCCGCGGGCAGGCCCGTGTGCTCGGCACACAGCTGCCCAAGGGCTCCGGAGGAGCGGGGCTGGGAGGTGCCGAGCTCCCTCCCGCCAGCCCCAGCGGACGGGGCCTCGGGGCCTGTAACCGGGCGGCGCTGCACCCCCGAGGGGCGGGAACGGCGCGGGGGAGGCGGTGTCGGGGGCTCCTGGGAGCCGCCAACCACCTGAGCCCGCTACCGCGGCCGAGCGGCTCCGGGCGCCGCGGGGACTGTGGGCCGGAGGCCGGGCCGCGGAGCCCAGGGCGGGCACAGCGCCCCGCGGTCCGGCCGGAGGGCGCCGCTTGAGGCGGCTGCAGGGCCGCCCCGCCCTCCGGCCCCGAGCGCGCCCGAAGGTTGCCGAGGCCGCTCGGGTCAGGAAGCCGAAGGGTGACGAGCGCGCTCTGGGCGGAGCGCGGCGGCTCGCAGGGGGAGGCGGCGCGGGGGGGCGGCGCCCGGGCCCGAGCGGCGGCGGGTGCGGCGGCGGGTGCGGGCGGCCGGAGCGCAGGTAAGGCGGCCCTCGTCCTCCTCCTCGGGCTGCCTCCCCCTCCCGCCGCCGGCGGGGCCGGCCCCGCTCCGCTCGCCTCCAGCCGGCAGCGCTGGCAGCGGGCACGGCCTGGCCGCGCGGGGGGGCGGCCCGTCCGCTCCGGCTGCTGCCGCCGGGCCGCTCCCGGGGCCCGCCGCTTGCGAGCGCCAACGCCGCTCTGGCTGGCTGAGGCGGGGCCGCCCGGCCGCTGTTACTCCACCCGGGGGGCCCCGGCGGCCGCCGCGAAACCCCTCCCGCGGCAGCGCCCTCCCCGCGGCCGCTCGGAGCGCCGGGGTGCGCGGTGGGCGCACCGGGGGCTGCGGGAGCCGAGCGGCCGGGCCGGGGCACAGCGGGCGTGGGGCGCGGGGGCTCGGCCTCCGCGGCTCATCCTGCCCTTCCAGGCGTATGGAAATAAAGTTTTACGAGTAAAACGAAGAATTTACAGACTTTACCTCGCTGCTTGTATATTTCGATGTTGGGTTTTTCGCGTCTTGTTGAGGAAGTGCCAAAGGATGGCTCAGTTTGACTTTAGCGATGTTTTTTTGTTGACGTGCTGCTCAGTATCTCGGTTACAAGCACAAAGCAACCCTGCAAATATGTGAGGAGTAACAAAAAAAAGCTTATTTTTGTGGACAAGGAAGTGAAGGATCACTGGCGTTTTCTTTAACCTCGGTTGACTGGCAGTATATGGATGCAGATTTTGTTGTCTGGCCCATAAATAACCTGGATGTTATCGGGCTTTCTCGTAACAATTTACAGAATATTTTCACAATTAAATATACATCTCTAATAATGTTTAAAGCCTATTGAGAGACCTGATTCTTCAGTCTCCTTGGCTTTCAAATTTACCGTACTTGCTGTTGAATCAGAAAAGCAGTTGTTTCTCTGTTCCTCACTTTGTAAGAATAGAGGATGCAGTCAGAATTGCACATACATTGTGTCAAAGGTGAAGGGCCAAATAACAGTAAGAAACAAACTTGCAGAGTGCTATTGCATATAAGCTTAAGAGTAGTATCTTGGATTTGTTTTTTCGAAAGAAGGAATAAACCATAAATGTGAGAACGTTGTCATACAGTTAAAACTGTGAATTTGTATTTTTACTAATCTGATGCCTTTTACTTTGTAGGAATGGAGGGGAAGAAAATGATTTCTGCAACAGACACACAGTATTCTAGTGTGCTCCTTCAGTCTTTGAATGAACAACGTGACCATGGGCTTTTTTGTGATGTTACTGTCATAGTGGAGGACCAGAAATTTCGAGCTCACAGGAACATCCTTTCGGCCTCAAGCACTTATTTTCACCAGCTTTTCTCAGTGGCTGGGCAAGTGGTTGAACTGAGCTTTGTAAGAGCAGAAATTTTTGCAGAAATTCTTAACTATATTTATAGTTCCAAAATAATCAGCATTCGATCTGATTTACTTGATGAACTGATTAAGTCAGGGCAACAGCTGGGTGTTAAATTCATAGCTGATCTGGGCGTACCTCTGTCTGAAGGAAAAAACATGCCAAGCAAGGTCAAAGATGGTGCTTCAGAAACATCAACGTCTAGTCCAGCTCAAAAGGATGCTGAAACCCAGGTACCTGCAATCAGGCCAGAGAGTCAAGAGGTAATGGATGGGATGCCAGTTATAACACAATCATTCTCCTTACGTGGCATAGAATATGAGACTACAAAAATTACAGTGAGTGATTCAGATGATGAGGACGATGATGTCATTTTCTGCTCTGAGATTGTTCCTCCAAAAGAATGTACTAAAGAAACAAATACTGCAACCCAGAACCAGCCTTGCCCAAGTCCAGCTGGAGTTTCTGACCAAAAATCTTGTGGCAGTGGTAGCTCTCCCCATTTGACAAGTACCACAGCAGCTCAAAAACTCACTTCGTCTGCCACTCAGCTAAGCCCAAACCAAACACAGTCAAGCGCCGAATCACTTGTCTCTGCAACACCGCAACATTTGACTCCTAATATCATTGTGCTAAATAAGCCTCTGCTTAACTCATCGCTTGGTGCCAGCTCCTCACATCAAACACATGTGACCCCTACAATTAATTTAGTTGAGGAGAACCAGCAGCCTTCAAATAATGGATCCCTAACTGAAGCAGAAACAACTGCTGTTGATGATGAAGAGGTTGTTGAAGATGATGTCGATATCATTAGCTCCTCTAGTCCTGCTTCAGTCAGCAGTAGCTCTTTGGTTCAGCCACCTTCTGTACCCAAGGCAGCAAGCACTGAAGGATCAGGTGTACAGAAAAAACAGGTTGTTACATTTTCACAAGAGCCATTTGCTAAACCTGGAGAATTAAAAATAAAAATCTCAGATGTCCTTTCTGGAAACAACAAGGAATTCAGTTCAGGCGTGTCATCAACGCATGTGGCTGAAGGGCAGAAAATCATAACATTAGATACAGCAACTGAAATAGAAGGGCTGTCCACAGGCTGTAAGGTTTATGCAAATATCGGTGAGGATACGTACGACATAGTCATTCCTGTAAAGAGTGACTCTGAGGAGCGCGAAGCCAAGCCCGACGAGACGCCCAGAACATCCGATGGTGATTCTTCAGATAGGAAACGCATGAAAGTAAAGCACGATGACCACTATGAGCTCATAGTGGATGGGAGGGTCTACTACATATGTATGGTGTGTAAGAGATCGTACGCGTGTCTGACGAGTTTACGGAGACATTTTAACGTTCACTCCTGGGAGAAGAAGTATCCCTGTCGATACTGCGACAAGGTTTTCCCTCTTGCAGAGTACCGTACAAAGCATGAAATTCACCACACCGGCGAGCGAAGGTACCAGTGCTTGACGTGTGGCAAATCTTTCATCAACTACCAAATTACGGCCTCCCACATAAGATCGGTTCATAGCCAAGACCCTTCTGGAGATACCAAGCTCTATCGACTGAATCCTTGCAGGTCTTTGCAGATCAGACAGTATGCGTACATCACTGATCGCTCCAGCAGTATACCAGGAATAAACGAGGGCGGCATCGTTTATCGTGTTGGCACCGGGAAGGATGGCACGGAAGGAACAACTTCTGACCCTCCAGCCAAACAAATTTCCTGGGATGACATTTTCGTTCCACAGGGAAACGAAGCAATTTTTAAACAAAATCCATCAGAGGGAAGTACTGAATTTGAGTTTGTAATACCAGAATCTTACTGAATCACGTTAAATACTGGAAAAAGGATTCCGTGCAGAAATATTGCAGCTGTTTTAAATGAACTGTTAAAATCACTGTAAAATCAAATGTTAAAGCGAAAACAAGTTAACTTGTTCTAGCAAGTCATCAAATGGTAGCACTTAGATGGATCATTAGTAGCTGCAAGTCATTTGTGGAAGCGATTAATCTGAATGTTTACTTGAGTAGACAATAAGACATTTCCGAGGAGCTGGCAGTGTTTCCTGGTATCTTAATTTTGATCAAAACATGGGGATTTGTAGCTTGAAAAGGTACAATTTCTTCAAAAGAGCAAGAAATATTTCTTCTAAAGTAATTGAGGTATTTCCTGTACCCATACTTACAATGTAAACCCTTTCATGTTAGCACTTTAACGCTGAATTGTATTTAAATGTTAACCAAGAAAAAAATCAGATTTTTCATCATAGTCCCTTGAATGTGGAACCATTTAAAAAAACAAATCCCACAACGCATTTTTGCGAACAGCGCAAGGGTCCAAAATAACTCATCCAGTAGTTTGGTGTATTCTTGAACGAGCAGCTTAGTTCTGCTTTTATAAGCACTATGAATCATGTCCTTATGCAAATAGTCTTGCTAACAAGAGCCACTCAGTCAGGGCTAACTTGAACCAACTCCTTTTATACTTGGCACTATGGTGAGCAGATTATTCAGTGTCTGGACCATTATATTTTACTCTTTTTGCAATGGGGAAAAAAACCCCAAACCCACAAAGCTCAATAGTGAAGAAGCTGAAACAGATTTGGATTTTTCTCCCGCACTTATAGGGTATGGAGGCATGAGGACTAAACCAACAATCAAAAAATACCCTCCATCCACCATAATCCAAAGTATCATTTCTCTGCAGTTGTCTAGTCACCTATTTTCAGTTTTAGGTTTATTATATTGTCCTTTTCTTCTCCTTGCAATTGGTACATGTTCAGACACTTGGATGACAAATTGGATATTTAACTTGAACAGGAAACAGTAGATCTGAAAAAACTAAACAGCTGCTTACTGGAGTCATAGTTTAGCATTTCAGATTGAGTGACTTGTTGAGTTTTTGTAAATGGTGATATGAAAACTGCTCAAGTTCTAGAGACAACTGAGAAAGATTATCATGCATAGTACTAGTTATTGTGACCTTTCATCGCTTAACTTAAAGGTTTTTACTTTTTCATATTTCAAGCAAGCATCTTAATCATATGAACTTCAAGGTTAAGGTTTTAGACATATAACACTCTAGACGGAAAGGCATTTAAATGGTAAGTGGCTCAAATACCACCTGAGCTATAAAGAAAGGGTACCAGAAATCTCTCGAGTAACGATGTTACAGGCTGGATGTTGTCTGGGATGGCATTTCAGCAGCAAAACAGAATCCTCACGAGACAGAAGTACCGATGGCCTGTGTCAGCACAGGTAGCTCTGGCCTAGCTGGCTGCATGCTATACTGAGACTTCCCCAACTTTTTAACAAGAAAAACACGTTATTTTTGTTATTGACATGACACATCTGGAATTAAGCATACATCTCGAAGTGTACATTCAAGAATAATGAAACGTAACGGCTATCGATATTTGCTGCTGATATATTTAAAACCTTAAATTGAACTGTGCCTACTAAAGGTCTCTTTTTGGAGGAAAACTGGAAAATTAGGGCTTTGTAACTATTTTTGCTAGAAGACTCGTGCTTGCATGTGTCTCAGGGTCTTCAGTTTTCCTTGGAAGTGATTTTTGATATCCAAAGTCCAGAGCTCATGTAAAGCATTTGTTTTGTTTCACTTCCAGTATTTATTGGTTTGGAAACATGTTAAATCCATTCTTTTAAGACTTTTTATGGGGCCATGAGCTTTTATATTTAGATTTTTGGCTATTGCACTTCTGTTTGTGTTTTTGTTTGTTTTTGTAAACACTTAGCTTTCATTTTAACTTAATGAAAACCTTATGTAAATACTAAGGAGTTGGCTTTGGGGTAACAGATGAAAAAAGATTGAATCTGAAAAAGCATTTATATAAAAAATTAAAATGTCAACAGAGTATGGTAACAGACCTCACAGTCATTTATATGCATATAAAAACATTACCAGATCTGCTGCAAAATATGATGATGGTGGCTGTATCCTCACTATATGGTTCCTTTGGGAATTCGCACCATAGCATTCCAGTATATGAATTAAATAAATACTAAGATAACAATTGACTGCTTATTTATTTTGTCCTGCTAAGGCATGCAGCTTATAAAAAGACGCAGAAGCTGACGACTATATACATTGAACATTGGGTTCTACAGCTATTGCCCGGGAACTCTTCCATGTGAAACGTTTATCACTTTTGCCAGATCTGTAATGTATATAGTTGTACAGTCTTTCCTTAACATACTTTTTAAAGTTGTGTTCTACTTTTCATTAATCAATACTTGATATTAGTTCTTAGAGCTTTCTATGGCAAAAAATAATTAAAAAAAGTTTAATTGTAAAGATGTGTATAGAATGTCTCCTTTTTAATGACAACTCAACTTCTGCAGTCCAACATGTTAGATTATCAGCAGTTCGTAGCTTCCTTTTTCAGGTCTGAACTGGAACAGGTTTGTATTGGGTGTAGAGTTTTGGTTGGTTGGTTTGTTTTGGGGTTTTTTTGAAGTACTTTCCAAGAAAGCAAATGAGCAGAAAAACCCCACTATGTATTGTGAGCTGGTCCACGCTTTCTCTCAGAACAGGCAGAGCTGTTGTGGAACAGTCTGTCCAGCTATTACAGTCAGTGCAAATGAGCTGGAAATCAAGAAGAACATCGATAGTGAGCAGAGCAGTGCATTTCAGGTAATTTATGGTTAGGGCTCCTCTTCTTACCAGGCTGCTGACTAGTTACGATTTGGAAGAGCTGGACTGTTGGTGAACTGTAGCTAACACGGAGAAAATTAGTCACTTTATGCAGACTTCTTATTACAGGTAAGGAATGCAATTTAGTAAGTAATAAATGATGGCTTAGATGCCTTTATCTCCTTGGCATAGGGCTTCCACCTACTTCTGCTAACATCAAAGAGCAGCTGACCTCATCAGCACAGAATTAAGCTCAAAGCAATACAGTAAACATGAAAGTAAATAAAGGAGACAGTGACATGGCACTGGCTGGATTATTTGCCTCTGTTAAGCAAAAAGTCAGCAGTAACAACTTCACAGTGATTGATGATACCCCGTTAGGTGGGTAGACCTGCAGAATTGTGAAGCACCTGGGGCTTTTAAAAACACAACTTAAAAACACCTGTCTCTGGCTAATCCTGGTAGAAACACTGGTTTCCAATACAGCAAATACAGGGGTTTTTTTGGTGTATGTTTTTTTTTTTAAATGTGTCATGCTATTATACTGGAATTCCTCATCTAACATTAAGGCTGCTTGTAAAACAGGAAAGCTGCTACAATATAAAATGCAATTTATAAATGTTTACAAAAGTCACACGATTTTATTTTACTTTGGTAAAGTAATAAAAGGGTACATATGGGTCACAATCTTGACATTCTCATAAGAAATGATGAATACAGTGCAGAATGTTGCATTTACATTAAATGCTCGGTTTTACTCAAGCAGAAGGAAACAGGTAATTCAAGAGAAAATCCCATCTGTAATTTTTTTAAATGTGAAAACAGACTTGTCCTTTTATAGTGAATTTAAAGCAGCAATGTAATTTTTGCTTAAATATGCCTTAGAAACAAATGAGAATTTGGATGATTCCTAACTTTAGTATTTGTCAACTCAAAACGAATGACACAATCATCTCCTAATTGTTTCTCTGCCACTAAGTTATGTTCCCCTCATGAGTTTCTTGGCCTTGTCCTGTAGTGTTCCCTGCTCCTTCTAGCCCTATTTAGTTGACAGACACAAACAGCAGAGTATGTTTGTCAGAAGTGGGACAGGACCATTAGTTTTTATTTCAAAGATGCACCAATAAAACGTTTTCTGATATCAATGTGCCCTTCTGATTCTAGTTTTGTGGGGAGTTTTATCAGAAGTACTGTTTTGAAATTGCTTATGATGTCTTTATCGAGATTTAATTCAGGAAAACGTAATGTAAAATGGATGATACCCTAGTATATACATTTATTTCCAGCACATGAATTTATAGGAGCTGCACTTCAACAATACCATAGTAAAATCAAATGTCACCCAGATATGTTTTGCGTACACTACTGCTTTAAATCTTATCAGTTGTTTTTCTTTCTTAAGCTGTTTCTATTTCTTTGTTACTTGAGAAAAGTTACACTTGCTTCTGGATAAACAGCATCATCCTTTAGCTTATTACTGTACTGATTAGTATTTGACAGTGGAAACGATAAGGTTAACACACAGCCAGGCCCAAAGGCTTTGCAAATGCATAGGATTAAAAACAGCACTATAAAGTGTGGGTGTACTTTGAAAAGTGAGATCAGAGGCTTCAGTGTTTGTTTTCCATTTTGACAGGTGTTTTGTTTTGGGTTTTTTTTTTAGATTAAAAATAGAGAGACAGCCCAATTTATAATACAGCTGGATTTTCCCCGCACCCCTCCCCAGGATGCATTCTACTTTTGGTACCTAAAAGCCAGATCTAGCTTGTAGGTACTTTTCTGTCTGCATCAGTTGAAAGTAAAGGCAGACAACTGAGGATTAGGGTCAACAATCTGATGCCAAGGAAATCAAATTTTTAGGAAAGAAGGAGTAAAATGTCAATACTTTCCTTTTATCCCTGAAGTAAGCAGTTGAGAACACTCAGGCTGAGCAGCTCAGATCTGAACGCTGGCATCTGAAATGACTTCTGGAGTAGAAGCGCACTTTACAGGACAGTGTGTCCCACAACAACGCTGACCTTCTTTTGTTTTGCAGGATGCATGCAAAATCTGTTGGAATCTAGATCAATCAGCACGGTCATCAGCTGGAGATTAAATGAAAGTCACAACAATAATTGCAAATTCCTATCAGTTTCATCCTATATTACAGGGTGTTGAATTTTATCCATGTGAGACTTACACCTTGGAGAACTAGTAGTGGATATTCCTCATGTGCAGCCCATGATACAGCTACTAAAACAGTGCATATTTAGGGTGCTGATTCAGTCCATTAAAAAAGTTAAAAGTACAAGCTTAAAAAAAATTCCCAACCAAACAGAAGGGAAAAAAGAATGTTCTTCACTGCACTGTTTGAGTGGCTTGTGGACGGTTCCTGATACTCTTCATAGGAATACAAGGAAGATTTAGGCAGTGCAACCCCCCAGACTGTCTGACTTCAGCATTACTTACACAGGATTCAGAGAGAAACAACTGCATTTCACCTTCTATCTTATCAAGTCTCCTGAAACAAAAACAGCTTTCCTATTAAAGCTTTTCCCCTCAAAAACATTCACAGAATCACAGAACGTTAGGGATTGGAAGGGACCTAGAAAGATCATCTAGTCCAATCCCCCTGCTGGAGCAGGAACACCTAGAAATGTTTTGCTAGACACACATGAAAATGCCCTATGACGTGATCTCCTTTCATTAGCCTTAAAGTTTGAGACACCGTCGCCGTTCCCCCCAAGATTTTTCCAGTGTGTAGGCTGTAACCTGCATGCGATGTGAACCAGGTTCTGCGGCCCCAGAAACATCCCAGCAACTGGAGCCCCACGGCCAAACAAAACAGGCATCAAGTCACGCTGTCTGCAAGCACCCTCACCTTAGGCCGGTACTCTCCAGCAGATATCCACCTCGGTTATCCTTACTTCAGCTTGGCACAAGATGGAGTAAGGCAGACCAGAATCTATCATCTGTGTTGTATCACTTTATTAAAAACCAAGGACTACATGAACCTCGCGGTAACACAAGGAGGCTGGAATTTAGGTGACCCACTACTCACCAACACTGCAAAACATCAGTAGTATGTCTCCTTCCTCATACTCCATTGACAAACCTCTGAAATAAGTCTTGCAAGAAAGAACAGTCCACTCTAATATTCATATTTGCAATTATCTTCTGTATCTATCCTCCTGCTCCTTCCCACAGTAAAATATAAGTACAAAATGTTCACAATTATTTAAATGGTAAATATTTTTTTCTTCTTTCCCACATTCTTTATGGTGTATAAGGTGGTGGCTTTTCAAAAGGTGGAAAATACGGTGGCGAGTAACGAGGTGGCGCATTAGAGGACCACATATAGCTGGGAGATGGCGACATTGACTGGGGGTCATCGGAGAGCCCAGAAGGAGTGGAGGCTGGAAACACGCTGGAATGCTGCAGGGAGACAGCAAGAAGGCTGTAATGTAACCGCGTCTTCATGTAAAGGATATTTCATTGCCAAGCAGTGCAAAAATAACATTTCAAGGCTCACTTCTGCAAAACATTTGTACATACAAATAAATATTCAAATAACTTCTGGCATTCACGGTAAGCACAGCCTGTAAGGAACAGTTTGCATAGTGAGACTCCTTAAACCTAAAACTGAAAAAGGCATTACAAAAATCTCATTGCTTCTGTGTACCCACTGCATTTCACAGAGGCTGGACAACCAAAACCGGATGAGTCTCTCTCAAATCTTGGGTTTCATACATCAGCCAGTAGCAACAGCAAACAGGCTGCAGATCATTTTCTTTTTACCCTACCTTTTCTCTTCATCACAAATTAAAAAAAAAGCCCAGAAATTAATAACAAAGCAATTTATTCCTTCAGCAAGTAAAAAGCTGGCACAGACACTGCTCGGGTCAGAGTAGGACTCAGGCAAGAGAGAATCCCCACAGCCAGAGGCCTCAGGTAATGCCTTCCTGCAGGCCTCTGAGTTCCCTGGAAGATAAGCAAGGCTCAGACTTGGAATTGCATTTGAAAGAGAGACTTGGCTATTTTAAATATAGATTTCCTGAGCTTACGCCCAGCTTTTGTGCCGGCTCCTCAGCCAACACCTGTGCTCGCAGCAGTGAGACAGAGAGGCTTTAATCCACCCAGCTGAGACGTAAGTGCTAGCAGAGCCCCAGCAGTACTCCTAGTATAGACAAACCTGGAGTTAAAACAGCGCTTAGTACTAGCCCAGTGGCTGAGAAGAGGATTTTGCAGCAGAGCTTGCTTTGGTGTGTGCTGAGGTTGGTATTTTGCAACTGTAAAAAGTTTTACAACACTAATGACTGTCCCAGGTTGCGTTAATCTCAAAAATGAGTCACAAATCTGCATAAATAAGTCCTAGAAATTCTGTTGTAGGTGTTCAAATATTTCTAGGTATCCCTGACAACAGTGTTGTCTAGTGGCAATAGCAATAAAACCAGAAAGGTTTAGATTCCTGTTACCTGTTAATGCATGGCTCTGATGAGGGAGATGGTGGCTATCACAGGGCACACCTCTCAGTTATGTCCAACACCTTAAGCCCTTGTTAATAAAAAAAGTCTCCAGCCTTGATGGTTGCAAAGAAAATATATGATGTGTTAAGCTAATATGTGGTAACAGCCACCTGACAGAAGAGCTGAGGAGGAACTGTCATCGTCTACGTCAACAAGCAAAAGCTGATGCTGACAGCAAGGTTCACACAAAATCACTGAAGCGTGTGGAAAAGAACCACAACGGAATAGCTTTCCAGTCAGTATGTGCCTTCATGAGCACAAATAGCTTGTTTCCAGAAGCTCATTTGTTTCTCTCAGACATCGCAGCTGGCCTAGCGAAGACTAGCACGTGAACACCTCCCTGCGCCTCTCTGAGTCCTCACAAACGCCAGGGGCAAGGCCTATTTCTGATGTGGCCTCCAGCAGTGAACGACAGGGGAGGCAGGCAGCACGTTCTGCTGCCTTCTCTCCCAGGGCAGCTTTCAGGAAAACGCTACCACAGCAACACTACCACTGCCAAGGACCAGCGCCGAGGAGGAAACATGTGGTATTGTCTGCAGGAACAGGAAAATTAAACTGTGTGAATGACGGGATGCCAGGCTTACGGAATCCTGCAGACCGGCTGGGTTTAACCTTGCCGCTAAACAAGAAAACATCCTGTAATTTTCCCTACCTGAAAGTCGTATGCGGAGTAGGGAGGCAGGTGAGGAGTGCTGTGGTAGTAAGTGTTGTAAGATGTCACCTGTGGCCGTGAGTAGTAGGACACCGAAGGGTGCGCGTTTTCAACCGTACAGTTCAGCGCAGGGAGGGATGGAGTCTGTTAAAACAAAAAGAAGAGGATCTCAGGCTGCGAACCAAGTCACAGAAAGATGACAGCTGAGCGAAAGCAGAAATTATTTAAAGGAGCAATGTGTGTCTTTAGAGCTCAGCTCCTGTCAAATTAGCAACTGGCAATCCGGCTCCCCCTCGGGCAGCAGGTAAGTCTTGAGGTCATTCCATTCCTGAGCCACCGTTTCCTCTCAGACCCCACAGAACAAGCCGGCAATAGCAAATGCACATCACTGCTCCAACAAAGCAGCTGTTCAGATCGCAGTTTTGCAAGTAGGAGAAGTAATCTGTTAATTTTTATTATACTGTTCCTCAGTGCTTTTTGAGATCAGCATATTTCAACCCTGTTTGTACTGCTGTTCACAGACACTCCCATACAGCTTTCTTTGCAGAGGTTTACAGGCTGGCTGGTGTAGATCACCTCTCAGAAGGCCACAATGCACAGCTGGGAATGTGTCTCCTGTTTTCTTGGGGAAGATCTTGATGAGTCTGAAAAGCACGTAGGGAAGTTCAGAGTTCTGAAATACGGCACCCTTAGCGCAGGGCCAGAGACTTGATTGTAAGAAAAATGTATTGCCAGGATAACAAATGCACTTTTCTGGGTGTCTCATTTTGTATTATCGTGAATGAGTCACAAGAGACCAAAACAGATCCAAAATTTATCTGTTGAATGTTCAGTTCTCTCCAGTCATTCATCCTCTGCAAAACAAAACTCTATGGAAGGTAGCAGGCAGCCTGATTAAGAAATGGTATTTCAAAGCCCACACTGTCAGAACAGCATTTTTTTCATTATCTGAAGTTTAACATCTTTCACTCGGTTTTGGTCCCCAGTTCGCCCTCTCAGATTCTGCATCACGAAGAAACTAGATGGAGAGTTTCAGCCTAACACAGCTGCTTAAACGGTCTGTAAAGCTCAGAACTCTACTACTGCTATGAAATCAACAATTCATGAGCAACCACCACACATGCCCTTATGAAAGGTCAGTGCCATGAAAAGGAAGATCAGTTTTTAAGAGCGAGCTTCTTTTTATTCATCCTGGCATTACCAACACCTCACAGAGGGTTCCTTTTGCAAATACCATCTCCCAATTCTCTTCATCTTTTCTAATCATGTTCAGATGATGACACCAGATCGGAAAAGTGAATCATTTCCACCTTCTCCTTACAGTTATTTCATGCCCTTCTTTCCAGCCCAATTGCAGTGATGCATAGATCATTTGCACTGAAATACCAATAGCTGTTTTCATTATTTTTTTAAAGGCAATTTGCTTGATTAATTTCATTTAATGCACAGAGAAATTGGTACCATCTTACCATGTCTTTAAAGCCTCCAAGTATCGCTGCTGTAATGATCCCTAGGAACAGCCCCACTATGTTCAGAATCGTTGCTGACCAAAGCAGGTGGTAAAGGTGGATGATGTCCTGGCAGCTGCTGACATCAATGTACTCATAGTAGCCTCCAGAAATCTCTACTCTGCTAGATTAGGAAAAAAGAAAAAGATAAAAAATGCACCACACGTCATAAAACTTAAGCACTTCTGCAGGGCAGTAAAATGCATTCTGAAATATAATGATAACCTGGACCCATTTTAACTCCCAAGGGCGTGCAGATAAAGCCTGCTAGATCCCACACTTGTGGCATCCGAGATCTCCCTGTATGACAACAGCAGAAGATGGCTTGATCTGTTGCGAAACAAACAAGCCCTGCAAGCCCTGCGAATGCCCAAATCACCTTGAGTCTCAATCCGCCTCTTATTTCTGCCATCTGCAATCTCCACAGAGATCCTGGAGGCTTCCCAAGGACAAACCGGTCTTGGCACTACCCAGGGAAATCAGTCGGTGCCCCAGGGAGCGGCAGCTCTGGCATGGGACAGCACAGGGCAGCACAGCTGGCCCCGGGCACCGCGGGGCTTGGCCACAAACACGGCCAGCTCGGCCACCCTGCTCCAGACACCTGTGCTTTGCAGCTCTGCAATAGCCGGGGCCAGCAGGACCCCCGGGACCTGTCAGGGAGAGGTTTATCTGCTCACATTTTTAAGCTTTTCCACATGCAGAAAAGAGAGGGAGAAAACTGGGTCATTATTTTGGAAAGGGAAGAGCAGCTCCTACAACATGTGGGCTGGAGTCTCACAGGTGGGATTCTTCAGTAATGACTTCTCTGTGACTACCGCTTGGGGACCAGCACAGCCTTTGGCGTGGCTTACCAGATGCAGCAGGTTACAGCAAATTCCCCTTAAGAAAACATATTTATCTGGGACAAACAATACTAAGGGCTTATGAATGACTTAACTCCCAGCTCACACTTGGGGTTAGGCTCAAAGTGCACCAGGGTTTTGAGGAAAAGGGGAAGAACAGGCTCATATTTAAGGCCAAGAGTCAGGAGAACCAGACTGAGCTCCCAGCAGACTCTGCAAGGCCTGCAGGACCTGTCCCCTTTCACAACAGCCATCCTCCTTCCCTCATTACTCAATTTCACCTTCTTCTTTTCCTTTTTCCCATGTCTTGTTGTAGCAGGCCGCTGCAGACGACATTGCAACAAGCAGACAGGGATTTCAAGCAGATTCGAGGCAGAGCGTAACCACAGGCTGCACAAACCTGTGTGTCCACCTGCACGACCTTTGTATAACCTGAGCACACACCGTGACCGCCTTCAACAATACAGCCTGTGTGTACTAAACAAGCAAGAGCTTGTTCCTATGGAGATGTGTGAGTGCAGAGCTCTCAGCAAGCCATTCAGCATTGTACACTTAAGTACAGCATGTACTTATCAACAGCAAGGAGCTCATCCCATGCTGCCACAGCTGGGGTTCCCAGCATCAGGAGGGATGCAAGATTGCTGTCACTTTTTCTATAATTTCCATCCTTTACAGAATACATGAGCTAACCAGCTTCGAGTGTCCAAGCCTTCCTCACTGAGATCTCATAAGAACCAGCACCTGCTCAGTGCACAGCACTTGTGTGGCACTAAGCAAGACTAAGATGACAACAACTGGTACCTTACATCACAGAGGGGAAAATGGGCCAGAGGCAGGACCTTGAACTAACCTGACTGGGAAAAAAAATACAGAGAAGTAACAAGTTTTTCTATTCAAATCACTTCTTTGTGTATTGCTCTTTTCAGTTAGTAAAAAGGGATTGCATTCTGTAAACCGTCAAAGGAAAGTGTGAGCTTCAACCCTCTGCAGTGGCTTCCACACAAACAAAGTCCTACAGAGATCACCCTTCCCAGCACATGGCACCGACTTCTCCCAGCGGCAGCTTTTGATCTTCCTCACCACAGCCAATTATTTAAGTGAGGGCCAGCCCAACTAAGTACCATGATAAATGCTAAGCCTGAAACAGCCCTAGGCAAGAGCCAGCACTGAAAAAATCAATTTATTAATCGCCTGCTGACACACATCAGACACTCCAAATGATTTAAGCAGTGCATGCTGTAAATTAAGCTGGCTGAGGCGCAGTAGCCAGACCTAATGATGGTGTGATCACTACGTAGTGGTTCTGGATAGGCAACCGCCCTTCTGACGCATCTTTGCACAGTGCTGGTACACCTTCCAACCTCTTGTGACCACCAAAGACATTCACAGGGCAGAGAGGACACTGATTTATGAACAGGCAGGTGGAACCCGCCTGCGAACTCCCCTCCCTGTTAGCAGGGTGGGGAATGAAACGGTGACAAGGTGAGGAAGATCGGTGTCCCAGTTTTCGCACCTTTCATCCTCTAAAACGAAATAAAACCCAGCAAACAAGCGGTGCTAACAGAGAAGGAAGGTGTTACGACACGGGACACTCAGTAGGGGAAAAAACTGGGGACGACACCAAGTACGGAGGTAATGGCAACTCCTGCCATCTTCATTTTTCCAGCCGAGTTGGCGCAGAGCACGCTCACCCGCGGCTGGGATGGCTTTAGCGCATTTCATACACCCCTTCACTTGGTTATCTTTTTTTCTGCGCGTCCCTGTGGCTAACAGCCACAGCTTAAGCTCCCTTCCCACAGCAGTCGTCATTAACCAACACTCTGCTCCTGCCCTGTCCTGGCCCTTCAGGCCCCTGCACACCAGCATGACCACTGCTCGCCCTTCCCATGGCCAGGAACAGTATTTTTAGCTTACTCACTTTCCACAGTTATACAGGTCACAGCAGAAGCAGGTGTTGGTTTTTATTTTTGGTGTGCAGGGTGCACGGCGCTGCGGGTGACAGATTGCCTGTGTGAATACAGAAAAAATACATAAAGCACATAATCACCAAACATTTTCTGCTACTATTTGGCCTGCACTACATGTAGATTGTGCACTGATCTCCAGATTAGCCCCAGGAAGGTTTTCCTTTCCTTATCTTGCAGCACAGCCCCTACAAAGTACACAGTTATACTGGAATAAAGGCACGCTAGACTAGACCAGACCAGTGTTTCCTTCCACCGTGGGGAAGGCATTGATAAGCACATGCCTGCACAGGAAGGGGGTTGTGCAACTCTTACAAGCAGCCACAGCCTTGCTGAACTAACATTCCTCACCACACAGCAACCCAGAGTGAAGAGTTGTCAATAGGACGATACAAACTGGGAGCAAGATTCCCATATTGGTGAATAACTGACTAAAGCTGTTAATTGTCTGTCTACAGGTAGTAACACTCAAGCTCATGTGCATAGTCTTTGGGCTGAAAAGTGAATGGACCCCACCAATGCCACTGGGTAGTATTTATTTTGCACCTCAAGCAGGCATTTTAATTTAGAACATAGTTATTATTCAAAATTACTTGGGAACTTGTGAGGAAATCTGAGAGAAGCTCTCAGTGCACAGCAAAGGCAGCAAAAGACGTACATCCACACACACCACTGGTATGTGGCAGGAACATCCATCCCCAACAGGCTTCTCTTTGGAGAAGTCAATAGACAGCAGAGGTGCCGAGGCTGGTGTATGTTGCCCGAATCCACAGAAATCAGTGCTGTCTGAACTCTTAACCCACCACCCCGCTCCTGTAACAAATGCACAGCTGAAGATCTAGAGAAACTGGTACATTGTCCTATCCCACATCCTCTCACAGGGACTGGAAGGGCCCTGGAAAGCTCATCCAGTGCAATCCCCCCATGGAGCAGGAACACCCAGATGAGGTTACACAGGAAGGTGTCCAGGCGGGTTGGAATGTCTGCACAGAAGGAGACTCCACAACCTCCCTGGGCAGCCTGGGCCAGGCTCTGACACCCTCACTGGGAAAAAGTTTCTTCTCATATTTAAGTGGAACCTCCTGTGTTCCACTTTGTACCCATTGCCCCTTGTCTTATCACTGGTTGTCACTGAGAAGAGCCTGGCTCCATCCTCCTGACACTCACCCTTTATCTATCTGTAAATATGAATGAGGTCACCCCTCAGTCTCCTCTTGTCCAGCTCCAGAGCCCCAGCTCCCTCAGCCTTTCCTCACACGGGAGATGCTCCACTCCCTGCAGCATCTTGGTGGCTGCGCTGGACTCTCTCCAGCAGTTCCCTGTCCTGCTGGAACTGAGGGGCCACAACTGGACACAATATTCCAGGTGTGGTCTCCCCAGGGCAGAGCAGAGGGGCAGGAGAACCTCTCTGACCTACTGATCACCCACCTTCTAATCCACCCCAGGTGCCATTGGCCTCTCCTCTCCATTCGCTTCTTTACCAATGTGGCAGTACCAAGCATGAAGGAATTGGCTCCCAAGTCCTCCCAGCACCCTGCTCCCGTCCCAGCTCCCACCCCCTGATCCCTCTATGGACCTCCCAGGACAGCCCAGAGCAGCCTGGCCGCAGGTTCCTCCACCCGCACCACGAAGCCGGCCCTTTCACAGAGCCAGCACAGCCCAACGCTCTCTCACCTCTGGTGGGGTCGTACTCTTGGAGTAGTACTGACATCGCCCCGCGTACAGCGGCCTCAGGTCCTGCCGATGAAAAAGCACCGGGCTTAGCATTGCAGCAAAATTAAAACCAGCCAGCTGGTCTGGGGAAAGGGGCCAGGCTTTAGAGAAACCTGCTCTCACATCAGCACCTCTGTACAGGGGCTGTTCTGCAACACCCCAACCTGTCCCAGCCCCCCCGAGCCCCAGGTGATGTTTAACCCTGGTCCATGGCCACATGCATTTGTTGCAGCTACCATGGGAGGAGCAGGCTCTTAAACCGGGCTCATTTGGGTGAGGGCAGCTACTCTGAACTGAATGATGCATTTCTCATCCCCCCATACACATCCAGGGCTGCCTGACGTGTTTCCGATGATTCTTCATGCTGAATCACAACAATTTCTCATTAAATTTTTGACAAATTTGTCTTTCTGTGCTCTTGAGTCACTTGTGGGAAAGCTATGGTGGGTTACCATCCTGCAAACAACCCGCACTAACATCTCACTTCGGGGCAGCCTGGTCCCCAGGACACAGCCGCAGGGAAGGCAGTGCTGGATGTGTATCCACCTTGGTGAACCCTTCCCAGGAACAGCCCGACTCGCGCCCTGGGTGTCCCATCCAAATCTCGGGGTGGCGGGACAGCGGCAGACGAACGGCAGGAACGCTATGTGCTAGCATGGCAGGAGCACGTCTCCAGCTAGACAGTGACATTCTCGGACGGTTACGGGGTGAAGCGAGGCCAAAAGCACGTCTGCTCATCAAGAGACAGAAACCAGAGCCCTCGCCACCCCAACTGCTCAGCTCTGTCTGTGTCAGACGCGCAGACATCCCCGTGGCCAGCCCGCAGGAGCTGCCAGCTCATGCCATCACCCAGCCCCCGAGGTCAGCACTCAAAAATCCCAGAGCAAGTCTGCAGGGCTCAGGTCCACGTGGACTTGAAGGAGCTTCACCTTTTTATCAAAGCTAAAGCTCCCCATGCGCTTGCAAGGGGAGGTCAGAGATGGCCGAGACTTGCCGGTTGCATCCAGACAGATGGAGACCCACCATCCAGCTGAGCAGGGCTGCCCTTTGCTCGGTCAGCAAACCCTGCTGTCCAGCCGTCTTTCTACCACTAGAACGCTCAGGGGCAGGAAAGGGGAGCCGGCTTTACAAGGAGAATAATGAGTCGGCTGACAGAGCGTGTTTCTACTTCACGGGTGATTCTGACCTTCTCAAATTCCTTGCCATTCTGATCATAAATAAACCTCAAATCTGTCTTTTTAATCCTATTTTGCCAAAAATTTCAAAGAATGGCATCAAACTGTAGAGCTGAAGGACAAAAATCTGTTTGCACTTATAAATTTTGATTATAAAGTTGAAACGGAATTGTGTTTTTTCTTTTCTATACTAATAACTGAAACATTTGCATGTCCCACTGTACTAGCAATACCAGTAGCTCATATATTTTTAAGTCATTGAATGGAAACTGAGAACCTACTGCAAGTGCTTCCTGTTTATACTGGAAGACTTTAACGAGCTTTGTATTAAATTGCTTAATTCTACTGCAACATCCAGCAGTTCAATCAGCATTAAGAACTGCCTCTGCTAATATTTAAAACATGATGGAAGTTATGCTCGTACGTTGTCCCTTGGCAATCGCGGTAATTCACATTATACCTTACAGTTTTGAGACTCAGTAAACGCATAAAGTACAGACAAAAAAACTAAAGTGAAGTTTAAAGATCTTTATGGTTGCTGCTACTTTCAAAGTATTTTTGCAAAACTGATAGACTTTTCCAAAGTTTATGATTTAAAACAGCATTCGGCACATTGACATACATTCACAGGGTTTAATGTGGCCTGATAGGGGATTCGGGACACCACCACCTGCTTTCCTAGAGCACAAGCATTGCAGGACCCGTGTTTTCCTGGAAGCACTTACTATGTGTCTGGCGGCAAAGACACCGTCTACTATGGCACAGCAGAACGCAGCAATGACGCCAAAGCTGATGAAGACGATCGATGCAACCAGCTGAAAAAGGAAAACAAAGCAAAGTATCATCTGCCTCTGCACAACCAAGCGTTCAGTGCCCTCTCCGCGAGGATACGTAAACCACGGTCAATAAGCCCTCAAGCAATCAATGACCCAAATGTTTGCCCAGGCTGCACAGGCTGGTCTCATTGAAGGCAAAGGGATGCATGTCTGCTTCTGCAAGGCAGCAGAAGTAGCAGTGTTGTGCCAGACCAGTTCTCCGGGGACTTGATATTGTAATGCAAGTTCTTCCATGACTCCAAAGCGCTAAACTTAGGCTGAGGATACACCTCCTCTTCTGGCTGCTGCTGCCCTTAACTCTTCCCTGGAGAGAACGGAGGGGATTTCTTCTCTCGCCATCCTGGAGCACTGTGGGGAGGCTGTAAGGACACAGGAGACTGTATGCCGGCCTCTGGTGGGACTGTGCCTCCAGGAAACAGCGCTTACATGCAGGCGCAAGCACAAAGCCGGGGGATCAGAAGACGGGTGAGCAGCCTACGCCATTGGTGTCGCGCACCCTCACAGCAGCCTGGCTGGGCTCCTTGGTGCCACGTCACGGTAAACATGACCCATGGGGACTCCCCCTGGCTTGGGGAGCTGCAGGGAGGGACATCCCCAGCTTCAGCTCAAGGAGGGAAGTCAGGCACATCTGATCCTCTTCCGCTGGACCCATCCTGCCCATTCTTAAAATTCAGGTGAAGGCATTCAGAAGGCAATCCAGCAACACTCAAACCCCAAAACAGGTATGAGGAACAAGGTCTCTAGTCCGACTACACCACTTCACATACAACTTGTGCCGAAGTGCCAGTGCTCAGCTGGGGGTCCATGCACGAGTGCCGACACAACCCTCAGACACAACCCCTCCTCGCTCCCCAGCAGCAGCTCATCACACACAGAGCTCCCAATACCGATCCCAATCTGTCTCGCCAAAGCACATGGGGGATATCGACAGGGCCACGGAGGGACAGCAAGCGGGGCGTTATAACTGACAGGTTCACAAAGATGCAGCTTAGGGAACAGCAGCAATTCCATTTCAAGAACTGAAAGCTTTAGTGGGTTTTCCCCTGGTGGTTTTCCAGTCCAGCGATCACAGCCCTTCAAGTGTGGGTCACTGGCAGCTTTTAAAAACTGCTTCTCCACAAGTACAAAGGTGACTCTGGTCATCAGGAGCTTTGAGCAATAGTAAAAACCACTAATAGCACAAACAGAGAAATAACAGTTAGCTTGGCCAGCACTGACAGATATCTTGGGTCTCCTGGCACCGGGATGTTTATTTGAAAGCTCTAGGTGCTAAGTTTGCTCTAACACCTTGGTTCCTGCCACTGCATGAGGATCCAGTTCTCAGGAAGACAAGTCAAACCCCTTGATGAACACAAGCCAGAAGGATCCTATAGGTATTTTTAAAGTGTCTCGGGATTTTTAGGTTAATCACACTGTTTTTACTTCAATCAGTGAAAAAAGACCTTCCTCCAGCAACATCCATGTGCAGACCAGGTCAGCTTGAGCAATGATGCAGGAGGGCTGACTTGGGACAGTGGAAATGGTCCCTGTACAATTGCTTACTTCAGATAGCTTCAAAATGCAAGAAAACAAAATGGCTTTGGAGATGAGGCAAGTATTCAAGACATACGCCGTCCCACTGCAAATAAAAACTGCAGCAGCAGACAGAGCAGACTGTGAAATGAACCCAAGGACCATACAAGCAGGTCACAGTCATGAGTCACAAGCTGTTCCTGGAATATTAGACGCTGTGCCATGAAGTACTTGCAGATGGCAGCAGGTGACGGGTTTTCTAGGATCGGGTCCTATGCTGGGACCCTGTTTCTGTCAGCTGTAAATGTCAGGATTTCCTCCCCCTCAGACCCACGCCATCTCCACATCGAGATTGCAATTTGCACTGTTCATTACCGCAGTCGCGGTGTTTCAGTGCCACAACCGGGGAAGCCGCGCAAGGGCACAAAGCACAGCTGCTTACTGGGAGAAATGGGGTTTACGGCTTCAGTTATTTGTAGCAAGTTTAGTTTCTGTGCTCTCCTTGGTTTCATACAGACTTGAAAGAGGATATCCTCCCTAAATAGTATGACCCTTGGAGATAGGAAGTGAGCCAAACGATAAATATATGCAATTAGGTTATTTGTCAGTTGCCCCTCCTGGCAGGTAGGAGCTGCTAATATGGTTATTTAAAACAATACAGGGCTAATGATGATACTTTCCTAACAACCATACTAGGATATAATGATCTGGTGTTAGAAATGGATTTACTCACTTTATTTACACAGTTTCCCCTCAGCTGCCAAAGGAAAAACCTGAAAACCACACACTGAGAATTTACAATTAAAAAAAAAAAAAAAATCAAATGACGAATAAAAACATACAAATTCATTTTAACAATCCCACGGTTTTCAAGTAATCTCATGAGTTAACACAAGGTTTTGATTTGGGTTTGCCAAGCAGAAGTCGCTCTCAAGAGCTGTGTGATATTAGTGAGGGGTCGTTGCTCACCTAACTCCTGATGAAGTCCGAGCAGCACTCGGCTGAGGAAAGGCCAACGGGATTTGGGTAGTGCAGGAACCGCGAAGCAGGAGCGCTCCGGGCTGCGGTGCCTTTGGGCCACGGTCCAGCGACACATGGGCTGTGAAGCTGTTGGTTATTACTCTTCCGTGGCACGGATGACTGTCACAAAGCCACACAAAACGCCGAAAACCGCTGAGCAGGCAGCTCGGGTGTAAGTCAGAGCTGCTGGCAGACTGCGCTGTCCCTCCCCGGGGACACGAAAGCTCTCCCTTGCTTTGACAAGTGGGAAGCGCAGATGTGTGGCATGAAAGCCAAGACACTCGGGTGGGCAAAACGAGAGAGGTTTATTCCTGTCGGCAGGCTGGGGAGAAGAGCCGGGCTGGCTTGCGCGACTCCTCGCACTCTGCGCCCAGCTTGCGGGCAGAAACACACACAAGAACACGGCAGCAGAAGTTGCTTCTAGTTCTTCCTGCCCTCAGGGAGGAGCGACTGAGAAACAAGCAACACTGAGACTGTCTTTTGGCAAACTAGGGCACTGGTGAAGTTGACAGAAGATAGGGAAAAAAATAAATCCTGCACTGCCAGCGGTATTACGGAAACATGTAATGGACAAAGCTGCCACTGTAAAATACTCCTGGGCAAGGAGGAGACACGACCAAAGCACAGGAACAAGCAGTGACGGCTACCCCATGTCCTCTCTGCGGTCAGAGCAGAGACATGGTACCTGCCAGCCGTGACGCCAGCCCTGCAAAGCTGGGTCATGTCATGCATGCCTTTTAGGGCACAAATGATAGATGGAAAGGATAAAACACAGGCTACCCAGCGCTCTTCAGAATAAACAAACAAGTCAGAGCCACATTGCCACTCACGGGCACTCCTGTGAAGAACGCAGGACTGGCATAACATGGTCATTGCTCAATCAGACCCTGACATGCTGCTAATATATGACGAGCAAGAGGTTTGGAAACTCTGCTAGGACAAAACAGAACATGTTGCTCTTGCAGAGCCAGGGTGAAAATAACAAAAAAACCCCAAAATATAACAAAGAATATCCACTGGGAAAAAACAGCTCCCCTGCACCCTAACTGGGGAAAAGGCAGTTTTCCTCTCCTACAGGGTCTGCCTCACCATACCAGGTATCACATACTGTGACAGCTCAACAGAAAAAGTGCCGGGTGTGAGTTGTGAAGCACTGAGCACCCTGAAGTGTACAAACGCTCCAAAAATCCCACTGAGTTCAATGAGACTGTGTATAGTCACTTTCTGCTTCCTTGGGCATTTTTTTAATTCTAATTTTCAAATATCAGGGTTAACAGCCTTGTTCTCCTGGGCTGCCAGAAACCATCTCTAGTTCCCAAGAGGTATGCAACACCACCCTGGAAGAGCTAAGAAAACCAATAACACTCTTTACATACAAAATTTCAGTTACTGTCATTTTTAAAAACAGGTTTTTTATAATGAACTTACCATTTGCCTTTTGTTTTCTATCAAGTTTGATCCAATTATTCCAAGAAACGACCCAAAACCAAGCTGAAAGACAACATACTGTTAGCATTTAGATCAGGACAATATCCAGCATACTTCACATACAGGCAGAACACAATTAAATCCAGAAGCAGCAAAAGAACATACTGCAGATGTGCGAGCATTCTTCCTTCAGCAAGGAATCAGTGGAGTCTCTCACTAGCAGGAACTATAAAGTGTATCCCTTATATGACACTACAAGCGTGTGTAGAAACCAAAAGGATGAATTCTGAATTCCATCCCCTCCCCGGTGATGCTAAGAAATGGCTGGTGGATGAAGATATGCATTGCTGTCTTGGAACAATCCTATGAATGCTCAGGAGCCCGCAGACACAAACCTAGCAGGACCACACCACTGGCATCTGCAGGATCAGGCCCCTGTAAACTCACCAAGGGCATGAGCAACCACCTGTGTTTTCAGAGAGTTTCTTGATCTGAACTATGAAATAAGGGAGCATTATAGTCAGGAAGATTTAGCAGTTTCCTGTCACCTTCTACTCCTCCCTCATTTCCAGGAGTGAGGATGCACCAACTGGGGTCTTCTACCAGAAGAGCTCATGCCTTTTGCTCCAGCAAAAGCATCTTTTCTTGCTGCCATAACTGACAACACTGTTCCTATTTCAGTTCAGTGATGTCAGCCAGGAGTGCGATTTCCCACCTCCTTTCTCCATAGCCTTAAGCTATTTAGGCTGCACTAAATAGAAGTTTCTAGGACAAGCACACCTCAGCCAGGCCAGAAACAGGGACTTCAGCCAGGAACCACGGACTCGGGGGGGACATGCAGAAGTACTTCTGTGTCACACCAAGAAAGGTCTTTGATCAGCAGGGAGCATATCCAACTCCACTTCTATGGGTCAGCAAAATGAGAAATGCCAGAAAAGTTCTACAGCTGGACTGGTCATAAGCAGGTACAAATCCAGTCAATAGACAAGGGGGTAGTAAAGACCTGGTGAACTCCTCGGGAAGCAGAATAAGGCATGAGACAAGCTGCAGTGATTCAAGAATGAGTCAACTAACCTGGAGTTGATATTTTAAGATCCAGGAATAGAACACAAAGGTTTAATAAATCCAAAACTAAGAAGCAGAGGCATGTGCAGAGATTAGCAGACACATACGTGATGAAGAGATGGGCTTAAATCCTCCTCTGCTCTGCTTAAGCCCAGCAAGGTTTGGTGCGGTGCCGCTGGCAGCGACTGAAGTGGAGCAGCTGACCAGGATGCTGCTTCCCAGCAAAACCCTGCACCCTGAGCCCTCGGAGATCCCTGTCCCCACATCAGGGACAAACTATCATGGTGGGAAGCCCAGCAATGAAGCCCCAGGTGCTGCTTAACACCTGGGCAGCAGGCAGGGCAGAGAGCCAGGGGCACTGTTGAACTGCCCCAAACTGATCTACCAGTGCTTCTGGGCTTATTATTTTGCTGGGCAACCAACATCTCCTGCCTTCCCCAAGTAACAGTTCAATTCCAAGAACAAAACCCAGGAGATCCAGGCATCGCTTTCAGTCTGGTGACATTTAGCAGCGAGGAAGTTGTGTTGTAAGACACACCTAAGGCAAATGCTCAAGAAAAATGTTTTGTGCCCTTTGAGCTTGATTTAAGATGTTTAAGAGAAATGCCCACGTGGTGCTCCAGAGCAGCCTCAAACCAAAAAGTGAAATACTTAAGATATTTCAAATGAAGAAATTAGAGCAAGTCTGTACATCCAATAGGTGAAGACCAAACAAATCAGCAAATTCTCATTAATTGATATGAATTCTCATTGCATTAATGGGAAAAACACCCATTTTTCTACGCGTGGGACAAAGAGATCTTGGTAATCTGCATTAATTGCATCACTTATTTGCTGGTGGATATGATCCCCTGGGATGTCCGTCTGAAAGGAGGACAAGACAGAAAATGAGTGTGGTTTTGCACAGTAAAGTGCCAGGAGGAGGGTGAAGGCAGCCTGGCCACAGGACATGTCCTTGCCCTGTCTGTTTCAGCTCCTCCAGGTGGGTCAATGAGGAACTGCACTGTTTGTGGAGAAAAAAATAAACAAAAACATGCACAAAAACCCCCAAACAAAACAAAACAAAACCTCCAACTAAACAAAATCGCACTGATGTGTGGAAGGTTTCCAGTGCCTGGTTCTGCCCTTCCTCGGGAGCAAGAAGCCTGGGAACACAATCTGCTGCATCGGACATGTTTCCTCCTTGCACAAGAGGTGTTTGCACAAGGCACACAAGTTAAAGAAGGAAAGAACAGTGCATTAAGCATGGCATCGATAAGACATCTGACATTCCCTGAGATGATCCAATCCGTGGAGCTTGTCCACCCAGAGAAGTCACCCAGCACACGAAGAAACTTCTGGCTCTATCTTTTCCTCACCAATGCAGGGTACTCAGGGTATGACTCATGGTGGGGCACAGAAACCCCTGATGGAGATGCATGCAGGCCTAACATTTGCATGAAGTTCTGGATGACAAGACCTGCAAGGAGTTGCTTCTTTGGAGCCGTGGAAGCCACCTGCTCAGGGACAAGTCACCAAGTACCATGCACCACAGCAAGCCCTTTTTCCAGAGTAAAGGGAGAAACCCCAGCTTGTTACAAAACATCAGCTATTTTAAGCACCTGCTAAAGCATGAAGCAGCGCACTGAAATGCTTTCCTGTGCAGGGAGACAGACGAGGTCATCACATATTCCCACACAGCAGATTAATGAACAAACCAAGAGGGAGAATTTGGTGACAAACACGAACTGTCAGGGTGCCTCCGAATAAAGCAACTCAATGTCCTTCCCAAGTTCAGGAATCCATTAATTCCTTGAGTAGACTGCACCTTACAAAAGCCTAAGTGATGCTGATGCTCTCAGAGCGTAAATAGCATGGGAGATGTCAAGGGGACATGAGCAACAGACTCTACCCATCTGCATCGGTGTGCAAGACTCGCTCTGAAGCACAAGGTTCAACTGAGGCTACTAAAGCGTAGGCTAAGTGCAGAGAGTTGGAAGCCAGCCTGCCACCTTTCTCAATACCTTCCTTCTATACTTCTTTTTGAAAAAGATCAGGTCTAAATGCAGGAATTACTAGGACAAACCAGAAAACCAACCCTAAACCAAAGAGACCCAACACAGCCTGTAACAATGTTCCACAATAATGGCTGTAAAGGGGCTTTCTTCAGTCATAGAATAGCTTGTCCACAGAGGAGTATAAACCTCCCCGAGATCAGCAGTGTGTGGCAAATAGATCAAACCACAATCAGGCAAGAGCAAGCCTCCGCCTAGTTATGTGAACCAGCTTTAAGCTTCCAAACCTAAATGCCTGGCACTGCACAGCTGTTAGCCAGGACCCCCTAGCTAGGGGGCTGCAATTACACTCAACCTGCTATTAATAAAACACCTAACTTGTCCGCAGCCCAGTCCTTTTTGCGCTTCTTTTTCAGCATGTCTTAGAGACACACAGGAAAAGCCCAGGACTTGCTTTCCAGCTTGTATGAGACCTCCGCTCATGCTGGGAGAGGCATGATGTACTTGCCCCTTATCCTTCTGCAGGAGGTTATACAACTACTAGCAAGATGGCTGAGGGGGTCTTCTCTAAATTAAGCCATTTGAAGCTATGAGATTGTCCTTTCCCATTTTAATCTGTTGATAACGATAAAGAAGAAATGGATGTGCTATGCTAGCTGCCTGGATGTGCGTGCTCCCCTGGCAAGCTGCCACAGCTCTTGCTAACGTGCTGCTCCTCGTTCTGGGACTCCAAATCGTTAAACACTTCTGCCAGTGAACTTTATGACCACAAGTTCATGTGAACAGCATTTCAAGCCCTGATCTCTCAACTGTTCTTGGTACCTATGGTTCTTCTTTGCCTTATTTCTGCCTGGGGTTAATGTGATGCATGCAAACAACGAAGCTCTAAAGTTGCTTTGACTGACATAAGACCTATTTATCTGTCTTTGTTGGCTCAATAGCGCTCTATTACCTAAGCTCAGAGCAAGCTGCCACTTGGATGGGATTTTTGCATGGGAATGAGCAGCAGGTGCAAAGTAATAATAAAACAAATAAATTAAATGGCAATGAAGTAGCTGAGCATAATATTCAAGACAAGATCACCCTTTATAACATTTGCAGCAATACAAGGGACTTTGTAGGCAATAAGTTTTCTAGACCTACCTAGGAGTTCTATACTTACAATAACCCCTGGGTAATAACCTCCAACAGTCACATTTTGGGTTCTTGTTGTAGCAGCTAGGCCCACCGTTAGAATTAATACTGACACAATGAGGAGAGTCACAGTTACGTAGAGGGAATTTCTTTTTCTTCTATTGAACGACCCTAAAAACACACATACACAACAGAATTTGCTGATTCCATCTGGGGACAGTCACAGTACCGCAAATTTCTCCTCCCACCACCAACCACATCGTGGTGAATTTTCTTCCTTCTAACCTGAGGATATTTTTGGGTTTGGCTGTCACTTTTCACCTTCACTAACATGCTTTATCAAGCATTACTGGGGCATCTGAATTCACATTTACTTATCATTGATCTAACGTAGATGAAGAGAGCCTTAAGAACTGTAACTCTGCAAAGCTCATTTGGATACACCGGAGCCTCCCAGCCCCTCCAGCCTGGGGCGATTGAGCTAATGAGAAATATTACCATTAGGCATTTATATATTTTCTGATCTGTCTACTTACATCAAGCTAAATAACCACACTGTACGCCACTTGTTTTGAGGGGGGAAATCTTGGCTGTAATCATATCGTAAAGCATCCGCAATTTTCCATATAAATGAGACATCGCCAGTAACAGCCACATCTCCTCCTGGAGCATCATCCTCTGCTTTCAGCAAGGACCAGGTATTTTTAGATGCTTGAATAATGAATTTGTGGATTAGTAAAACTCATCTACAGCTGCCTGATTATGGTGTGGCTTTTTTTTTTCTTTTATGTATTTATAGATCTCCCAAATGAGCATAAATATAAAATAGTGATTCCATCAGCCAAAAGGAAGGCTGGCTGTGATGTTACATTCAGCAACATCTTTAGGCATGTGCTCTGCCATTTCTACATCACTGTGGAACAATCCTTTTGATTATATTTCATACATTATGTAGACATAACCCAGCACCTGCCAGAGTGACTGGTAGGAGAATGGGCCATAGCAGCGTCCTGCTGCGTTCCCTGTGAGTTGCTGCGGTGACGCTCAATCCCATCCCCACAGCCTGGGGGTTCCAATGCACCCCAGGAGCAGGCAAAGATATTTCCGACCCCGGAGGCTCCCAAGTGATGCTCATGCTGCCAGCACTTCTCAGAGTGCTTCAGAAAAGGGCAGGGATGTGTCCCAAGAGCAAGGAGCTGCTTCCACCATCTCTGAGCATATTCCCTAAAGCAAACCATGTTGGGGACTCTCATCTGAGGTGTTCGAGGGCTCCCTGACAGCCTGGACGTGATGAGGTAAAACACCTGCAGAAGGGCTGGGAGGAAAGACTCGGCCATGCCAAGCACATCTACCTTGTCCAAATTCTCCAGAAAGAGGAGCACACGGGGCCTTGCTGGGCAGCTTTCTGTCTTGAAGATGTACACCCCAGGTGCCCACAGGCCCTTCTTTAGGGTCTGCACATACCTGCAGCACAGCTAGAGAGATCTTTTCAGCCTAGTGGCTACGCTGATACAGCCATATGGACACACACTGGTACAAATTATCTCCCTTCCTCTGCAGGGACATCTCTCCCCAGGGAAAAGTGCAGCAGCTCCCCGCTGCTCCTGCACACCCGCTCCAACCTGACCCACCAGCTGTGCTGGCGGGAACGTTCCCTCTCCATGCCGGTCCCTGCTCCAGGCTGGCACAGCTTCCATGGGCATGGGTCACTTCACCCACGCCAACCAGATGAGCTTGAAACCACAGACAAGTCTTGAACTTGGAGCTTAAAACCTCAACAGCCCAACACAAGCAGATGAAAGGCAAGAGGGATGTATAAACAAAAGCAACACCCTTTTTGACTGCTCGGTGGCTCTGGAAGGAAAGGTCTACACCTGCAAACCTGCTCATGTCCAAGAGCACAGTTCTTCACAGGATGGAGATAAAGGTACCCAACTGTTTGCTGCAGGTTGCATTTGGGGTTAATCTTTTTATTCTCTTAAATCTGCCAAATAAGTTAATAATATAAAATCTAGACTTCTAAAGCATTCAAAATGGATTGTGAGGCCACTCTGTTTATATTGCCTCCTCAATACTACAGCTTGTGCCACGCTCCAGTTCCAGTGCAATCATTTAAATGCCAGTTTCACATAAACTTCGTAAAATTCTGAAGTACTGGGTCCAAAGGTTTAACTGAACAAAACTTCAGTAACTGGAGAAAAAAATTGCTACTTCTTACATAGATTAGTTCTGAAAGGAGAGAAAGAATGAACCTGTCTTGCTTATACACATGGTAGGTTACCAAACTTCCGATCACTGCTACAGTTTGGCTGGCAAATGAGCAGAAGATAAATAAAACCAGCCATATGTTCCTTACGCAGCTTAAACTCTTCACAGTTGGGCTGTGTGGGCATGCAGATGTTTGTGCCACGCAAAACCGCCCTGCAGAGCACGTCCGCGTGAGCATCGTGGGGACGCAAGTACAGTGTTTACACACACAACCCGGTATTCCTGCATTTCCACCAGAGATGCTGCAAAAAGCTGCAATGAAAAAACCTGCAAAACGTGCTATTTTCCTCAAAATCAGAGTATTTTGTAATAGCACTTCCACAAGAAAATGCACTAAAAGAAGCAGCTTGAAAAAGCGTTTATGGATTCTGAACTTGTCTCAGAACCACCATGTTTTCCACTCTTGCGTTTCTACATTGTTTTCCAGCACAAACAGCACACACCAGCCTGTGATATATAAGTGATACAAAACGTTGCCAACTGGAAAATTTCTGAAAGCTTTTTAATATTCCTTCAAGAATAAAAAAAGCCCCAAACCAAACAAAACCCAAATGCTTTTGTTCCAGGCCCTAACAAAACCCACCATAATCCTTTAAATTGATATTGGAGAGAGATGCGAAATTGAAGAGATAATGTGATTACGTTAGTTTCATCTCTGTACTGGGATGCTAATTCCATTTCTTTCTTTCTCTGCAAACACATTTTGATATGTGTACCTTAAGAAAGTGGTTCTGTACTTTTGTAAGGATGCCTACAGCTCCTTCAGCCTACATGGACGCATACTCAGTATCTCCACTGATAGCTATTGAAGGGCAGCCCTGGTAAAATCATCTCTCTCAACACCAATTTTTGCTGAAAGTATTCCCCATTAGATCGCTTTCCTCTCTTCTACTGAGCTTGGTACAGCTTTACACACAGAAGTGGAGCTACGACAGCTTCACTGTCTCTGCATTTAAGGTACAGTAATGGCCTTTTCTCTGTGATTTATCCAAATTAGATACCTCAAAACTTGCAGTGCGTACCTCAATGTGAATATATAAGGTGTTTTGAAACACTGTGCTTATTTCTGTGAGGAAAACATAAAGAAAACAATGCTATCTATAGTCTGGCTATTTCTTTTACTAAAATGGCACTCAACGTATATAGGCTTCAGAAAGATCATTTTTATTTTATGCCTCGGAAACATACCGTTATTACAATTGTCATATATAACCCCACTCTAAAAAGAAAGGTTGCAGCAGGTTTTTCCAAGATTACTTTAAAAGTTTGCAACAATATATATCTTTCTACTACCCCTGATTTACTTGATATTTTCCCGATTATCAGAACAGATGGGAAGCCACAGAAACAGCACTCGCTTCTCCATCATGTTATTTGAGAAAACAAACAAACAAAACACACCACCACAAGTTAAGAATAAGCACAAAGCAGTCCAAGGAAGCCAGCTTTAACTTTTGCCCCAGAAAAACCGGGGGCAAATGGCACCGAGCCGTTCTCCCTACCAGCCCCTCTCCTTTTGTTCCACTTCTCTGTTAAAAACGCGTTCGTGTTCGAGCTGGGACCCGAACGGGCTCTGGCCGCGGGCCCCGCCGGCAGCCCACGAGAGGGTCTGCAGGCGCCCGGTGCTCCCCTCCCGCTCGGATGGGTGCGCGGGTGGGGAGAGCGGCAGCGGCCGCCGGTGCGGAGCGGAGTGCGGGCTCCTCTGACCCACTTGGCGAGGTGCGGCAGCGCTGCGCGGGGAGCGGGCGCAGCGGGCTCCGAGGATGCTGCGCGACCGGGGCTGCGTCCGCCCGGCAGCAGCGACCCGCGGGGGGCTCTGCCGCAGCCCCGCGGGACAAAACGGACCGTGCCCCTGCGGCTGACACCGCGCCTGAACAGCGGAGCGGAGCCGGGGGAGGCGGCGGGGCCTCGGTCGCTGCAGCCCCCGGCCGCGGCGGGGGTCCGGTCCGGTCCTGGGGACCCACCGCCCAAAATGGCCGCGCGCCCCCGGCCCCCGCCCCGCATCCTCCCGGGCCGGCGGGGCCTCCCCCACCCCCGGCACTTACCCACGGAGTCGGGCAGAGCAACGCCGCCCGGGCGCTGCTGAGTCAGGGACTGCCGCATGCTGACGGCCCACTCCCGCCGCAGCCCGCCGGGCCACGGCGGCGGACAGAGCCCCAGCAGCGGCTCCGCGGCGCCTGCGCGCCGGGGCGGGAGCGGCGGGGCCGGGGCGCAGCGCACAGCGCACAGCACCGCCCGGGGGCGGGTCCGCGGGCCCTGCGGGTCTCGCCGCGGAGAGCCGCGGATCGGGCAGTTCCCTCCCAAATCACTGCTCAGCCCCCGGCGTGGGGCGGTCTGGGCCCGCCTGTGCAGCTGGTGCCGTTCTGCTGGGAACCAGAGGGGTGGGTTTGCTCCAGAAGGGTCTTTTGGGGGAAAGGAGGGAAGTTCTCGGCACGGGACCCCCCGCACTCGGAGGGGCTCAGCACCTCGCTGGTGCTAAGTCTCCCCCGCCCTCTCCCCATCGGTCCCCAGCACCTTCGCATCCCAGGAACTCCCACCCCACCTCCAGCTATTCTGCCCTTCTCCAAATGACTCCGCGGTGCCTCTCTGTCCCCCCATCCTCCCCATCCCTGTCCTCCCCGCAGCACTGAGCCCCAGAGCGGTGCTGGTGGCACTCCTGGGCAGCCTCCCACCACGGCCACTGGCCCAGGTTTTTAATTCTTGTTGCTCTGAGATCCCTGCTCCCATGGCGATGCCTGTTGCTGCCCATGTCACATCCCACCGAGGCAGCGCTCCCATGGGACCCTGCAAGCTCCCCACATCTCTGGCTGAGGAACCAGGGCAGGCGCTCAAACTCTGTTTTCTATATCATGTCTCTAAAATGGGGATAAAAACATCTTCCCAGCAGGCTTCGTAATTGCTTGTAAATCACTTTAATGCCCTGGGCTGAGAGGTGCTAAGTGCAAATCATGTAATTATTTCAAGCCAAAGCATATTTCATCAAGTTAAAATAAACTAATCCTATCTCTGCTTCAAAAAACCCACACTTTGATTGGATGAGAGCCTAATTACCAACTTCTCCCAGGAGAAAAGAGAAAGCATACACTGACAGCGGTGCAAGAGGCAAGTTACAAATGCCCAGATCAATTAATGGCAAAGAACATGTCACCTCCGGAGAAAACAGTGGTTCTCCACCTTGGACGAACTAGAGGACCCCTGTGCTCACTGCCTGTGCCCCACTGGGCAGCAGGGCCGGCACTGGCCCCTCCCGCTCCGTGCTGGTGATGGAGGGGATGGGTTGCTCAGCTCCCTCCTCTGCTCGTGTCAGGGCCAGGCTGTGCAGCAGCACAATCACTGTGACAGGGTGTGTGTGGCCCTGGGGAGCTGCTGGTGCCACACAATTGCCCAGGCCCAGTTAAATCCCTGCACTCTACCCCAGCTGCCAAGTTTTGGGCAGACAGCTCTCCAGCCCCTGACGCCCAAGCCCAGCTGTGGAGTGCCAAGCTCAAGCAGGGCTGCCTGCGTGCCCTCCTGCCTGCGTGCCCTCCTGCCTGCGTGTTCTCCTGCCTGCGTGCCCTCCTGCCTGCATGCCTGGCAGTGGGCAGTGCCGGTGCCGAGCCAGCACTGCTTGTGTAGCTGGCAGCAGGCGTGCGGCAGCCCTGGCCAACTCGGCGCAGACTGGGGCAGCTGCCAGACCTCTTTCCTTCCCTCTGCGCCCATTTATTAGCACAGCCGGTGCGTGGCGTTCAGCCACCTTCAGGAGAGGGAAGGGAGAAACGGTGCTTCGCACACTTGGCTGGCATGGTGCAGCCCTGCGGGAGCTTGGGACAGACCTCCTCATGCCTCCAGCCAAAGCCCCAGCCTGGGGCAAGGCAGCATTTTGCCACAGGGCTTGGCTCTCTCACGAAGGGAAGGGTCACTGGCTCTGTTGGAAACATGCTGAGGGAACGAGCTGGTGGACGGTGCTGAGCTCTGGCTACGGACAGAGTAAAACAAGCCATGCTGTTCCGTGAGAGCTGCATGGAGCACAGCTGGGGACAGGCAGCTCTCACTCGCTGCAAACACACTGCTGAAGCTGTTCCAGGCACTGCTGCACATGCAGCAGCAGACAGGGTTTTGGTGATGTTGGCCTGACCCCAGTGTCCCGTCCCCGTGCTGTTCCCCAGCACTCCCACCACGCTGGCCCCCCACAGCAGTGGAACTCCAGCATGCACCCCCTGTGCCTCTCATGCACCATCTTGTCCCCATAATTCACTGATGTGGGAAAATCTGATATGCCCTGGTCCACAGGGTGTCACAGCAAGGTGTCCCTCTGGATTTTGTCTCCGTGACTGCTCAGCTCTAACAGCGGGTCGGGGAAGCCGACACTGTGCGCTCCTATCTGCTGTCTCAATTCAAAGGGATAAATATAGAACTGCCCCTCACACTACCCCTTCACCGCAAAAGAGATTTTGCAAACATTGAACAGGGCCCTGCCATGACTGACAAGCACATATGACAGACACATGTGGCCATCGAAAGCCCTAGCAATTTGCTAATGTTTATTAACAACTGTGTGGTCTCCCTGGGGCGGAGAGCCCGGTTTCCCCATGTAGGGCACTGGCTGGCCTTGGTGGGAACTCGGGCGCGAGGCAGAATGCTGTGAGGGTGCTGCAAAGGGCACCAGGTGCCAGGAGGCTCTGGACGGGATCCTGTTGCGTTGATCTCACCCCTCTTAGGAAAGCAAGTTATTTTTTGATTCACTCCCGAACGCTGAAGTCCTGCAGGGTAGGAAGGGAAAGCAGTGTGGTTCCTTGCAGACAGGCAAAGGTCTTGGTGCAGCTGCACTCAGCCTTTTTGGGGGGTGCTGCAGGTCTGGGGAGCTGTGCTGGGGAGGGGGCTGTGCCCATGGGTCCGCGAGGGCCGGGCGAAACGGCACCCACGATGGGGCTGGTGCTGCTGAGCTCAGCCCCGGGCTCCTGCATTGCTGACGCTCATGTTTCTCTGCGTTTCCCACCCAGGGATGGAGGGGAATACCAGCGCTGAAGGCACAGAGGGCCGGCACAGGAGCACCCAGCAGAAGGTGGTGAGTCTTTTGGGGGCTGCTGGCCACCCTTTGAGAGGCAAGGCAGGGGCTGCTGCCAGGGACCTGCTTCATGGCTGCTAATTGTAGCTACTTTGCTTAAGGAAATGCTTCTTCACCCCTTGGGCAAAGAGCAAGCACTTTGCACTGAGAGGGGAAGGGGCAACAGGGGGTCTGGTTGATGGTCCTGGGAAGTCAGGGGGCTGGGAAGGATGAGGACACCTGGGCATGGGCCACCCTCTGCACAGCTGGCTTTCAGCAGGAGGAATCCGCTGTTGAGAACTGACCTGGTCCAGGGTGAGGATGGGGGAAGCCCCTGGCCTCCCTCAGGGCACCTGTGACTGTCAGCACTGTGTGATCCCACCAGGGATGAACCCCAGCTTTGCTTCACCACTCAGAGTCACCCCAGCTGCCACAGCAGGCAGCAGTGTCCCAACAGGTCCCACTGTGGCTGTGCCCCCTTCCTGCCCAGCATGCTCCCACCTCAGCTCCTGCTGCTCCTCCTGCCCCTTGTCCAGGTAAAAGGAACTCCTCTGAGACCATCTCTGCTCCTGGCCTGCAAAGATAAAACCCCAGGAGGTGTTGTGATCCAGACCTAGCTTAGCTTCCCAGCTCAGGGACCTCTGCCAGGGACACAGCAGTGGGGTCATCCCATCCTCTCTGGCTGCCCCACACAGACCTCCCTGCCCCTGGGGAGAACCTGGGTCCCCCTCAGCCTTTCTGCACTGCCATGGACCCCCATGGGCTCTCCCAGCTGGCAGGACTTGACCCTTCATGTGGCACAAAGCCAGGAGACTCGATAACCTTTCCCTCCTTGCAAAAGCTTTCTGCAGGGCAGAGCTCTACGGTTCACTAGGTAAGAGACCATGGACAACCGTCCCTGTGTCCCCCCACAGCTCTATGCATTAGTGGCAGCTCCTAGGAGAGGGCTGTACATACAGCCCATGTGCTGCCCTCGCTGCCTCCCAGCTGCAGCTGGTGTGAAATCCAAAGGGCTTTTCCTAAAGCAGCACTAAGTATTGGTGCAAAGTCCCTCTGAGCAGTCCCCACTGCTCTGGCAGTCTGAAAAAACTGTTTCTGGAACAGCTGCCAGTTACTCTTTCATTTAATGAGGAGGAGGACTGGAGGAAGAACTGCTTCTCCTCCCTTTCTTCTATCACTTGCTCTACCGCAGGTGTCCCGGCAGCCCCCACACCTTCGCTCCCATGTCCCTGTTGGTGACTCGTGCTGGGGCTGCTGCTCCCCCACTTCGAAATCTTCTGGTTTTGCCAGCTGTGCGTGGCGCAGGGCTGTGGCTGTGCGGGAGCTGGAGCTGTGCGTGGCGCAGGGCTGTGGCTGTGTGGGAGCTGGAGCTGGAGCTGTGCGTGGCGCAGGGCTGTGGCTGTGTGGGAGCCGGAGCTGTGCGTGGCGTGGGGCTGTGGCTGTGCGGGAGCTGGAGCTGTGCGTGGTGCGGGGCTGTGGCTGTGCGGGAGCTGGAGCTGTGCGTGGCGTGGGGCTGTGGCTGTGTGGGAGCTGGAGCTGGAGCTGTGCGTGGCGCAGGGCTGTGGCTGTGCGGGAGCTGGAGCTGTGCGTGGCGCAGGGCTGTGGCTGTGCGGGAGCTGGAGCTGGAGCTGTGCGTGGTGCGGGGCTGTGGCTGTGTGGGAGCTGGAGCTGGAGCTGTGCGTGGCGCAGGGCTGTGGCTGTGCGGGAGCTGGAGCTGTGCGTGGCGCAGGGCTGTGGCTGTGTGGGAGCTGGAGCTGTGCGTGGTGCGGGGCTGTGGCTGTGCAGGAGCTGGCCCGGGAAGGGCTCCAGCCAGGGCTGCGGGACCCGGGCCAAGAGCTGCCTCCACTGTACGGGCAGCTGCGGGCACTTTGCCGGCAGCAGCGCTCTGACGCAGGCGTGCTTTCAAAAGAGCCCCACTGGGGCTTTAACTGGGCCCGATTGGGGCAGTCAGTGGGATGGTGATGGTTTACAGCCCCCCTGGGTCTAGCCCAGGCTCTCCAAGGCACAAATTTGGGCTTCAGAGTCAGTACTCTCCACCCATTCGCACTGTTTTGCAGTATTTGTGTGTCTGAGCAGAGTTTAATTCCCCCGATTCAAAGGCGTTTCCAAGCCAGACTTTCTGCCAAGCTGTCAGACACTTCCCAGCTGTCCCAGGCTGACCCGTGGGGTGTAAATATCTCACTTGTTGTCTGTGGCTCCAACAGGTGCCCAGAGCCAGTGGGTTTCCATGGCCCCAGTGCCGACATAGGGCGATGGTGCCAGCGCAGCTGCTGCGGGGCTGCGCTCACAGCGGGCACAGTGGCTTCAGGGTGGGCAAGCATGGCCCTGACCCAGCTGGGAGCAGCTGAGCCCTGTAGCAGCATTTGCATTAAAGCATCTCAGCATCAGCCCTTCTCCTCAGCAGTACCTGGCCCAGCCTGCTCCGCTCTCAAAGTGAGGTCTGCATCCTCTCCCACCTCTCTGCCTGCTTTTGGAGACATAGAGCCTGCCCATGTTCAAGGGTGTTAAGAACAGCTGCCATGCCCCTTCTCAAGTGACTCTTGGCCAGGCACAGGTACAGATTGATTTGTGTTCCCGAGCTCCACACAAACAAGTTTTCACCACCGAGGTAAAATGCAAACTCTCACCACCTGGGGAGATGCTTTTCCCTGGAACTCAGTGTAATTAAAAAATAACACAGGGATTTCTCCAAAGACAAACCACTTGCTCACACGCCAAGAAAAACAAACTGGATGACCTCTTTAATAATACTGCCTGCTGTCATCTGTGATAGCACAGAAAATGTGCATTTGAGCTCAGAGATGTTGCAGAAGCGTGGGAACAACCCTGGTCCTCCCAAATCACAGGTTTTCTTTGGCCATGATCATGCAGGTGGAAGAACATGATTTTCTGAAAATGCCAGGCCAAGGAGACGCCCAATGTGACAGCAGTGATGTACATGTCATGGAAAAATGGATGCTGGGATCTAAGCGATCTTCAGTCAGAACAGCCAAAACTGCCTCTATTTAACTCAAGAGTGATGATGGGAAAATGGAAATTTGAAACATTTCCAGCTATTAAGTGCTTTTGCATTTATTTTTGGCCAATGAGATGTTAAGCTTGCATGTGGGGGTTGTGTTCTGTAACTCTTCCAGGAAAATAAGCATGAGGAGAAGGTCCAGGATCCTAACAGACAGGGCGACAAGACTGAGGCAGAGATGGGGAGCAAAACGTGGGCAGACCTGGCTGGGGAGATGAAGACGTTCCTGTGGAACCCAGAGGAGAGAACTTGCCTGGGGAGAACGGCCAAGAGCTGGGGTAGGTGGTTGCTTAAGCCCCACTTTTGGGGATTGTTGCTTTTTCTGCTTCACAACAGATGCACTTGCCTGTGAATGTCCTTGATAGCTTGGACTGACACTGCCGTCCCCCATTTTCAGGGTAGATATTTCTAAGCAGGGCAATAAAGAGCTAGTGAGGAGGACAAGCAGAAAACCTTGGGAAAGTTATCCTTGGTCTGGATGTGAATCTTTACTGAGAACGTGAAAGCAAAGATTTCAAGCTGCTCAGACCATGTACTGGGAAGAAATTAAGACCCCGAGCAAGCATTGGGGCTGCAGGTGAATCTGCTGCAGCCACGCACCCCTGGTGCCACCAGTGACCCAGCTCCTGCCTGTGTAATCAGGAGCCCATGGAGAGGTGGCTTTGGGGTCATCAGTGTCGGTGGGTGAAGAGCACCTGGGGCACGGGGCAGGCATTTTGGAGAGGGTGCACACCACAGGGCTGAGCAGCCGTCCTTGCCTGTGTTTTCCCTGGCTGTGGGGCGGGAAGGGCTGGTCACTGTCACCTCGCAGCTTCTTGGGGTGTGACACGGCAGAGCCTACATGTGCTACTGGGGATAGTGGGCTGGGATGTGCCAGTGAGGGTTTTGAGCCCCCTGTCTATTTTATCCGTATCCATGTGGCCTTCAAAACCGATCGCTGAGCCTGGAGGTGACCTGGGTGTTCAGAGCAGCCCACTGCTGGGGGTGAGCGCTGCTGCAGGCTCAGTCTGGGACCAAGGTGCCACAGCACACGCGATGCCATCCACCCTTGCAGCTCTGTCCTGACAGCGCCCAGCCCCTGCAGCGGAGCGAAAATCCCCAACCTTAGCCCAGCATCACATGCACAACCTGCACTGGTGTAAGGCTGCACATTATTGGGGGCAGCTGCTCAGCCTGTGGGGACAGCCAGGAGAAAAAAATAAACTGCCACAAACACTGGAGGAGTCTGAAAACCCACAAGCACGAGTCCGGGGCAGGCCTTGAAATCCACATTAGCTCCCCTGTGCCCATTGCTGGCTGCAGAGGCAGCCCAGTTTTGCTGATCCTTTGCTGGATGGGAAGGCACAGGCTGCAGTGCAGGAGCTGTGCAGGGGTGACAGTCCTCAGAGACGTGGGTTTGGGTTTCTGGAGGCTCTGCCAGGTGCTGAGGAAAACCCTGTGCAAGGGCTTGCTCAGGCTGGTGTGCTCATGGCCCTGCCTTGCAACTGCTGGAAGTTATTTATTTACAGCCTTGGGGAGGGAGCAGTGTCCTCCTGCACGCCAGGAGTAGCTGGGTGTCCTGCTATATGGTCCTGCTGCCCTATGGACACATGCCCCTGGCTGCACATGTGTGTGCTCACATGACTGTACTGGGGGATAGGAGAGAGGCACTGAAGCTACTATGGAAATCTATTTCTGTTTTAAAATGAGAGCATTTGGAGGTGAACAGAGGCGAACTTTCCTGCTCTTATCTCACGGGTGAGGAGGAAGGAGTTTGCCCAGCCTGAGCCTGCTCCCCCACATTGGCCCTGGAGTTGTTACCCAGGGACGGGGGGCTCAGCAGACCTGTGCTGCCAAAATGCAGGGAGCCGGCTGGCCACAGGGTCAGCACAGAGGGGAGCCCCCGGGAAAGGCTCCCCCCCAGCTCTGCCCATGACAACAGTTCCTGCTGTATTGCAGGAAATGTAAGAATGGGAATGGTAGCAGCACCGTGTCCCAAAAAGCATTGTCTCGGCACCCAGGCTGCGGCTCCAGCCCCACCAGACTGGTGCAGGGGCTGTGCCACCAGCAGCGGTGATGGTCCCATCTGTCCCGGCTTGCCCCGCAGCAGGACACGGCCCTGCAGCGGTTCCCAGCACCGCAGCCCCGGCAGAAGCACAGCAGGAGTGCACATCTGCGTTCCCAGGGCTCCCTCCGAGCTGCCAGCATGTTTCTTCTGGGAAATGTTTGCGTTAGGCCTTCAATTTGCTTTCTGAGCCACTGGGTTTTATTCATAGACTATGGCCTCTTGAGACATCCTCAGTCAAGCCTGGTCCAGAGGAAAAACAAACCCATTCTCTGGATGTCAGTGCTGTGAAACAACCAGCGGTGCTGCAGCCCCCGGGCGATGCCGCTCGCTGCGGTCTCAGTGCTGGGGTCCCTGCTGTGCAGGAGACAGGAGCTGGGGCAGGAGCATTGCCCCACAGCCCCCATTGGGAACTGGGACGTGGCAAAGCTGAAGGAGTGCGAAGGGCAAGAGTCAAGGTCGGGCCTGTCTGTCAGAGAGAGCTGAGGTTGGTGGACACAGAGACCCAGTCCTGACCCAGCTCTGGGAAGGGTCATGCAGCGAAAAAGGTGCAAAGCCAAATGGCAGCTGCCCCGGCCCCAGGGCTGGGCAGGAAGTGTGTCTGGCTGAGAGTCCTACACCCAAAAATGGCAGGGTCTGTGGATGGAGGGGGGCTGCGAGCTCCCAACTCCATGACTCGGGGCTGCGGAGGACATCATGCTGAACACGGCTGCACATCGCTGTGGGACACAGCCCCTGGGAGTGCTCTGGTTGTGTTAACAGCAACATGGCCTCTCTCTTTTGCAGGCTTGATCTTACTGTTTTACTTCGTTTTCTACACGTGCCTGGCTGGAATGTTTGCCTTCTGCATGTACGTGATGCTGCTCACGCTGAGCCCCTACACGCCCAGGTACCGGGACCGCGTGTCTCCACCAGGTACGTTCCGCAGACAGCCCGGCCTCAGGCACCTCTGCTGGCACCTGCCGGTGAAGTGCCACCAATGTGCCGTGGCAGGGACCCTGGGTAAAGTCCTGCTGTGGCTGTACACTCCTACAGTCAACCAGCCCTCCACAACACAGGGTGTTACCACTTACCTCGGAGCACTGACGGTACTGCAGGTTATCTGCAGAGGATCGGGCATCTTAAATAGCCCTATGTGAAGCATTCATTATAATTATACTAATTGTTGTTCTAATCATGCTAATTATTACGCTGATTATCCTCAATGTAAATGGGCAAGTTTAGGCACTTCATAGGAGAAGCCCATTCACTTCAGTTGCTGCTCCTTTATACCTCATATCTTCAAAATAAAATGCAAATTGAGTAGCTTTTATGCATTATTATTTGGGGGAGTCCTGGCAAGATAATGTTTAAAAACTCCTTTCCCTGTAACAGAAGCAGCATTTTCCCAGTGTTTTTGTGTTGGTGGGGAAGAGGAGGCCCCCTCGCCCTGCTCCCTGGACCTGGTCGTATGGCTGGGAGCACAGGGCATCATCCCTCAGTCCCTGTCTGCAGTCCCAAGTCCATCATTTTCCCACAGCGCTGCTGAGACCCTCCCGGTCTCCCACGTTTCCCGGGATACTTTGATGTGCATGGTGCTGTCTGAGTGTGAAATAGAGGTGAGGGATCAGCGGCTTGAGGAGAGACGTTATTTGAGAGCTGGTGTTGCCGCTCTCACGCCTGTGCCCAGCGCCGAGCTCAGCCGCAGTGCAGCCAGCCCCTGCAGCACGTGCCCCGACCCTGAGGCCAGTCCATGCATGTCTGCTCTAGCAGGGTCTGTTTCCTTCTCCAGGAGTAATGATCAGACCGTACTTGAATGGGTTCACCATTGCCTTCAACGTCTCTCAGCCCAGCACATGGCAGCCGTACGTGGACAGCATGCACCACTTCCTAGCAGGTAAGCTCTTGGGCACCCCAGAAGCCATGCCAGCAAGCTGTTTGAATCCATGCACACATGTACATGGTGCAGGGGGCTCCTCCTGGGGCACAGATCAGCTCTCGGCATCTTGTGGCCCCCATCTAGAAAGGGAGGCTCATAAGGTGGTCATGGGAGCTTCTGCCGTGCCTTTCCAGGTGGGATTTTCTAACTCGCTTGACATGCAGATGTACTCTGTGCAGGTCCTCAGAAACATTAACAAGTCTCTTGGTCTCCAACAGCCTATGATGACAAAGTCCAAGAGGAGAAGAATATCAAGTGCACCTCAGGACGATACTTCATCCAAGGGGGCAATGAAAGCGAGAAGAAGAAGGCCTGCCAGTTCAAGCGCTCGCTGCTGCAGAACTGCTCTGGCATTGAGGACCCAACATTTGGCTACTCCAGAGGCCAGCCCTGCATCCTGCTGAAGATGAACCGGGTACAGAGAAAGACAGTTGTCTAATTCCTTCATTCAGTGCATCCCAGCGCGATAAAGACCATGCAGAGACTGAAACCCCTCCACTTCTCAGGCCCAGGGAAAAGGGAACTAGAATCCCAAAACCTGCTGGTTCATACCTGCTAGAAAACATAAAAAAGAAACGCTACCCTACAAAACTTGCTCGGTTTGATTTGCTGAGGCTGAGTGCTTGGAAGGTATTGTGCCTGGCCTCTCCATGGGAGGAACTGAGCTTTAGGGCTGCAGCTCAGGCTCTCGTCTCTTTATAATGGGAATTTTCATAGGATCAAGTTTCTTTGAAATCATCTAATAGCATAGTGGATCAGTGCACATTACTGGGAAAATAAATGTGTGTGGACGTGGCTGTGCTACTCCAAGGAGTCTGTAGTCTCCGGGTACTCTGCTCTGCCCCCGCTCTCAGGAGGCAAACTCTGCTTCTAGGGACACATAACTCCCGTCCTAAGCAATGTGACTGGCACATAGGAGAGCTTAAACCCTGGGTAAGGGAGGCAGCAGGCACCTGGCACTGCATTTCATACAAGCACGGATGTCTCTTGTTTTTGCAGATCATAGGCTACCGCCCTGGTGCTGGGGTCCCTGTGAGCGTGGACTGCAAAGGGCAGGTACTGTCTCATTCCTGCTCTGCAGGGTGCTGTGTAGAAGGCCAAATGTCTCCCTCTGATGGACCCCACCACTATCCATCCCTATTTTAGCCCCAAACACTTGCAGGACCCGGCACTGCCGATGCCTCTGGGCACAAGTGGGGACCAGTCTGCTGAGAACAACGGGGGCCACAGTCTCCTGCTTCCCAGCCTGGTCCTCACCCTCCCAGCTCCTGCCAGCCTCACCAGCAGCGCTCTGCTGAGCCCCTGAGGGCAGCCCCACCGGGCTGCGTACCAGCCAGAGCCTGGAGCTGGGGAATGAGACAGGAGCTGCTCACACCCACCCCACCAGCCCTGCAGGACCCTCAGTCCCAGGGAGCACCCTGCAAGGCACAGCACTAGGGTGAAGGAAGGGTCCAAGCAGCAGCTGGATCACACCCTTGGAGGGCAATAAAGCAGTAGGCAAGAGCAGAGAGGGATCGACAGCCGGCAAAGTCTGTAACCCTCGCCCGTGCCTTCACAGCACAGGGATGCTCTGGCTCTCCCAGCAAACATGCTGCCCACAGGCAGGTACAGCTGAGCCCTCATGTGGATTTCCAAGAGGTTTCTGTACTAAAGCTTCTTCACCTTACTCCAAAGGGAGCTGTATTTTGTGTCCCATGTGTTATGTGTGTACCCTTCTCTTTTTTTTACCAATCACAGAAAGGCAATGAGAGTGATCTCAGATCAGTGGACTTCTACCCTGGAAACGGGACGTTTGATCTCATGTATTATCCCTACTATGGCAAGATCACTCATGTAAGTAAGGACTTTGTTGCGTCCCTTTGGGAAGGAGAGTACAGATGTGCTTTCTGGCTATTTTGGGCAGATGCAGGCAGGAGGGAGGGCACTGGGATTACAGCGCTCTATTTCTGTCTCTGACAAACTGCAGGAAATCCTTGGGGACTCCAGTTCCCCCTTGCCAGCAACGGGAATGTTTAGATTTATCATCTGGAGACTAAGACTGGCTTTGCTAACTCCCAGAGAAGGTCTCAACACTAGCATTTTCCCTGGGAGTTAGGGAAAGCAAGGGTTAGGTAACACAAGAGGAAAAGGATGGGGCTTCTCTCAAAGCTATGACAAAACCACTTCAGGCTGGATGGCTCAAAACGGAGAAGTCCAGCACTGGTGGCTATTTCTGAACACGCTGGCACTGCTTTGGCCTGCGCTAGGCTGTGCGGTGTCAGGAGGTAACACAGGAGGCAGGCGCCAGACTCCTGTTGTCACACTGACTGGCTGAGTCACAGCCCCAGATGCCAGGTCTGCGTGTACTTTGAGCACACAGATCTGAGGAACACCACAGATTTCTCATTAGAAGCCATAGGTTGGTTTTTAGAAGAGGAGGAAGGATTTGGAAGTCCCATTATCCAGTGTTACTTGTCCTGGCCCACCAACCCAAGAAGCACAGTACAGTGCGAAACTCAGACATGATCCCATCCCTCCACGGTACAGAAAGGCTCAGCGTTAGCATCCCGAGGGACTACGATGGGCATCAGGCAAACACACTCCAATGCCTGGAAACCGTGAACCAATTACTAATAATTAACACTGAATATGGAAGCACTGCCTGCTTTACCTCTCCTTCAAAAATTACACTGAAATCTCCTTTCCTTTCAGGTCAACTATACGTCGCCACTGGTGGCTATGCACTTTACAGATGTAAAGAAGAATTATTTGGTTCCTATTCAGTGCAGTCTGAATGGGAAAGGTATTATCAACGATGTTAACAGCGACCGCTTCCTGGGCCGGATCATCTTCACACTCAGCATCGGGAAGTAGCCGCTGCAAACACCGGGCACTTAGGTTAAGTTAATCAGAGGCTTTTTCCTTCTTAAAGCATAAAGCCAGCATTTTTTTTTCTGCTAGAAAAAACAGGCACATGGAGATTTTTGTTAATTTATTTTTGTTCATAGTTAGGAAACAAATAAGATGTAATGGAGCTTGGAACCACATTTTTCATCATCTGATGTAAATCATTATTAGTAAAAATTAAAAGTTATCTAATGGGCAGAGAACCTGCAAAAGTATTTCAGTTTTGATTAAAAAAACAACCCTCTGATATCTGAACACTGTTTTCATAAGGTCTTTTACAAGTGACCCCTGTGGAACACATTTTTCCTGCTTTAAATTAGTTTTACTATAGTTTTATGCGCATTTCTCTGGCAAAAGCTGACAAGGGGGTAGTTTATTAGCACAATTCTTAAAATAAATAAGTTAAAATGGCAGATCTCAAAACGCTTCCTAAGACATTCAGCACCAGGGGCATCTTGACTGCAGCATCTTCCACAGCTCGTTCAGCACACCCAAGGTGTTGGAGCCAAGGCCATGTAGAAAATCACTTGCCTTTGAACCTTTCTAACTGTTCCTTTCTGAAGTGGGAAGATTAATGCATTTCTCCCTCCTCCTCCTCACTCCAGCACTTCTCTCCGCCCCAGGAATCCTCATCAAGCCCATAGGGCTGGGACAAGCGAAAGGCAGAGTGCTCTCCTCTCCTTATTGCAGCTTAGCAGCTCTTCCTTCCCCCTGTTCAGGCACAGAAGCGCCAGTGAAACCTGTGAGACCTCCTCCCCAAATATTTCGGGCCTGTTGTTCCATGTTCCGGAGAGGTCACAGCTATAGCGTTGCAGAAAACCAGAGGAAAACGCTTAGTCTTTTCATCACTAGGGGTCAATGCTGGTATTAGTGAAGTCACCACCGTGTCACCCTCAAAGACGGATGGAGCGCCCTCGCCCCTGTGAGCACGGAGAGCCGCTGACCCCGAGCACACGGGGACACGAACACGCGGACCCCGCTCTGCGTGTGACCGGCTGGGAGGACACAGGACACCTCAGGATAATGCACTAGTTGGGAAGCACACTTACTAAAATTACTGACTGGCTGAACAAGAGCATTACGGCTTGTCCTACATCCTAGTCCAGGTACTTAATCTGCCATCATTTCCTGATCTACATAACTCTTTAAGAAGTCATTTTTTGTATTAAAAATAAAGCGACAGCAGTAAAATTAACTCTATGGTAGTATTCCTAAAATACTGGTGTAAGAGATGCAGCTTGTGACTGTATCTCCCTGTGCTGGGACTGAATTTCAAAGGAACATGTAAAGCGATCCTTGTATTTCAAGCACTTGATTCACTTTCTCGGGCCAAAGAGTTCAGAAGCCCAGTACCACAAGGGTCACTGTACACTGAGTATCACAAACAACCATCCGGCAAAAACTATTTATTAGGAACCGTGAAAAACCTGAACCAGAGGTGTTAATAGTTTAGGAACTAATTTTGCTCAGGTGTGGTTATTCATGTGGCACTGATAGAACTAGGGCAACATAATCACTCTGCCGGCACAACTTACCCGAAGGGGCATGTTCTGATCTACAGGAACTGGCTTCTGCTGCGGAAGATGCTGCCATGGTAGAGGCAATTTCTCCTACATCAGAAATAAGTGAAACCCACAAACATTTCCCCACCTGCCAATTGCTTTAACTTTTAAAAAACATCTGCATTTCTGTAGGATCCTGAAAGGAAACCAAACCTGGCATGCTTTAGGCCATGAAATTACCAGCTCCCCAGCTAGCAATAGGACAAAACTTTATTTATATCTCTTCCCTACCTGCCCATTGGAAAGATCCATGAAGCAGCTGGTCCTTTAGCAGATGTCAGACCCATGCTTTGATCCAATCAACAAAGAAAGATCAGCTAATTGGGATGTAAATGTGTGAACAGATTTGAGGCAAAAGTTTGTTTCCCCACCAACATCCAGCTCCGGGGACACTGACAACCCTGTTAGAAAAGTTCTCAGAAATGGCATGTGTGTCTACTTACACTAAAACAAAGCTTTATGAACACCGTAGTTAACTTTATTTTCCACACACATATTCTGCTTTCAGCATACTTGTTACAGACATTTCAAGATTTGGCAAATTGTATACACCACTCTTCATGCTACAACAACCTTAGTGCTGGCTCATTTATTGACTTCTGCTGAAGCCCAAAAAATATTTTATAGGTATATATAAAATATATATATATGTGCATCAAGGAAATGACCACATTTTACTAAAATAGCATAGCAAAAGTGATGCAAAATACTTTGATCTGCAATCTGAGCACGAAATCACGAATAGAATCCATCTGCTGGCAGCAGAGAAGCAACACACTTTGATGAGCACAGAAATCACCAGTCTCAAAATAATTCACCATTTGCTACGCTGGGAAATCAAGTATTGTGAGAGCAAAGGTGCAACACAAAACACCGAGACAACCAACGCACACAGTCCAACTCAGCGGCGTTAAGGTACACTCCTAAAGAAAAGACAACTTGGTTGAAGAGCCCATTTGCAGTGCAAAAATCAGCATTGTCAGATTCGGGTAAAGCTTATCTTTGGTCACAGTGAGGACAAGAATAATTGAATGTACAGGTATTTCTCAGTCATCAAAACAACTCTTTTGAAATCTCCCTTCCTTGATCATATAGCTACTGTGAGTTACTTAAACACCAGCGCTGTCTCCTCTGTGCACGTGAATTATAGAAGGTGCTTTCCCGACAGTGTAGGCACAGGCTCAATGCACAAAGAGATTAAATATTGAAGTAGCTTTAGCAACCACTCGCTGCAGAGGACAGGAACGCTGCGTGCCGTCAGCAGCTCTGCACAGCCGGCAGCCCCCGCGCCTGGAAACCAGGGCTTTACCAAGATGGACCAAAGCGGCTGAAAGAGCAAGAGGATTCTTTCACCCTGTCAACGTGAACCTGATGGGAACGGAGCAGAACACAACCACAAACGACCAGCTTCTATTTTGGTGCAGTTTAGGTGTGGAACATAGAGTTGCAAAAGGTATGGTATTAATAACAAAGAACGTATCTTCAAACAAGTCAGATCTTATTCCTTTGGAAGTCACTTTCTTCACTATATATATATATATTCATTTCTTCTTTATGATCAGCATTCCTCATACTAGAAATGTTGTGCTCTTACGCTATTCATCATTTTTGTTTTGAGAGACTAATAATATCAGGAGGTTAAAACCAGACTAATTCTAGCAAAACAGCCTGGTTTCATATCTCACTTGCATTCCTAGATCACAGCTTTTCAGTGATGCCCTGTTAACCTGTGAAAGCTGCCCAAAGGAGCTGCAGGAACCTCTGAGCAATCTGTGTTCTTGGTCTTTGAGAGATCTCACAATGCTCTTGAGCCCCACGCGGGCCGGTGCTCAAATGCTGTGCTTCACTTACACACACAGAGCCAAAACTGAGACAAACTGCAGCCGGGGGAATTTCAGCCTCCCACCCCGTTTCACAATTCAGCTCAGAACAAAAGAGAAAACACAGTCAAACAAAATAGCACAGGACATGTTTCCTTCAGCAGACTGTTGGCTTTTCTGAGCAGTGACAGCTCTCCAGGACTGAGCCTTAGTGAACAAAGACATTAAAGAGCTCATGCCAGTGCAAAGTTATTGAACACGCATTGACAATCAACTTCTCCCAACTGATGTTAAACAGATTAATTTACTAGAAGAATCAGATGTTCTTCTCATATTATATTAGTTTATTAGTGAGATCAGGTACTACCTTTACATTCAGAAGGAACAGGAAATCCAGACTGATTCACAAGAACAAGCTGCTAATGAAAAAAGACAACAGCCATATGCCAAGTTCCCAAGCGACATCTGGTAAGAGCTCGGTATTCATTTTCCCATTGCAGGTACACTCCCTTTCTACACGGCATTCAGACCTGTGATTATGGTTTGAGCTTGAGCGTTATCCGAGATAAGCTGTATGCAACTAGAAAGTTTCTTGTAGAAAAAAGATTAAACAGCAGAAATGCAGTTCCATAGATGTCTTCTTCATGCAGAACAATCACCTTTCTCACACGGACACACATCAACCCTGCTCAATTCTGTGGCACTCAGAACACTCTCCAAAATCATACAGTAGCTTCAAGTAATTCTGCAACTCATCTTCAGACTCATTGTACATTGTTCCATCATGGGTTTTTAGTTTGTTTTTGTTTTTTATAAAGAAACTATGAATTTATTTTAAGGGGATGATCAGGGACCGTGGGAAAATGAGAAGAGCAGGGAAGGTGGCAGAGACAGAATTAAGAGATTATACAGACTGGTAGCCAGTACGACTTTTTCTTCTTCCAATGATATAAGATATAAAGACAAGAATGATAAGGAAGCCAAGCGCCATGCCCACTGCGATGGGAATAAGAAAGTTCAGGTCAGAATCAGCAAAGCATTCTTCAGCTGCAGAAAGAAGACAAACAAAACCAAGAGAGAATGAGTTAGTAAATGAAATAAAGCACTAGAAACCAAAGAAAGCAACAAGAAAACAGATGCTTTTGAGAACTTACACGGTATTAGGCACAATGCATCTAAAGTAAAATCAGTATTGAGTAAAGAATTGAAAGATTCGACTTCTTTAAACATACACACTACACACACCCTTTGTATTGGTAACATACTGCTTCTGATTGGTATGTTTAATCTCATCTCCCTCTAGCAAGCAGTCCAGCCAGGTTAGAAACACAGGACAAAGCAGCAGCCTGAGCTGATCACAGCTGAGTTCACAGCAATGTAGCACCAAAGACGACGGACTGGTGTATCATTGGCGTGACCAAACCCTCCGATCACCAGCACTTCTCCAGGTTCTCTGGGCATGAAGAGAAATAACAGACGGCAAACCAAGTAACAGAACAGAAATTTACCAAAACCCACAAGAGACTGCAAATATAGGTACGGGGAAAGCGCCGAATGGAAAACGCTGAGCCTCTTTGGGTGAATAACTTTATTTTCAATCCAAATACAAGAGAAGTATTACCAGTTTCAGCTGAGAATTAACTGGACCTTACCAAAATCAACACAGGAGACAAAAAAAGGAAGAGACAGCTGTAATGCTACAGTGGCTTTTAATATATAGATTGTAAAACAAGTGAGGAACTCCCTGCTGATACAAACACTCATACAACAATTAGCAAACAGCTCTGTGAACTGATTTTGAACTGGGCAATGCATCTTGATACCATCCAGCGCAGACCGTATCCTGCTTCAACACCGCCGGGTGCTTCAGCACCATGCTTTTCATATAGCAAAGCTCCTTTTAAAACCTCTTTTGCTTGAGTTTATTTTAGAGCAGAGTAAGCGCCATGCACACATTCAATGCTTTAGCACAAGTTCGCTGTTGTTTTAAGTGAGTATTTAAGTATTTGAGCATGTAGCTGAATCAGGCTTAATTGTAGGCAATTTACCATCTCGATTTGGCTCACTGCAGCTCAGCACACACGTGCCACTACCTGTTCATAAAAGGCTACGCAAAGCCTTCGGCTAAGAGGAAAGAACACACGCGGAGGTTCAGCACCTGAAAATACTGAACTTGGACAATCTGAAGGCATCTACTGCCAAGCAGAGCAACGCTTGGATGGAAAAGAACAAAAAGAGAAAAGGAAATACGTACCTTATACGGTGAGCTATTTCAAAATATTCTCACTACTGAGAAAGCGTTTGAGCATCTTAAAAACAGAACTACATTTTATGTTTAGCCATCTTTGTTCACTGAAGATCAATGTACATAATTTAAGTACTACGTGCTGGATAATGGGTCACTAATACTAAACACGAGTGAATTTTCTAAGGGTGAAAGGTGCCCAGCAGGCAGCCACAGGAATTCCCTTTCTCTATTTAAAGGAAGCAAGTGTCTTCAACACGCATCACACTATGGCATTGCCACGAGGGATTCCCAGGATAAAGGGTTCAAAGCTTCATACCAGGAACATCCCATCCTTTGCACCTCTGCATTCTGCAGCACACGTCTGTCCACGTGTGGCTACTGTACCCTGCTCAGCACCTCTAAGTGTCTTCAAACGCAGAACGTGGTAAGCGTGTCCCATGACAACCAGACTCTGTGTTCAGGCCAGGGGGAACGGCTTTTCCTACATCTTTGCTTGAATGAGTCTCCATTCAAAACCATCAGAAATCTTGGCCCAGTATAAAAGCTATCGTGCCTTTTAATTCCAATCATGAGATGAAACAAATAGCCCCAAATTGTGTGGTTTTATTGGTATATGCTATACCACAGAGAATACTGTAGTAAATTTAAAAAGTAAAAAAAAAAAAGGCATTCACTAGCTGGAAAAGCTGCTTCTGAGGACTAACTACTGTAACAGCATGGCATCTTTAAGCTACAAGATCAGAAATCTTGGTATCTCAGATGATAGTTTTAATATTTAGTAAACTGTATATAAGGCATGGTGAATAGTAATCAGAACAAACTGCAGTCTATGACAGATGATGCACGTTCGACATCTGCAAGCACACCCAAGTTAAATGCCGCTTCCGCACTATTTTTATTCACATAGTGCCACTGCATGTCTTCAATATTCTGAAATTAAAAGTGCCGTATTTTTGAAGAACTGGATTTCATTCATCAGTTTATTATGAACTAGAACATACTCTGGCTAAGTTGTTATGTTTGGCCATAAGCCCTGACAATACATTCTGTATCATTTCTTAAGCAGGTTTGGTTTTAAGCAGGTTTGCGTGACTCAGCAAGCAAGCCATCTTTTGAGTTCAGGTTTCTTTCCCATTTTAAAACTACCCCTATTGAGCATTAGAACCTTTCTTGTAACCAGAATAAGCCAGTAAGTACTAGGACACCTAACCTTCCCAAACCTGCTCTGTACTGCAATGGGTACAAGTTGTCTGCAGTCTCTAAGCTGCAGACTTCAGCTAAATAGAAAAAGGGCAATTCTGGGGGAAAAAAAAATGCATTTATATAAAAGTATTTAACACTATAATCCCCCTCTAATTATTTAAAAGTTACACCTTTCCCCAACAGGACATCAGTCAGTCAGACACATAACCCTGACCTCCTCCCACTCCCCAAAATACAACAGCAACAGTTCCCCTTCCCAAACATCAGAACTAACACACCCATAATTCCATGACAGACTCTCTTGAGGAGCATGTATGTGCATATTACTGTAGATTTATCATTCCTGTACACCACAAAGTCCAGTCTTCCAGTGTCTAGATACTCACTGCAAGTCTCCAGGACAGACAACACTGGAGATAAAATTACAGTAAAAATCATAATGCTTTGACAATAAAAGTCTTCACACTTATCCCAGGACAGCAGTAACTCCTGCTTGTTCCAAGTTTTGTCACAGACTCTTGCAGACTGACTTACTCTGACAATTTGACAGAAATGTAATACCTGCAGTCCCATCGTAGTTTAAATTCACTTTGACTGATTTAAAACCTTCAGAACCTCACTGCTGAGCTCTCTAACAAGAGCCCGTTAAAATACTTGTGTTTTTCTTCACATTAAAAAAGCTTCAGCAGATTTCAGCTTACACTTCAGGAAGGTGCTAAGGCTATTTTGACTCTGTGTAGCAGATGTGAAGGTAGTTTTAACAGAATTACACAGGCAGCACAGGTTAGAACCAAGAAGAAAGGGATTAGGATTAGACTACACTTTTTCTCTTGTCATCTGACCACAGAGTTGACAGGATGAGCCAGAAAGAAGGACAGTAAAGGGAACACTGTGTCCCTCTCGCTGCAGAACAAAGTATATAGTAGTACGGTTACCAGAAGTGGCAGCACAGATGGTATCAACGCAGCTTCTACCGTAGAGGATGCAGCTACTAACCAGTTCCCCAAAGGCTCCCTGAAGCTTTCCCACTTCTGAATGTGGAGACCAATTTCATCTTCCAGGATGACCGCAAGAAGAAACTGAGCCATTCACAGCTGTGCAGCAATTTAAGATGACTGGCAAAATCAATCACAAAATCATCTCGTCTGGATGGAGCTATAATTGACCAAGAAGTTTACAAGCACGTACCTAACGATGAACCAGATGCACAGTGTCCCAATTAGTTGCTGAGCTGTCTTCTGCTAGTGGGCTGTACCCAGGCACACTTCAGAACGTGCTGCAAAACCAAGCACTGAGGAGCACCATGACCAGCTATTTAAGAGAACCTCAGATATAGACTGACTGAAGTTGTCCTTACTCACGTAGTTTATTTTCTTTAAAAAGGAGAGCACAAGGTGTCTGGTTTCAAATCAGTTAAAAAACATGAACAAGTTTCCTTAAGAAATAGAACAATCTTTATTATTTAGAGCACACATTAAACAGGTTGACAGTTCCCTACAGAGCAATATATACAGGAAAACTAGTGGTTTTATAACTCAGATTTTTTTGAACCAGTTACCGGCATATCCGTCTAGGAGTATTTTAAACTCTGAGCCAATACACTTGCAAATGAAAATGAAGTTGCAGGTTCTTGCAAAGATACTTCCAGTATTGTTGACTTTTGGGAGCAGTTCGCACTGATCTTCTATACTGTCACTTGGAAGCTGTGCACAGCTCAAAAATGTGCATGGTCAAATGGATGCAGTGTGGTAACTACTCCTTAACAGAAATGCATATGTAACTGGTGCTGCTGAGTATCAGGCACAAAAACACTAAAAATCTATATGAACTCCTGCATTTGAGGGTATATTAATAAGAAAGTCATTAGATCAACTTTTTTAATTAAAATGGGTAGTCTGGAAGCCTGTTTCAAGATTAAACTTATAGTAGTTCTCCACTTTCATTAAAGTGAATTCAGTAACTGATGCAAAATGAAAGCTGTAGACTACAAGCTAGAGTAAGCATTATCCACTTATACTTGCTTCCTTGGCTAGTGTCAAAAGTAAACTGTTTTCGGAAAAAAAATTACTGAAAGAAGTGTATCGTATGATTTGTATACAAACATGCCACAGACACCTCTACAACCCTAGAGAACACTAGTAAAGCACTAAACCAGCTTTGATGCAGGCTGAACTCATTCTAAAGGAGGAGACAATGTTATGCTCATTAAATAAGTAGTTTAGGCAGCTCATGTCATGACATACGCAAAAAAAAAAATCACACTTACCCAGAAGTCTAAGAGACTTCTTTTTTTCCATGCAGTAAAAACTATGTATGACAAAGGGGGACCAGAGGAAAGTTGTGCAGCAGTGGTTGGTCTCTACTGAGCTGCAGTTCAAGAACAGTCCAGTTGCGCTGCGTTTTTTAAGCTAGTTATTCTTTCCATACAGCAAGCGAAACCAGATGTAGTGGGTCCACCTCAGACTTACTTGGCTTTTGCATTCTTAACATTAATAAGTGCTACACAGCAAACGATCAAACACAAAGCACATTAAACATTCAGAATGCCAATGGCGAGCAGTTATAATGTGAATTTTGACTGGCAGAGAACCATTCGAGATGAAGATTTAAAGACAGCTGAAGCTGCAACAACAGATCCTGGCTTATTAAATGAGATCATCTTTAAACAGTGGTCATTCAAAGGAACAAGACAGACCAGTTCTGTGCAGAGCATAATATAAAGTTAAGTGCACTTTGAAGTTCTGGAATTTTTACAAAGGTTATTCCCTTTAAACTGATGCCAACAAAAAAACCAAACTTGCATTAGTTTAGCAGAACTCTGCCTCAGTTGACTATTTTAGATGATTGCCAGGATATAATAAGTGATGAAGAATTCAGTGCCTAACAGTAATTTCTCTTTTGAAAGCATTTGGAAACAGCACTGAAGTCTTCCTATACATCCACCATTTGGCAAGTACGTCACCCATTTTGTTTGTACAGGCAGGTTATGGGAATGATTCCCGAAACCACAGCAAGGCAGGAGTAAACTACTCAAATTCTGTCACAGCTAAGTACGTTACTGCTGCCACTTCAAGAATGACTTAAGTTCAGCCTGAAGTTCAATTATATGAAAAACAAAGTTGTTACTGGGCGTTGTACAATCCTTGTTAAATACTATACAAGTCAACATAGTGACCAATGCTTCCAGCTTAACCATCAATTATGACAACAACTAAGAAACGCAGAGGAGAGAAGCAAGTACAAATTCTATGCTATTCCGGGAGTTGCGCAATGCACATCGGTTTAAGATGCAATCTTGTTTCAGGCTACAATTTGTAAAAAGCAGAAATAAATCCTAAACACTTCAAGGTTTTTGCAAGATAAAATCCTTAGCCTAGCAATTCCAACATCTGACATCTTCGAAACAGCTACAAAACCCACGTCATCTTCTTAGAGCAGGAAAACTAAAAACGTAGTTCTGCTTCATCTGAGATAAACGTTCGTTTCTCAACTCCAGTCAGCTGCGGCTAGTAATTATTCTTAAGGTTGGGGTCTTTTTTAGACTTCAGAACTTGCACTTGCTTTGTTTAGAGTGAAATCAGAACAGGAATCACATTTAGATTCACAAAGTTTGATATCCAGCATAGCTTTTTCTTCTGCCAATTATGTAAGCAACCACTATAATGGCAATCAAGCAAGCAAGTGAAGCACCAACTACAATTGGGACCAGAATGCTGTCATCATCCAGCGAACACTCCTGGGCTGTAGGTGAGAAAAAGGTTGCAACAAGGAATAAATAAAAACAGAATACTATATAATTAGGAGAATAAGGAAGCTAACTGCAACTTAACTACAGAGTGAAAGGGAACCTAACTCTTTAGAACGTATTAAGATAAATACTCTTTACTCTGTATACATTTGGGGAGTTAACTTACCTCTGCCTAAAAAAAGTTCAAAAAATTGCACTCAGTCTGTTTGCCTACAGACCAGTTTAGTAATAAAGACTGTGCTGCAAGTATTATCATTAAGTACAAAGATCAAGTTACACTAAAGATCAAGAAAGGTCATTTAAGCCATTCCAGTTTCCCCACACAAGACCAGAACAACGCAGCAAACAGACATTTTAGAATCCTTCTTTAGTTCTGGATATTCAAGACTGCCCTGAAAGAACCTCTGTCAGTTCATTTTTCCCCCCCAATACTCCTGTTCCTTAGACTGACAGGTAAAAACAAAGGAAACATCTAATGGTATTACCAAAGTTTTGCCTCATTTTCTTATACATTCAAGCTACAAAAAAACTGCATGTCAAGATGATGTCACAAAACTTCTAACCTATTCTGCAAGGCAACGCTTCAGTCCCTTTTCAGTGCCCCTCGCTCCTTCAAGTTTCAGGAAGGAGAACCAACATACTTAGCAGACATGTTTTAAGTGAGAACAAAGCTTTCCTTGAACTGGAATGTCACTCTCAGAACTCTGCATTCCATGTATGTAAAAAACCAAATCAAAACACAAAAAACCCCCAGAGCCCCAGACAACAGAACAAGATCTTAAAAAACAAAGCACTTGTGCCTAACACTGGCACTTTTTAGCAAGTAAGAATTTTTCAAGCATCGCAAAAATTAACAAAACCTCTTACCTGTAGAGAATTTATTTTCCTTCACAAGGAATGGCTGAATCCATAGATTGAAAGTATGTATTTGAAGATTTTCATTAATCTCAAGAGTTTGTTCTTTTCGGCACATATAAGAACTACCAAGGAAAGTATCCCACTTGCTGAAATTGCTGTTATCCGCGTTTGAAATGACTAAACAAAGGAAAAAAAAATAAAAGGAGATTTGCATGCCTACTTTAGATCCAAGAAAATTGCTACTACAATCGAGAAGCTGAATCTAGAGGGACAAACTTTTCAACACTGACTACTCTGAAAAACAAAGTAGTCTGAAGTGTGACTGATCTGCTCAACCTAAAGACATCTAGCACTGAAGTCATCACAGTACTTAGCAGTAACCTGTGCTCCATACATCCTCCATACAGACAGGACATTAGGCTCTCCTGGTACCTCCACTCATCCCAGCATTGCAGATTCGCAATTTAACTGCAGAAGCATTGACAAGCAACTCTAAAAAAAATATACTTTTATTTTGGAAAAATGTATATTTTAGTTTTTGAAGGATTGGTCTCTTTTCCCAGCGAGAGTTAAGTAGAAATGGTTGGAAGATACAGCAGCATCTTCAATCAAAGAAGACAACAGCTGGTTTAGGAAAAACAATAGGCTTTAGAATCGATACAACTGTATTTCATGCTTGAAAAAAAAATCATGTTACTGAAAACAGTTACAGAGAAGCTCTCTTAATTTATATAAGTTTACTGCAGAATAAGAGACCCCATCAGCAGAAGTTTCAGGAAAAGACAATGATCCCACACCACTGTTTAAAGTAACTCTCACAGCCATTTCTGCTCAATGATTTGTTCCTACCAACATAAAGGCTAAAAGTAGGAAGTAACAGTAACCAGGAATAGCACTGAAAAAAAAATAAGTCAGAAGTATTTTATAGATACATGCATTGGATAAAAGCTTATATTTGCTTTAAGACAAATACCATTGCTTACCAGAACCATTCAGATGGTTGAGCAGCGTAACATTCACCTCTTTCAGATAAAATTTTGGTACATTCACACTTGTATTTTTCTGTTTAAAAGGCAAGAAACAACAGTCAGCGTGCAATTTTGCATTTTTAACTTTAAGAACACGTGCTTTACAAAGTCTAACACATTTACCTCAGTCTTACATTTTCTACAACTTTTACCCAACTCTCGATTTCTCTTGAGCCAGTCAGCCAGGCAGTTCTGCTTCCCATCTGGGAACAGCCGACCGCCAGCATAAGGATTTCACCATGAGTGAGCATCATGCAACACTGTGGAACTTAGTTTAATACAAAACAAGTTACTTACAACAACAAACGTGAAAGCAATCAAAGTGCTGTTTCCATCATTCAGTCTCAGAGTAGCCGTTGTGTTGCCACATGTACCATCTGCAGTAGTCGTCTTTGGATTGATGTTGATCAGAACAGGCTGAAATACAGACACCGCACGTCACAGACATTCAGCTGCCATTAGGAACACATTGTTCTAGTCAGTAGTCTTAGCCTAGAAAAGCTTGTTGTGAATATGACTGCAGGAGGACTGAGCCTGGGTGCCACTGAACCAAGGCTACTCAAGCTAAGCTTGCGTGCTGGCAATACTGACGCAAACAAATCACCCAGTGAAGTCTCATTTTGTTGACCTAATACAACAGGTTCGCTTTGGCACCCTCTGTGGGGAAAGACGGTATCTGCAGGGACTAACGGCATTAACAGCTTAGAAAGTTCTAGGCTTTTAATGATGTTAGAGGTATTCCTGGGAATGAGTTATGTTGAATCCACATAAGGTTTTGAAGATAGGTATTATGCCACGATACTGCTCCGACATCAGAGAGGTGCTATGTACAATACTTAGAAGTGGTTCTGGACGACCAGCAGTGTATGAAGCAAACACCCTGCGCTCACATTTCACACCAAATAACTATGGCAACCTTTCCACTCTTCTAAAATAGAAGACAAGCACCTTGTCTTTGGAAACATTCAGCTGCAGCCCCACAGTAGCCAGAAGACAAGTTTTATTTCCACTTTTCAGAGAATAGTTTCCTGTGTCTGGATTCTCCACAGGTTTGGGTGCAGAGGTTGGAGTGGGTGATAAAGTGCTGGCAGATGCAGTAGTTACATTGGCAATAGTAGGCAGAACGGTAGGTGCAGAAGTAGGTGTGTCGGCACGACATCTGGACTCTGGAAAGAAATGTTAACCACCATTTCAGCACTGAAATGTTATTAAAGTCTCCTGACTCAGAGGTCAGCTCAATACAGACACCGATTTCTCTGTTGAAATCTAGGGAGTCTGCTAATCAAGTTGGAAGTCTCACGCTCAGCACTACAGCACAGTATTCCAAACAATTCACAGCTACCACTTATTCTCAGAAATTCTGTAATGCCCACAGTTTTAAATCCACGTAGCATATGCAGTACTACCTACCTCCAACACACGGAAGCGAAACACATGGACAAAGATAGCTAAGTGGTTACAGAAGCGGGATATGGATCTGCTGTAAACAAAGTAAGCAACCCTAGGTAAGCTGCATGTAGCTGGATGATGTGCTTATCTCTCAGGTAGCTGAGCTATGAGATAAGACAACAGGCACTGGATGATTTAAATGAAAAAGCATAGGCTGCCACTGAAAATGGAACGCAGGCAGTTAAAAACCTTGATCTAGTCAGCAGCAATAGTTCTGAAGTACTTATTTTAAATACCCTGATTACTGGAACACAATTTATTAGATGACCCCCTTGGCATGGGAACAACCTACATTACTATATACTACTAAATCTGTTCTACTAACCTATTTTTCCAAGAAAAAGAAAAGATGTACTAAAGGATATTTACATGAATATTATTCAGCACAGCACATCTCAGAGCTAGTAGATTTTTGTATTATGGGACTCTGCTCCCTGCACTAAGGTACAATACAAAAAAGCTCATTTACAAATTAAAATTCTCACCTTTTTTACTGATTGTGCCATTCTGAACAAAAGCCTGCAATGTAACATTCCAGAAAATCTGTATTACGTTTTCTGTTTCAAAAGAGTCAGCACTGTGACACACGTAGACGTTATTCAGGTGAACTGGAAGCATAGTATCCTTTACAACAACGGTAATTGGTCCTACAAAAAAGTACAAATTTTAATGTTTTATGAATTGCAAGAACATTCATATGTAGTGTTACGTTTTATATCATTCCATGAGACAAAGAGATAATTAAGTTTAACAATCCTAACTTCTCTTAAATGTTTTACCAATGTGACCTGATCTGAAGTGACAAATACAGAGAAGTAATCAAATTTTCAGAATTAGACATTAGGAAGTGAACCTTTTTACTTCGTTTTTTAAGGAAAAAACCCACAAACTACTATTAGTAGGTATGAGTACAGGGAAAGCCTAACGCTGCAGTGCTTTGCTAGGTGGAAGGTGAAGTAGTACATGCTAAAAGGAATCTTCCATATGCCTGTTCTGTTCTAGCAGCACCTCGCAGATCAAGGCTGTTCAAATAGTTAACCTTCTCCTTCCTTTCCACTTAAAGGAATTATACGTTCAGTGATGCTAACTAGTATATATTCTTACCCAGTAGGCAGGTATGACAAACAACAGTTAGGCAGCATATGGCACAGAAGTCATTAGATACATTATCAGTCCTTCTAACTTTGAAAAAGCCAACCGAGGCTAGGTACGCAAGATCTGATGCTTATGGCCAAGACTGTTTATTAAGCAGGATGCTGCACTGGATATTACCTTTTCTTTTCGCATCAGGAAATACAGCAGTATCATTAGTGTTGTAGGTAAATGTGACAAAATCCCCCTGGTAAGTTTCATTGGTTTTTGTAAAGTTATTGCTCCAAGAGTGACCTTCTCCAAACTGCAATGCCACAAGTGCAGCCTGCGTGTCACTGCCACAGACGCTTCCATCGTGTGTCACATTGGATGGCAAATCCAAGGTTATGTTTTTCTAAAAGAAAAGGGTAATTTCAGACATTTTCATGGATAGCAGTTCTTCCCCATGACAACGTTATGAACCTGCTGAGTCAGACTGAACCTTGCACAAGATTAGTGTGCTCATTACAGGCCATTCTACAAAACTACAAAAAAAGGTCCCTGACATCCGACTGAGAAAGAAGCCATATCAGATTCAAGGTCCAAAGTCCAATCTAACTTGGCTATAAATCTTGACCGTGCTATTTACACTTACTATTTGGGCTAAGAGCATTACTACAGTGATACACAAAAGCCATAAAGTTTGACCAGTATGCCATTTAAGCAAGTGCAACATGGCACTTTCAGTCATTTGCATTATTAATTGAGAATTTATGCTTTGTTTTAAACATGAATGTTTAGGAATACTCTTAACAACTGATTTAGTAATTAAAAAAAACAGGTTCAAAAATCAAATGCCGTAGGAAAGAGTATACTTAAACTTCTACCCAGGACAAAGTACAGTTCTCAACAAAAGTCGCCTCCAAATACTTACATAATCACTACTGTTTGTTTCATATCGTATCAAGAATTTCATCATCCATTTTGCATACAGGCACGTAGTATTAGAGGCATCCTTTACTTCTACTTCTACTGCATAGGACTGGAAAAAACCTGTAAGATATGACTATTAGCTAGTAAGACATCGCTCTTACTTCATTTTCTAGAGCAACTTAAGAGGACAGCTCATTACAAAGTAGTAAATCGTTTCAGGACTGGATTCAATCTGCCCGGCAGTGAAAGAGTAGCGAGATTTCTAAAAAGTATTAAAACTAGGAAGCGCACCATGAACGCTCAGAGAATGCTTTACGTACGGTCTGTTTGCCTGACAGAGACTAACAATGTAAGCTGCCAGCATTCGGGTGGCACACTGAGCACACCCAAGGGCGAACACATCGCTTCACCTGCTGCCTGCACACCAGGGGCTTCCTATTGTGTCAGCCGAGCCCTCAGCCGTGACACTTCGCCGTGTTTGCGCAATTCCTGGCCCGACAGACACGGACGTTAAATTCCCTTTACGTTTTCAGAGAACTTTTTAACAGCCGTTGTGTTTTTGACCCTGTGAACCTCGGCCGGTTTCGCTGCGCGCCGTTGTGACCGTTGCCCCCGCAGCTCCGCGCCCACAGGACCCGCACACGCAGGTCACCGGCGGCTGCGGCCCCAGGGGCTGTGCCCGCGGCCCCGACGCCATCCCAGCGGCGGAAACAGCAGGGCCCCGCCAGGCCCCGCTCCCCTCCCGCGGGTGACAGCGCGGCCCGGCACCGGGGCCGCCCCGGGGAAGCCGCCGCCGCGCTGAGGCGGCCCCGGGCCCGCCCGCACCCCGGCAGCGCCCGACGCCGCGTCACGTGCGACACCTGCCCACCCCCCGAGCGGCCACCCGCAGGCCCGGCGCCATCCGCGGGCCCGGGCCTGCCCCGCCGCGCTCACCGCAGGCGCCGAGCAGCAGGAGGAGCAGGCAGGCGGGGGAGCGGCAGCGCGGCTCCATGTCCGGGACACCCAGCGGCAGCGACGGGCGAGCGACGGCGGCGAGTGGGCGACAGCGAGGCCTCGCCACCGGTCATGTGACGAGAGGGGCGGGGCCGCCCGTGCGCCGCCAATCGCCGCGCCCGGGCCTCGATTCAATGGGTCGCGGACAGAACGCTCACTCAGCGCTGCCTCGGGCGGGCGGCGGGTCGGTGCGGAGCGGGCGGTGCGGAGCAGCCGCTGCCGGCCCGGGAGCGCCGGCGGGACCCTTAAATAATTAATAAATAATCTTAAATAATTAAGATATTTTCCATGTTTACAATAAATAAGAAGGGGAAAGAAATAGGTTAAATTGACCTAAGTGTTTAAGTTGGTGGTGCAGAGCAGCAGAGCACTGGAGCGGGTTATGGCGCGGGGTCACTGGGGGCTCAGCAGGGCTGCCCTGGGGACACCGCTCTGCCCGCGGACATGGCACTGTCCTAGGGACGTGACACTGTCCTGGGGAAATGGCCCTGCTGTGGGGACATGGCACTGTCCTGGGGAAATGGCTCTGCCTTCGGTGTCGCCTGGGTCTGACACCACTGCCATTGCTGTCCCTCCTGCCACGCCACCCAGGACTGAGCAGGGCTGGCCTCGGGCTCTCCGGGGACTGGGCAGAAACCTTTCGCCGTGGCCTCTGTGGAGCTGGGAGGAGGTCGGCAGCAGCACTGAGAACTGGGATGCTTTGCCATGTTGTCACTCATGCTGAAACGCAAGACCTGGGCCAGAAAGCAGGTGGGAGAAAGCAGCTGCCTGGTATAAATGTGAGAGAAAAGAGCCATTGGGCTGGAGCCGAGGAGAAGACAGAAAGGGACAAGAAACTGGGTGGATCTGAGGGTGGAAGGAGATATAAGATGTGGTGGGTGTTGCATTGCAGCCTGGAGACAAGGAAGAAGTTGAGGCTGGGAGGCAGCAGGACACGGCCGGCGGGTGCTCAGCAGGGAGCAACTTATTCCCATTTCTGAGGCTGTGGGAGAACTGCAAATAGTATTTCAAATAGTCAGGCACCAAGAGATACGGCCAGCCATAGGGAAAGAAAATGGAAGCTCTTGAAGAAGACAATAAAACACACTGACCCGATATAGGGAGACACCACGAGTGTAGGTGGTGTTGATAGGTACGCAGTTACGAAGTTGAAATAATGCAGTTTGTGATTAAGGGTGCGTTAAATACTTTCAGCTGCATGCTTCCAATGCCGTACTTTTCCAAAGAGTGTCACAAAACCAAACCTGGCAAGGCAGGACAACCACGGAAACCCACGTGTTGTACCGTGGAGTTCCATGCACACATGCTTGTGTGGTCAGATGCATTCACCGCTTCTTTGCATTTCTTTTTGTGCTTAATAACTGCACTGTGAACCGCCTTATCATGTGTATCACATACCTGCACATGCATGTCTAAGCAACGTGTGAATATCAAAATGCACGTTATTTCAAAATACTCAGAAATAATATTTTTTTATTTAACCTTTGGGTTTAATTTACAGAAAATTTCTCTGGGGAAATAAACTTGATGTGGAATAACGGAGCCAGCACTTGCTGCAGGCTGTGGCGGAGAATCCAGTCCCAGCAGCACAGACAAACCCACAAATTCTGAAAGCAGCAAGTCCTTTGTCTTGCTCAGCTGCAGGGCAAAGAATGGGGCATTTCAGAGGCTGCGGGGAGCCCTGCTGCTGGGGCTTCTACATTTTCTCATGCTTCACTATTTTAGTGCAAAGTCCTGTTTCTAAAAAGTGGTCTCTCCGAGAGTTAGGAGCCATTACATTAAGAGGATTTGACTATTAGGAGGGAGACGTTGAATTAGGCTTTGATTAATTGGAGGAGGAAAAAATGATTGGTATGTTCCAGCAGTTTGTGTGGTGGAATGTCGCCTTTTGTATCAGCTGGAACACTTACTTCAGGACATGCAGCTTTGTGGGTAAACATTGGTATGTTCAAACACCCCCTTGTTCTGAGTGAAGAATCCCGAATATTTTGATGTCTTGCTTGCACATAGGAAATAGACTGTAAAATGACATACATAAGGAGACATGTAGACATAGAAGGAACACTGATTACCTTGTTTCCTTTATGCCAATTTAGTGAAGCTTGAAATGAAATAAAATGGTAGCTATCATAACAAGCAAATCGGTTTCTGCTTAATAACACAGAATAGAAGTAGCAACTGGTGTGGGATTAAAAGAACAGTATAGTTGATATGATTTAGCATAATTAAAAATACATTATTTTGCACCAGACATACCATTGTTAATATCCGAACACAGGATGCTGACGCTGGTGACAGTGTGGGAAGAAATGAGGCAGCCACAAAGGTTAAGAACAATGTCTGATTCCTCTTAAATTCAATGGAAAGTTATTACATTCAGTACTTGTAGGAATCAAGCTCTAACAAATACCACTGCTTCTTATTTATAGTAATTTCTTTGTTGATTGCGGCAGTCTATAAGAATGAGAACATTTATGTGATAGCTGGACTTCAGTAACATAAGATCCAACTCATATGATCAGCTGTTTTCCTTTCATGATAGAAGTGTGAATGATGATTACCATGATGCAGAGAAAATGCTTTACCCTTTTGGTTGCTATTTTGCATTTGGCGTGATTTTGGGAGCCACTGGTGGATGACAAGCTGATCCTGGTTTTCTAAGGCATTCCTTACATTTATTGCTGGACGTGAAATGAGGACCGTGATGTTTCTGTACAGCATTACATTTTTACTGCATGTTACACTCAGTCTGATGTCAGTAGTTTTAAGAAGGTATTGACATTTACTGAGAACAAATATGCAGAACCTCATGATTTCTTTTGAGAGCATTGGTTCAACAAGGTATATAAATTTCATGCCCAATTTCAAATGTATAGGCTGTTCTGTGACTTTCATTCACATCATATTCTTGATGTCCAGTGTATGCTTAATCCTTTGCGAATCCTTTAGCAGTTTCAGCTGGGTAGATATTTTATCTGTAATGAAACTTTCCTTAACCCTGGGACCTGCAAAAAATGATGGATGTGTGTGGTCAGAAGCAAAGTGAAGCAATTAGTAACTTAATGTTTCTGGCCTCTGGTGCAGAATGTGGCTTGTGATAAAAAGAAGAGATAGTACCTAGGACATGCAGTAATTACTACTTTATTCCAACATATTTTTATTCATTATTTTAGATATCTCTTTAAACAACAGGGCATCTTCTGTATTTTTTCCCAGGGACAAGATTACAGCAGAACCAATTATTCCTTTCCAGAAGGCAGAGGAAGGATTTGTTTTTCACATGGGATGGATGGATGGATGGATGGACGGATGGATGGACGGATGGAAAGATGAAGAGATAAATGCTGGCTGGGGGGGTCATAGATTGACTTGGCAGCGGGGAATGAACCACAACTGCGAGTTACAGCGAGTCACCGAAGTTTTCCTTCCCATGCAGCCCCAGTTTGTAGCCCGGGGAATAAGGATTAGATCGCCATGATGAAGCCCACGCTTTGTCCAGCGCAGAGCGACCCTGCGGCGCTTCGGCTGCGTGTGCCACCCGCTCTGCTGGGCTGGCGCTGGAAACAGCTTGTTATCCGAAATGTGCGAAAGCTGCGGCTCAGCTGCGCTCCCGCGGCAGCGTGTGTGAGCTGCCGGGCTTCGGGAGGAGGCGGGAAACCAAACCATTAAACGCTGCCGTAAGAAACTGCTGAGTCAAAACTGGGGTAATCACGTGAAACGCCGAAAAAAGAAACCGTGTTGGGGAGGTGAAGGGATGCAGAGCTTCCTGCTGGAAAAACACATTCCCACATGGGCGGGAAGAGCCCTGGCACGGCTGGGTGTTTCCTACAAGCCTGTTACACGGACATAACCCATGTACCTACAGCTCGGTGTAACCGTGCGCTGGCCGCCCGGGCTGGTGACGGCGCGGCGGGAGCTGGGCTGTGGCACGGGGCGGGGACAGCAGGTGACCCTCAGCCCTGGCTGTCCCACCTTGGGCATCCTGGACGCTGTGGGATGCAGGGGGAGGTGCTGCGTTGGGGTTACCCCCTGCAACCCCAGCGTTTCCAGCTGCCATGGGGTGCGCCGTGTGCTACAGCCTGTGCCAGCACATAGACTGATGCGCTTTGTGAGTGATGCCAAACTCCTGCTACACGTGCATCTGTTTAATGCGCAAAACCCCCATTTGACTGACAACGTATTCTTAGGGCTTGTAACAGCAAAGTAGAAAAATGTCAATGCTCCCAGTTTTCTGGTTTTATCAGCATGCATTGCTAACTTGCTGGAGATACATCTGTCAGCTTCAGAACAGGAATGATTTTGTGGCAATGACTGGCTCTGCACACAAGGCACCTCCCACTTCCAACGCTCACGGAACATGTGTTGGCTGTAACTTTTTCAGTGAAATTTCAGCAGGAAATTTCAAATTTCAGCAGGAAGTTATGTCTAAAATACAGGCTTGGGAGGGAGAATATGTATTATACAGTAACTTTCATATCTGTATATTGTAACTGCAGGACTGCAGTGCTACAGGACCCCTTATGACCTAGAATAACATTACATTCCTTTAACAGCACATCAGGGCAGATGATATATGTGATTATGATATATATAATTATGATAGGTGTCTTGCGCAGCCTGTAGTGTAAATTATTAGAGCAGCCTTGCTTTGAGCCTCAAACTACCACCAGCTGCAAGACTGCCTTGAGAAAGTCAAGGGGCTGCTTTTGAAAAAGGTATCTGTTTCTGACTGGTAACAAATTATCAGATATACTTCAAGTTCAGAGACTACACAAGGGTAAAACAGAACATGCATTGGGATAATTTCACATGAGGTTTAGCCCAGGAGGGGAAAAAGGGCAGTTAAAGTGAACATCTTGCTAATAATCCAGCACTGAGATTTCATGCTGAATTAGAACTACTTGCCACTCCAAATGGTAAAGAGAAATCTGTTCCACGTAATCTTAGATGCGATTTACTCTCTATTTGCAAAGTCACAGTGACTAAGCTTTGCCGAGCAGCGCCTGCTGCCCGACCCTCTGCGTGCCCTCCTTACATAACGCATCTCAAATGCTGGATCTACTGAAAAAGCAGTGACTGCGATTTCCTCGTTACTGAAAATATCATTAGAGAGAGCAGAAGCTCTAGACTTAACACTTCTTTGACAAGACAAAATTTCACAGCAAATTAAGATGACATAGGCATTTTAACACAGAAGTACATGGTGAGCCCTATTTTCCTCCAGCTCTAAAATACAGGGGTTCCAAGCTGACAAATAACTGATTGCTTGAAGGAGTAAGCTAAAAAACTATCATCAGTCTTAGAGAAGAAAAATGACTAACTGCGTTCTTCTCTCTGAATAGTCTGGTTTAGCATTAGTGGCTCGGCATAAGCAGCTGAAGTAGCTGAAGCCTCAGGCTGCAAGAGCTGATTAATTGTAAACTTTTGATAAAACTAATGCTGCTAACGCAGAACTCACTGAATTCAGCAGACAGGAGCAAAATGAAGGACCAAGGAGACAATTCCAAGAGAATGAAGTAACTTCAGGGGAAGGCCAGCCTTCCCCAGGTAAGAAATCAAGAGACCACCGACCAGAATTAAGTGACTGGACTTGGGCATCAGGTGATGGGTGGGACAGGTATAACTGAGAGGCATGAATTGGGGTAGGGGTCCCTCCCCAGAGACTCCCAGCTCGAGCTGCAACTGGAGAACTAATAAAAGACTAACTGGCCACCTTCACTGGGACTGGGCGTTCTCAGCGGGATCCAAGGGTCGCACCCTGTTACGGTGGCCAGCGTGCATACATCTGTAACAATCACTAAAAATGCAGCGTTTGCTGGATGTGAACAACTTTTCCTAAGCTTAAGAAAAGCAGTTTATCTACGGTGCTGCAATGTCTTACCGATTTCAGAAAATTAACTTTCAAAGTTGGTTCTCTTCTTTGGTTTATGTCCTAATGCTTATTTCCCATAAGCAGCAGCAAGACAAGTTGTATTGAAGATGACCTCGTATCAGGAAGCAGTTACCAGACCAGAAGAAACACCTGCTCCGTGTAGGCTGATCAGCACCCATCGCTCCTCCTCCCAGTGAACTCCACATGTTGCCAGATGCTCTCTGCACAAAGTCCAACGTCTCTCAACCCCTCAAGTAACTTTTGAGGTGTCCATTTGCTAAATACCACAGTTCTCCACAAGCCCTAGTCCCTTTGAGGGGTGTAGGGGGAAGGCAAATTCAAAGCTACTGTCTTAAACTTGATTTGGCATCAGTTTCTCAGTGACATATATTGCCCTTCATACAGTAACAAGTTAAAAGTATTTACCGCTCTCTGGTGTTTTTCTCAGAGTAGACAGATCTATCACTTCAAATATCCATCTGCTTCTGTAGAATTTTATTATTCAACAAAATTGTTTAGGATTGCAGAGAATGTAAGAAGTAGGAAATATTCTAAGGAGAAATTCTTAGTGGGAAATACCATCCCATGCATTTAGATGCTTCCAAGCTGTAACAGCGAAGGAAAGCACCTGGGCAGCATGAGTGGAAGGCGCTGACCATAACTATTAAACACCACCGTGCACTAGGGAAGTGTTGTTATTCCTTTGTACTTCAGTAATTGCACCAGAGCCATCGAAACAATTAGTGCCCATCCTGGGAGCCAAGCAATGGGGGTACAGCAGAGCGCAGCCCCCTGGACCGGCAGCAAGCCCCCACCTTGGGTAGTTTTGTACCACTGCTGGTGCTGCTACATATTCTAATCCCGATCCAGAATTCGCGAGCATGTTTATTTTTTCCCCTCCAATAACTTTGTAGAAGACTTAGTTAAAAATAAAAAATTCAGGAATGGAAGCCACTTAGAAAACTCAAGGGATTTTAATGATTGAATGAAGAAGGAGCTACTTCTTATTATATTTAAGTAGCAAACAATTATTTTGCTATCAAAACACAGGCTAAAGAATTTAAAGAAGCCACAAACATTAGTAAGCCCAACATACAGAACTTTGAGTAAGAAGGCGTTTTACACACGAGTTTATCAACACAAAACTGTTTAATATTTATTAAATGACACAAAATACCTAGGTAACAGACTCACTCTCTGAAAGGACATGTATTTACATTATTTACCAACTTAAGAAAGACTCTCTGTACCCATATCAGACTTATGAAACATAAAAAAGGTTTTGCTGCTTTTGGCATCGAAGGATGCACTGGTGATACATGCCCTGTTTGCAAGTCTGCATAAACTCTAACATCTGATGCAGTGAAAAAGCACAACTTCATATGCTGGCAGCCGAGGGAAGAGGCTTCTGAAAAGTAACAGGGTTAGTTTTTCCCCCACTCCAGACATACTCTGAAGAACTGTTATACAAAAAGTATATTACATTTTTGAATGCTGCTGTACTCTTACAACTTTAGTGTAACGTTTCAAAGAAAATAGTCTTCCTACTATATGAAATCACTAAAACAAAAGTGGTATTTGAACATTTCTTTAGATGCACTTTTTTTTTTTCTTTTAAAGAAAGCATTGGGGGAAATGATATGTCTAGGAAAAAAATGACAAAAAAAAGAGACCAAAATATGAAGAACAGCTAAAGCAACTTAACAATTTGCTAGGGTTTGTCTTGTTTTATTTACTATTTACTTTGGCACCTTTGTGTAAACTATAGAACAAAACGACGTTTACAACACATTTGCAATTACAGCATTTAAACAAAATGGTCACTTTTAAAACCAGCCAAGACAAAAAAATAGTCCATTTATGGGTATAAAGATTAAAAAACCTAAAATATATATTTCTAAGAATAAACTGCAATTTCTTATGAACAAGGTGCTATAAACTGCATGCAAGAGTCAAGATTAAAAATGTGTGGCCAAACAGACAAGCTGTGTTGTAGCCAGATGAGCTGTGGCCCAAGCCCACTTGAATTGTTTTCTTACAGAGATATATATGGCTCAATAGGCAGGCACATGATCCCAGCGAGAAGCTGCGGAGTTGTACGGCTGGACGATAAATCTGGGCTGCAGCTTTGTCATTAACCAGGAATGAGCGAGACCTTCGCAGAAGAGATGAACAAGTTCTCAGGGAAAACCCGTGAGGAAACAAGAAGGAGAAGCCTTCTCCCCTCCCCTCCCCTCTCTCGGCCTGGCCAGGGTTCTCAAAGTCCAGTCTTTGGGTTGCTTTAACTAGATTTAGCTGCTTAGGGTCTGCCTCAGATGGTGGGAGTCTGATGAGCTTTGAGGACAGTTTCTCTCTAATATTTTCTGCATTTAAGTTAATGAAATGGATGGGCTAAAAATTAAATAAACCTTCAGACCTTTTTTGTTAGTTTGACTGAATGCAACACACTTGTCTAACGAGGGAGGATTTCACCAGAACAGGCATTTTAAACGTGTGGTGGTGTTAGATTTACATGCCACCACAGACTGAATGGGACCAGTTCAATACTGATATTCATCATCTCCTGTCTCCCAAAGAGGTAAGTTTTTTATGCTCCTTTTCCAAAACACCTTTGTAAAAGGAACCTTTTATTGGCTAAAGATACGAAACACATACAAGAAAAAGGACCATTGAATGAAAAATACAGAAGGTTTTTTTAGGGAGGCATCCTTTCCTCCCCAATGGATCTCTATCTGAACTAATACTTAAAGATTTGCAGGAGCAGTCTTCAAGTTTCTTACCAGATAACTCTACTGTTAGTATTTTTCTTACAAAGGCAAGGGTGGTCCTGGATGTCTACCAGTGGTTATGCTGCAGTAGTGTCAAAGGATAAGGTAGATTTTCCGCACATCACAAAGAGCTGTATGTCAGTTAGCAGTGGGTAACAACACATCATTCAGTAGGAGAAAAAAACCTCAAAAGATCTGCTTAATTTGTTAGATGAGGACTGCATATAAAAGAGCTTTAGAGAAAACACAGCTGGAGAAAATATGGAATTAAACAGTAGACCAAGAAAGCAGTAAGGATGGGATGAGTCAGATAAAAAACTACACACAGGTACACACACTCTGCCTGTCTCGCACATGCACACCCCTGAATGTGGGATCACAGTGATCAAAGTTATAGATCATAGAGAGCTCAGTTACTGCCATTACATAAAAGTAACATCTTGCTTTCAAGCAATATCTGGTGTTCCTCAGGACTATCAACGCCTGAAAGAGGACGAAGTTTTTCATTGTACTCTGCAACACAGCTGATCGTAGGTCTAGAGCCTGGCTGGGTAAGGAAGAACTGTTACCTGGAGGAGTTACCTTTTCTGCTGACACTTTTTTCCCATATATTCCTGGCACATGCTGCTATAGCAATAAAATAAACAAAAAAAACCGCATTTTGTTGAAACAAAGCTCTACATTCAAGTGACTTATTCTCTCATGTCTTATAAAGATGCAAAGAATGCTCTCTGGTCATCTAAGAAAATATATTTTAGATGCCTTGTAGCAATACGTAACTTTCTATATGAGAGGTAGGCTTCTGGGTTCTAGGAGGCCTGCCACATCTAGGGCTGAGTTCTTAAAGCTTTAAGTTAAAGCAATCCAAAGCAGGGCAGCCGTGCAAGAGCTGCCCTGTCTAAACCTTGAGGTTAGTTCAAGTTTAGAATGTTGCAAAGCAAAGTAAGTATTAAAATCCATTTGTAATTTTTGTTCTTACAGCTTTACCACAAGAACACCGTGGCTTTTCATAGATATCTGTAAATAGATTCTCTTTCCTAGAGTATTGCTGCCAAGAGGTGAAGGCCTCCTACCCATGACTAGTAAAAACTGTCACTTTTTCCATTATGGCTGTTTTATGCTTAAAATTCCCAAAGGTGAACACTAAGTCTTATCGGCAAGCCATATAAATCTGATCTGAACTTGTTTTGTTGTAGCAGTTACATAAGAATGGTGTTTGTATATATAGTATATATGCCCACTCTGGAAACTTTATATAGCGTTTCATATTGGTACCATTTTGTCTTTTCCATTAGATCAGCAATAAGCACAGCTTGGCTTATTCCCCATTTTCCCCTCCCTCAAGGGATACATCCAAGTGTGGGCATCAACCAAACCAATGGTATGTTACTAACTGAAATTCATTCTGTACAGTAAATTAGAAGTTTGCATGCAGTTTAAGCATTTTAAAGGCTATTTTTTTTATATTAATTAACCTTCTATTTCCATTTAAAGGTGTGAAAGACATCTGTCATATATCAAGGGACCCCTCTTCAGACCCAGAGACAAATGGAATCACAAAGACCATGTACTTTCTTTCAGCTTTCTGCACATCTTACTAAATAACATGCAAAGAGTTCAACAGCATTCTTCTTAAAATGTAAATAGTACTCTTTAAATGGGCATGTTAACCACTGAAAGAAGTCCACTCTACTATACTTTTCCATTACACTGCTTTCATTCAATCATCGGTAGTATAAAAAGTCAATTAACAGGATCAACAGGCTAGTTTATCCACTGGCAACTGTGTATGACACCAAGTGTGCAGTAAAACAAAGGCCAACATATGTTTATGCAATATAGTTGTACTGATTTGGGTTTTCTTTATCTCTTTCCATGTAGTCCCTGTCAATTAAGGATTCTATTCTCTTCTTAAGGTCAGCAGGCTGTAAAATAAAGCAGATGTCAGCATTATTACTTTGCAATCAATGTTTTTCATGGCGTTCTTTCTACTTAAGCCAAATATCCATCCTGCTTAAGGTGGCTGAAGAAACAGAAATCACAGCGTAACAAAAGAAATCCCTTAAAGCATCAGAGCTTCTAAAGTCTGCAATATATAATTGATGGAAGAGAAAGTTACGGAACTAGCTTGCCACCTGCAGCTAAGCATAGACTTCTTAGAGTGAGGAAAGATATTTGCTGCTCTTTAAACCAAACTCTGCTTAAAGAGCCACAATTCATATATTATGCACCAGTGCTTCTATTTCTGACTTTTACCTGGTAAAAGATGGTACAAGTTTCATTTTATCTTGATGCGAGTGAGTTTTGCAACAGCTTGGGTGCCCTATGGTTTTGTTGGGTGAAGGACTCTATAAAAATGCCTCATAAAGAGCGAGGAAAAGCATTTAAATCATGTTATAACCCTGCAAAGCACAACTGCAGTTTATGCAATACTTACAGGCCTGCAGGAACCTAACATGGTAACAAAACACAATGAGATGGCAGCACCTTTTATTTTACATTTCCATGGATAGAAAACACTGTGTATTTGAACTCAAAACAAATGCATCACTGTCTATTTGAAAAGCCATTTCCATTTGTACACAATAAACAAGCTACTCTTTCTGTATTGCAAGTGTGGACTTCTTTAGCTTGGAGACATTCACCAATATTTAATTTTCATTCCATATATATATGTGTGTGTGTGCGTATATATTAACCAATATAATCTGTCTGGAAAAACCACTGTACATTTACTGGCTACTAATTTATTAAAAAGTATCAACCAAATTAAGAATCAAAACCAGTTCTACATTACATGTCTGAATCATTTCCCCCCATGCCCAAGAACGCATTGCCAGAACACTTAAATGCAAGAACAGCAGCACACAAGGAGAGCCAGCTTCACAGCTAACACCCTCTGGTTCTGAAAGCCTTTGCTAAGAGGTTTTATTAACTTACTAAAAGCCTGAGATAATATTCAGATAAATTAATGCAACTGGCACTTTAAAATTCCTGAAAGTGAGTATTTGTCCTTCCTAAGAGTAAAAAGATGCATGTTTTAGACAGAAGCACCATTTAACTGAGTACAGGCCGGGGAATATAAGAAGTAATAAGGTTTTAGAAGAAGAAAAATCAGTACTATACCTTTACTGGGAATTTAAGCTGGTTGTAGACCTCTGACACAAGCAGGTTATGACTCAGTGTCTTGCGCATCTTCATGATTCGTACAATTGCAGCATCGATCTGGTACTGCCGGTCCTGGAATACTCTCTCTGTAGTGCTTGCCTGTTCCTCTACCTGAAGGATCCATTTAGAAAAGTTTTACAGAGAACACTAGAACTGGCAAAACAATTCTTCATATCTCTAAGAAAATTCTCAGTTTAAGACAGCAAAATGCCTCTTGTGAAATATTTGACATAAATCCTTTACAAATACAAAGACCATTTGTCTATTAAAAAAACCCACTTGCACAAGGAATTAAAATCTTTGCACAGATTTTACATGGAACTGCTGTCAGGGGAAATTCACTGTGAACTTGAGTTTCTGTGCTCACAAGCCATTCAATAAAGCTCCAGGGAATGATCAAGGCTGAAAAGAACATTCACTAATAGGAGCTTCTCTTAAAACAACCTTATTTAGAGGAGTCTAGCATCACTGGTGTCTAGGTTAGTATGGAAGCACACATGTAAATTAGCATTATTGGGTATGTGCTACCATCCAAATTATATGTGTAACTTGACAAAGATATCAGTATGTATGTTACCACTGAGAGGAAAAAAAACTTGTACATGGGCAGGCAACAAAATACGTAACCCAAGGATCTAAATCCCAGAAGATTAAAAAGAACATACTGTTTCTTTCATCTGAATTTGGTTGATCTTTATCCTGAAGAGCTTATGTCTGAAATCATCATTACATGTGAATTTATCGCCGTCTTCCACATCTTTGCCTTTGGGGCTCTTAGTCAGTACTCTGGCTTTGCCGCAAGCCAGAGATTGAAGGGTCCTTCTTAGCTCTCCGTCCTCTACAGCAGAAACAAGTTGTTTAGTTGTTTTTTTTCAGTAAGAACACTTGGGAGTATTCAGCTGTTTTCAATACCAACCTATTCCAGTGGCTTGCTTTATCTCTTCTAAGCTGAATTCCTCTCCTTCATTAAACATGAGCAGCACCAGTGTCTGGAACAAGGAGACCTGAAGTTCTTTTTTGCCCTGTAACAAGGGAAATTAACAGACATCACTTGGCTTTTTTTTTGGGGGGGGGGAGGGGGAAGTGTAGTGAGGGGCAGCAAGGAACAAGTCACTCTTGTATATCAATTATTTTACTTAAAGGATATGATTGTTATTCATTTGGGAATATGAATGAATGAAAGTTACTGGTCACCTTGTGTTTACTATGAAATGCAGAATAAACCAGAGGTCGCAAGGCTAGACTATTATATCCAGTGACAAAACTCACCCAAGATATGCATCGACTTACTCAAGACAAACCTCAAAGTACTGAGCGCTTAAAATTACAAACTGAAAGACCTTTAAGTCAAAGTGTAACACAAACATTAGTCTAAGAAACACAGTATTAGGAACTGTAAGATCTTTGAAATAACCAAGTTTGATAATAGGTACTTGTTTTTACCATTGACACTTTTCTGAACAATAGAACTGGTCAGCATTCCTATTCCAAGAGACGTTTTCTTGAAATATATTTGTGCCCATGAAGAAATGCTGAAGGCGAGTAACTGAAAGCCCTCTCAAAACAGTTGTGCTCTTGTACAATCCACAACTTCTCTATTTCAATAAAGAAAAGCTACCGGTGAAGATGCTGAATGCTGTCAGATGAAGTAAGGTCATCTATGGAACACAGTCCTGTTTTCTCCTCTGTATTAAGATTAGCACCATTTTCAATATGGAACTAAACCCACTGGATATTTTCCCCAAGCAGTAACCAACAACTTTTTTTTTTCCCCCACCGATACAGAAATCAGATGCATCTTCTTAAACCTTAATATACCTATTTCAGAAACTACCAGCTCTGGAAAGAGGTCAAAAGTTAAAAGTAATTGCAAAAACAGTGTTAAGTTTTCCATCACAGCACAAAAAAAGCTTCCCGATGACATCCCTAAGGTACAACCCACACCTGGGATTGGCTCAGCAACAGGAATAAGAGAAACAATACACTCACCTCTTTAAATTCTGCTTTTAGTACACAGTGGCCTAGTGTTGACTGCCACTGAAGCTTCCTACCACTGTGTTTTCCTAAGTAAAAGGTCTTGAAAATCTCCTGCAGTTTTACCATCTAAAAAAAAGAACAAATCCAAAACAATAAACCACAATTTCTACTTTAAAAGCATCCTTCCATCCTCCACAATCAAATAAACCTTAAATAAAGGCTTAGAAAGATGAAGGGAATTGCAAGAAAAGAAAACAAACTTCATTTAAAAAAGACACTTCTGCATTTCTTCTTAGAGATCATATGCCTATTTAAAACCAAGTGGCAGCTGCTATCAGGACACATTACTGAGAGGCTGATACTTGGTATAATATGTCTATATTCTTTACCTCTGGGGGCAAGTGGACCTCCATAGGCACGTAGGTTGGCCAATAACCCATAGTCAGAATATTCACTGTTAGTTCAATGTTGCCAGGTACATTCTGGTTTTGCATATACTGTAGAAAGAAACAAAGTAAATGAAAATAATGCAACATTTATTAAACATATTCCACGTAGAACTGAAAAGTTAGTTAGAACAGGCATTATGAGAGCACAGAAGACAAGTGACCTTATGATGTCTTCACTATAGAAACTGCGAGTAACATATAAGAAAATTAGGATAAGAAAAATAATTTTGCTCAAGTTCTAAAGGCACTTTCATACAGGAAGAAAACAGCAAAAGAAGTGTTTTAGCAGGTTGATGTGATAGGTACCTAATTACGTGTGGAAGAAAGAATGTTCAAATTGGCTCGTAAACAAAACATTACCGAACCACCAGAACTAATGGGCAAAAACATACAGGGCATTCCATCATAATACATTGGTGTTAAAATGTTTTATAACTGCCATTAAAATATTTTACAAGTTTACAATTCTTCTTTTATTACTTCAAGTATTTTTTTTTAAGCAGAATCTTGCTTCAGGCTTTTTGCTTTGTTGTTCAGGAAAACCATACACAGATTCAGTAAAATTTTCAAAAGCACAGACAGCACAGAATTAAGAAATAGGTCCTGACTGATTTTCAGGACTGTTTTCCCAGCTGGGTTTTTGTCCATTCCTTTTGAAAGCAATCACCTACAAAGTCCTTTTCTCTGTAGTGAAAGAACCTTACAGACAGCTGGAGTAACTCAAAAGGAGTTTAACTCAATTACAACAGAAACATTCCCAACTGAAGACATCCTGCACCCTCTTGCTAGGCTTTCTGAGAATAATTATTCAAAAAGCAAGTAAACGAAGGAGCCATGGCAGGCTCTCCTGCAGTACCTGTTTAAACTGTATCATTATGTCTTTTGAAAGCTCCATATCTTTAAACATTCCTTCAAGTTTGCTGGTGAAAGCAGCTCCACATTCTAGAAAAGAGAGAAATTAAATCTTAAAAATTAATCCTCTTTATTTTCAATTCCATAGTTATTCTATATATCAGAATGTACTTTGAAGCAAGATGACCTATTTCAGCATAAGTTCTTACATAAAGATCTGGATTCTAATTAAGATCCAGAATATGGTTATAAACAAGAATGGGGAAAACGCCTTCATTCGTCAGCTGTTTTACAACCCAACTGTTTTTCCAGGTGGACAAGACTGTTCATCCCAGGACTCCACTGGCAACATGTCTCTCAGGTGACAATTCTAATTCCCATCAGCTGCCTGCTAAACTGTCTCTTGGTGGTAGAACATGATCAGGTTCTAAAAATCTTACTCTTACCACCCAAAGACTCCATCCTACGCAATAATGAAGACCAGACTAGAAGACTGCTAGCTGGCAGCCTCATGTTTCAGAGCATATACAGAGCGAACAACAAGCAGACAACATTCCCAGGTTCTCTGAGCACATCACTGATTTGTTCAGGAGGGAATCTCAACTCTGTCCCACAGGCCAAGGTACACCATACACGTTAAGCTCCTGTTTTTTGGCTATTGTTGCTAAAATTACAAAACTAAAAGCAAATCAGCCTCCTCAAAAATGTACCAGTCATTCAAGACTTGCACATGAGGTTTTTGTATTTCCCCTTTGCACGAGGACAAACAGCACTTCTGGGAAGGCATGTTAAAATGACTGTTTTTAAAAGAAAGCAAGCAGATAGATATTTACCATGTTTGAGTTTGGAAAGCATAGATTTTTCAGCATCTACTGATGCACTCTTCCCAACTAATAGTCTCTTTGCTAGATCTTTTTTATAAAAGGCCTCAAAGACATCTTTTCCTGTAAGAGATGAGATTTGACAGTGATCACAAATCGTTTGTTTTAAACGAGCGTTACTGACAAGAGATCAAATCAAAAGCTCAGTAAAGCTGCCAAGGGCCTTCACATTAAAATTTCCACAGATTTTGAGTCAGGTCTTGCTATCAGCCTTTGAACATGTAAATTAGTTAAACAGCACTACACCAGCAAACTGCATCTACAGAGAATGAACACTTAAAATTCAGAATGCAAAAATTATTTCCAAGTACCTTTATATTACTGATGAAATAGCTGTATCCCCACAAAAAACCCCAATACTTACCATATATGAATCTAAATATGATCATAATTTTATCCAGCATTTTTTCAAGTTCTTCATCTGTAGCTTCTTTGTTGCCTGCACGAAGCTTTGAATCTACATATTTAGCTAAAAGAGTGTTGAGGAATAAAAAGTTTAGTGTATGCCTAGTATCACAAGGAAACTTTTTTTTAAAAAAATCTAATATTGTGAAATCTTATGGAAATGTAAAGGTCCTGAAACAACCTCCAAATCAGTTTCATCACAGCTAGTTTGATTAATTTTCATAAAGGCTATAAAGTTAAAAAAACATTATAGCCTAATCTATTTTTTTCATATCACAGAATCTCAGAATGTCAGTGATTAGAAGGGACCTGGAAAGCTCATCCAGTGCAATCCCCCCATGGAGCAGGAACACCCAGATGAGGTTACACAGGAAGGTGTTCAGGCGGGTTGGAATGCCTGCAGAGAAGGAGACTCCACAACCTCCCTGGGCAGCCTGGGCCAGGCTCTGCCACCCTCATTGGGAAGAAGTTTCTTCTCATACTAAAGTGGAACCTCCTGTGTTCCAGTTTGCACCCACTGTCCCTTGTCCTATCATTGGTTGTCACCGAGAAAAGCCTGGCTCCATCCTCCTGACACTCACCCTTTACATATTTATAACCATTAATAAGGTCACCCCTCAGTCTCCTCTTCTCCAAGCTCCAGAGCCCCAGATCCCTCAGCCTTTCCTCATAAGGGAGATGCTCCACTGCCTTAATCATCATATATCCAATTACTGCATCTTTATTAGCATACATAATGTAATAAAATATTTTTATGTGTGTGTGTGTGTTAAAATTATGGTACATATTATGATCTCAAAGTAAAAAGTCACTACTGCTGTAGATTGACATGGCTATGATAGAAGCAAAAAGAGCAGAAGAAATATACATAAACCAGATATTTAAGTGTACTGACTATACTGCTGAACTTCTCTAGCAGATTACTGTCTTAATTTCAAGTGGTTTGGTAAGCACATTACAGTTAGTGAGTTGATTTAAAAAGTGGAGGGCAGAGAGCATTCCTGCACATGCCTAACAGCACAATGATTGCAAAGCAGGTATTTATTATTCACTGTGTGGGGAAATGATTAAGGTATTCAAAAGTGCAGAGTCAGGCTTGTAATGCACAAATCCGTAACAACGTTCTTGGCAAACTCCAGAGGCTCTGTCCCTATAACATGAGGGGTTCAGTGCATCCTCATCTCTCTTCACTTTATATTAAAACACAGGAATCTATGTAGAGCCCCTGGTAGCTCTGTGTATGTGTTGGTGGCACAATTATATATTCTCACACCTGGACACCAGTCAGTTGCTGGAATGCCTAAATTCTCATGTTCTTCACTTCTTTATAGCCTGGCCAGTGAACTGATAAATAGAGCTTGTTCTTAGTGTTTAACGCTATCCTACCAAATAAATCACTTGCACAATAAGGCACTGTAGATGCCCAGTTTGACAATGCACCGTGCATAATGTCTTTTAACACACAATTCCATCATATCCCATCTGTAAGCTGCAGCGGCAACTCTCTTGCCCCCCACCCAAATTCTCACATGGGAAGAAACTGAAGGAAAATACCTATGAGTTCAGCTGGCTTATTTGGTCTTTTGTTAATGAATGTTTCAAAGGCTTCTTTCATGGCATTTACAAACTTCTCATTCTTGAGAAAGCAAACATCAATAATATGGTCAACTTTGTCTTTAAAATCAAGCAGTTCTTGGACCATGGTTTTGTCTTTTTCTGGATTAATGACTATGGTGCTACCAAATGCCTGCAAAATAAAACATGTCTTTCAATCAGCTTGAATAACAAGTATAAATGACAAGAGTCCTAAGAGCCTAAGTTATCTTTGTAATGTCTTCTTTCTGGTATTCATATTAGTTCCACTAACACATTAGAAGTAAGAGCATTATGAAGTATTTACTATATAATTATTCCTAGACCTTGTATGTTGATTCAAAACCAATCCATGAATAAGTGAACAGATTCAGAACTTTTGTCTGAAGAAATAAATTTAAGCAGGATAAAATTAACACACCCTTTTAAAACATCTACATGCTCAGGTTTTAAACAGGTAAAGCTTCCACTAAACTCGACTTTATTTAACAATACGCCTATGCCATCACAAAGCCTTCCTTCACAACATCCATTGGAGAAATACAGTTGTCCCCTACAACTAACTATAAGCAAGAAAAAAACCCTTCAAATTTATTTGAGTTCGATAATTCAACTGAACGTTCAATATTTTCTTTGCCAGGGCTAGAACAGCTATGGTACTTTTCCTAATACAGTTTCAAAAGCTGCCTATTAAATGTACGCTTATAAACAAGTAGTCTTTAAGTCTTAGAAAAATGCAATAGTTTATAGAGACGGATCAAATATCTGTGTATAAACCCCATAAATACAATAGTGGTATCTGTTCCAGAGCTCTAAGAACAGTACCTTTATGTATTCAATCCAGTGTTGCAATAGAACCTGTACTCCGCCTCTCACACGACTGAACAACTGATACAGAAGAGACAGATCTTGAATTCGGTTTTCATCAAGAAGGTGGTTTAAACCTGCAAATGAGATAATTTCAATAGAAATTAAGAGCAGAGCATTACAAAGAAAGTTCAGCATATTATTACAGTAAAGGACTTGTTCAAAGCTGGTATTTTTTATCAAGCAATTGGGGTTTGTTTTTTTTTTTCTTTTGGGGTTGTGGTTTTTTTAAGCTACCTAATATAACAGCAAAACACAAAATGTCTACCTGAACTGGCTCAAACCTTAAAAGCTTTGTTACTGCACTGGATATCTTAGGCTACATGTACTTTACATAACATACTTATCACAACACCTTTGCTTACTTCTACTTTACTATTGCCTGAAGATTTGAAAAGTTTATGCTCTACTGATCTATAGGGAACATTCCTTGGCAAGACAGAGCTCTGAGTCTCAATTCCAGCTGTAAAATAAATTTTACAGATGTTTGAAGGCAAGCAGTTTCAAGAAATATCTTCACCTTTCCCTTTTTAACCTTTTGGCAGAGAAGGCCTGATGCTCCACAGCAAGGCTCTAAGACAGCAGATGGGTAAATACTGCAAACTGGATACTCCTCTCAACGAAGAGCCTGTTACAGATGTGCACGAAGATGCTCACATACCCGTTTCATCCACAATCTGGCTAGTAAGGACTTGATAATTTTCTTTTACTATTCAACTCTTGCTGCACCCATATCTATTTCCAGACCATTCCTCAGAGCGACAGAGTGCCACTTCACTCCTCAGAGACTATTGCAGAACTGAGGGAACGTACTTCATTACTCAAACTGCACTACATGTTTAAAACAAGCTGCTGTTTGTGAGCAGCAAATAAGCGATGTTTCCCCTTTTCTGGCACAGCCATTATTCAAAGGCTATTCCTTTGCCTCTGAGTCTTTAAAAAGCTATTTAACGCACTGAACTCAAGAGTCCCTTATTCTAGTTTTCCTTTTGCTTTGCTGTGTATCTCTAAACAATATTGCACCTGCTGACTCCTGACAAGGAGAACTGTACTTGAATAATGAATAATGCTATTTCATGAACTGAGTAGCAAAAGACGTTAGATGCAGCTTGTGTCCTCCCCCAGCACCTGAACCTGTCCCTTTTTCAGCACAGGAATTGAAAGCCCCAAAGCAGTAATTAGAAACACTTCTATAAAGAAGAAAGATTACCTTTCTGAAGAATGGCTGTTAAATGTTCACCTAGAAGTTGCTTTTCTACAGTAGCAATTAGTGGCTTCCTATAGAAAAAATGTTTAGAATTACTTTTCCTTTTTTCCATTATTGACAGTTTGACATCCTTTTTTTGAGATGTTAACTAGACTTGTCATTGGGGGTGCTCTAATTATCTGTGGCCAAGGACCCAAAATAATTACATATTTATTTTTTTTCCTCCCCAGTAAGCAACCTTTTTTCCTGTTTGCTGACTGAGAATTTAATTCACACAATAAGCCTGTTTAATTCACACAATAAGCCTGGACAATAATTCCATCACAAAAGTAACTGGTCAAAAGTTTGTCAAAGAATATACCTTTTCCTGTTTGGTGGGAGGAGATTAATATCTTGGGAGACAAACCAAGGAGAAGAAAAACCACACCTCACAGATCAGGAGGTATTAAAACAAAATGGGGAGTTGGCCACTAATCATGGTGTGGAAGAAGGAAGCCACTAAATGAGCTAAATGTTTTTAACAGCTGAAGGAGGAAGGAAATAAAAATGTATGACGGTAGCAATAAAACTTCCTCTCAGAGACATTCTCTGTACCTGCTCTTCAAAAAGTTGCTACTACTTGCTTGAAGAGTTTTGTTATATTAGTGACCTACATTTTCTATCAGACACAACAGCTGTGGCTTTATGTTAGGAGAACATTTCTCCTGTCCTACCAGTCATGACCTCCACTTGACTGTATTTGAGGAAATCCTGCCTCTAAGTAGAAAATACTGAAGAGTGACATTAGTCAATAATTCCCCAGACTCCATAAAGAATATGCAAATATTTTAATGAAAATATTCAAGTCTTTAGCTTGAGAATCCTCTATCCCAGGTCCTATCTTTTTCAAGCAGGACGACAGCTCATTAATTGCATTTCAGCAAGAAACAGATGTTCGGACTGGGGGTGGCAACCTGTTTTTATCCAACCAAAGCCCCAACAAAGTTTATGTCAAAATACCTAGTGGCTTAGAAGAAAGGGGTATTAGCTGTGTAAGCCAAGATAGTGCTTCACTGTAAACAAGGAATTGTGGGAAGTGAAGAAGCATTTGATGGTCAATAACTGAAATAAATTGTAGCTATTAGATGGCCCTCAACAGAAGAAGGGCCAAACAGCTAACAATGCCAAGCAAAGAGATTGCACTTACTGTGTGCTCTGATCTAAATAAGTGATTATCCTGTCTGCTTCTTCTTCCAAGCGTTTGTTGACATGGTGAAGATATTCTGGTACCTGGAAATGTCAGAGTAGTTTTGCACATTTAAAAAAAAAATCAAGAGAAGAAAAAAGAAAAGAAAGTACTGGTCTGCCAGCAGCAGCTCCGGTTTTAAGCAGAAATCATCAGCGTTTTGACTGAAGGCAACTACATGCAAGTTTCCCTTTTCAGACTGCTAGAAAACATAAAGGTCACACTATTGCCCTGTACACTGGCCAAGGCAACAGAACAGCTCCTCTTCCTAACAAATATTGTTAAACATTCAAAATACCTCTCGTTCCTGCATAAGCCTCTGTCCCTCTGCTGCATACAGGCGGTTAGTCTCTTCCAAGAATCTATGTTCGAAAGAGTCCTGATAGATCTAGAGAAACAACACGACAGCAATGCATGGTAAAGCTTACTGAGCACTAAATAAGAATCTGAGTTGTTCATTGGTTTAAAGGTGAAACACGTTCACTCACCTGCAGGTCAGAAAGCATGCTCAGAAGGCTTCGCAGTAAACTCCTATCGATAGCCTCACCATTTCTTTCCCTCTCAATCAGCAGAAGAATGCCATCAATGGTTTTGTTCTGAACCTTCTGATCACTGATTATATGAGTTCTGAACAATTCTAGCCCCATATCCCTAAAACCAAAATAAAGACTGTTCAATAAATTGCATAAGAATCAATCTCAAATGTTCTCTAATAATAAAAATTGATCTAGATCAAACAGAGAGGCCTATAAATCTAGCATTTGCCATATTCCTCATTCCTCTGCCTCCAAATCACTCAAGATGAGCAAACACTTAAACACTCAAATAAACCATGACAAAGCATCAACAGTAAGCTGTAGATTTTAAAGACCAAAGCATGTATTTTTCCTAAATACCCACCTAACTTTTGCAGCACCTAACTTTTGGCAGGATGATGGAAACTGAGTGAGCAGCAGCCTTCCTGAGTAAAGGATAATGTCATCCCAGGTCCCAATTCCATGGTTAAGCCATTGGACAATGCTACTACTTTCGTCCATCACTTTCTAATCTCCGATTCTTAGGCAGAGTTTAGAAGAACTCAGTAATGCAAAAGACAAGGATCTCTGCTTCAGGCATCCCAGTTAAAACCTTTCATGAATTTGAGACTGTGGGTCTGGACACTTTTGGGAAAAGCCAGGCCCTCCATCCACTCCTTCAATCTCTGGCAAAGGAATTCACAGAGTGCCAAAGGCACTGTAGACATTTCTAATTATTGAAGTATTGGTGGGGGAATCCAAAAGAGAGTAAGTTGCTTTTATTTTAGGTAACTTTTTCCTTCAAAAATCCTTACGGAACTTTGAATACTACACACGTGAAAGCCAATAACTGGGCAACCCTAATCCTCACACATCAATTGTTGAACAGGCCCTTTCCGTTAACGGTGCAAACTGGAGGCTGGTGTCTACCTACCTGAAATTCGCTATCACAGCTATTCTAGAAGAATCCCGTAATTCACAGCAAATAAATTAATTCATGGCAAATAAATGAAAAGTGAATCTCCCTTTGCAACAAGCATGTATTAATTCTCCACCTAATTTACAGGTCACTATGAACTTTGTATAAAAAAAACACAACACAACAACGACAAACAACAGAAAACCAGCAAGATATATCGATAAATACGCCCCCCAATATTTTTTTCGTTGTGCCCTTACCAAATAGATGGCAGCATTGAATTCTGAAGTACGTAAGTTCGATCCAAGAACAAAAAGATACTTCTAATCATAATCTGTTATGAGAAGGAATAAGAAAGCCGCAATCATTTTACTCTTGAAATTGAAGAGCAACACAATTATGCTCCAAAAAAAACCCACACCACCCATTGCCAGGTTTCAGGCATCACTTTTTCAGACAGTGTTGGTTTGTTTAAAATATTCTGCCAATCTCAGCCAGGTGATCAATGCGACATTTAGCATCTTTCTATATAAATGGATAGCTCCTTTTGTAATAGGAATAAAAGGAGAAAGGTTTGCATAGGAACAATGGTTAGGAGATGGGGGGGTGGGGTGTCCAAGATCAGACCAATGTGTGAAGAAACACACTACAGACAAATTATTTTCAAGGCTTGATTTATAACAGGCTAGACACAGTTGTATTTCACGAAGAAGTCTTATATAAATTTAAGACAACATTTCAGGATGTTCGTAAAGGAACAAAGTTAAGCAAAACACAGGCTGACTAGGCAACTGATTTTATTTAAAAAGATAAAAAACTTACCATTTGTCTGCAGTGATCCTGCCAACATTTGTCTATTTTCTTTAGAAAAAGCACACTATCCAATGAATCCATGAAGAAATCATTAAGAAAATTATGACAAATAGGTAGTGTTAGCAATGAAATAAACCAACATTTTTTAAGACACTTCACAGAGGGCACAAACTCACCTACTCCCCAAAAGAACCAGTTAACTTCTTGCAACATATTTGATTTTAATGAGGGTCCTTGTGTTAATAATGAGAAAACAAAATTATTTGAACAACTAAAATAAACCGATCTAAATACTTGTGTTTTGTCTAATCCCCTACTCCTGGGAAGTGGAGGAAACACACATATCCCCACACCTCAAAAACCAGTACAATACATGTAAGACCCCATCACTACACTAATAGTAAAATTTCAGGTCATGTTAAGAGATAATCTTAAGACATACATTTTGTCCTTGAAATTTAACTTTTATTTAGCCCTCTGCACACTTCTGATAATAGTTAATATCCACTTAACAGGATATCAATCTGATGCAACTCAAAACTTTTGAAAATAAACCATTGTGATCCTCAGAACCACTAACACTGTATGCTGCCAGACCACTAGCACTTCTCACAGAATCCCAGAACGTCAGAGGTTGGAAGGGACCTGGAAAGCTCATCCAGTTCAATCCCCCCATGGAGCAGGAACACCCAGATGAGGTTACACAGGAAGGTGTCCAGGCGGGTTAGAATGTCTGCACAGAAGGAGACTCCACAACCTCCCTGGGCAGCCTGGGCCAGGCTCTGACACCCTCACCATGAACAAGTTTCTTCTCAAATTTAAGTGGAACCTTTTGTATTCCAGTTTGAACCCATTAGCCCTTGTCCTATCACTGGTTGTCACCAAGAAGAGCCTGGCTCCATCCTCCTGACACTCACCCTTTGTATATCTGTAAACATTAATGAGGTCACCCCTCAGTCTCCTCTTCTCCAAGCTCAAGAGCCCCAGCTCCCTCAGCCTTTCCTCATAAGAGAGATGCTCAAACTACTTGTTGGAAGACTTCTCTGTTTACCTGAGCATGGCAAGTTCAGCATATAAAAAAGCCTGGTGATACAGCCAATACAGCCTTTTGGAGCCTTGCTCTAAGTCTAATCTGAGCTTTTGTACGATATCAAAGTGTTTCATAAACACCAATGAAACTTTCTCACAAACTTTTCAAATGGTTACAGACATAAAGGAACTAGCTGTGGTTTCTGAGGTCTCACAAAAAAATGAAAACAGACCAAATTACGTAAAAACTAGAAATTCCCATTAGCATGGAGTAGCGTCATGAACTAGTCAAAGAAATTCATCACCACATACTGTCACGTAAAAATGTTTTGGCTTGTCAACAGCTAAAAAAAAGGATATTCTCTGAATTGGTGAATTTGTGCTTTAATGTGGTCTTCGCAGATCTGTCTCAATTGTTTGTACAAGTTTGCAGAAATCTTGTAGGAGCAGAGATTTTCAACAGCCTGAAGTAAAGAGAAACAGATACTAAGAAAGCTGTTTATACTCTTATATGTGGTTTTACAAGGAAAGGCGGAAAAGAAAAACCAATACCAAACCAAAATGAACATGGAATTCTTCTGATTCTCACTCAAAAATCTACCAGCTTTTAATTGTAACACAGTTAACAGCTGCACGCAGAACACCAGAGAGAGACGTGGCGCTGGATATAGCACCACACCGGTAATGAGAGACAACGGCGGGCCATGCCCTGAGCAGCTCCCAGGTTCTTCATTTCAGTCAGAGCACCGTCACCTCGTAAGGAACTGCAAGACTTGCATCTCTAAGAAAATCATGTCAGTCTGTGTGCCAGCAGCTTGCTGGGTTTCATTCTTCAAAGCAGACGCTTAAGGTCTTAATTTTATTAACTGCTCTGCAAGTCACACTGATGAATAGTAAAGCACTGCTAGTGTTAATTTCTTCTGAAGTCCTTTCCTCAGTTAAGCTTCCCTCATCCCCAAAAGTACACACATATAGATATTTATATATATATTGCCATACATCAACCCCCTGCCTGAGTTAGTTATAATCCTGAACAATTTTTAGTAGTATGGCTACATCCCCAATGTGTACAGTGACAAATCTCAGATTTCTAGATCATAACCAAATATTAGAAGAGTTGTCACTGTGCTTCACAGTGAAAAGTGAAAAAGTAGTATAATGGGGACATGCCCTGGAGATTGAGCAAGGAAACAAGCATTCTTAAGCATAACTTAAGACTTTTTCAAAATTTATTCTACTTGCCTAGATTTGGAAAGCAACTGAGCAACTTTGTGAACTGGCGAAAGCCACAGTATGTGACTATTCTGTAAAACATCTGTAGAAGCTAGAGAGGAGAGGTATATATGATTTTCAACTCATGTCTGTCAAGTTTGTTTATTTTTTAATGGAAAATAATTCCATTGCCAGCACAAACAACTCATATGAAAAAAATGGACGGGAAGAGCAATCTGTTCCTCAGCAACCACGCAGGGACAGCACAGTTCAGAAGGACATAGAGCAGATCTAACCCGTGACACCGAGTCCCCACCCGGGTATTTCCCAACAGTCCAGGCAGAAGCCCCCAGCAAACAGTGAGCAGCCACTATTAAAACCAGAGCAACAATCAAAACAGTGAAACAAGGAGTTTCTCAGTTTATCTCAGCATATCAACAGCAAACAACTCTCTAGAGCAAGTGCACTACAGCAAATACTGGCTGTAGGACAAACAGAAGTTAAACTACACAAATAAAAACCTCCACGAAAAATAAACCCCAAACCAAAAACATCCCACACAAAAATAAAACAAAAGAAAACCAAACCTGCGTAATCTTACTGTCAGAAGCAAATGGGTATAGCAAGAGAGTAAGTGTGCCAATAAAGACTAACCCAGGTCTGAACAATGATTATTAGGAAAGGTAGAATTATCACTGAAGTGCACACGTTTTACTGCTTTGAAACAGCAACAAATTCAACCCTCAGCCTTAACACTTAAGGAACCCCAAACAAGTACAACGATGTGATAGGAGAATATAAGCTACAGTTCCCCATTCAGAGCGACTTATAGACGCTGCTCAGCTCCATTCTGCTCTTGTATCCCCAGGGTCCAGCTCTAACTGAAACAGCAGCAAAGCAGGAAATAACCACGGCTTTGGTTCCAGCAGAAAAGGAATGGAAAACATTGAGCTTGAAAAGCCTGATTAGATCTTCAGCAACTGCAATAAATAGTTTTTTTTTCTTTTCTCCCACTTAGTTTGGAAAAGCCAATGGAGAGCTGGGAAGATGAATGTTTGAGACAGAACTTGCTGTTACCTGCAGAACCACAGCTGGTCTCACATCTACCCACCAGCCCTGGACACCAGCGGCCACCTCCTGCTACTTCTGGTCACTTCATCCACCTCAACTACCAACATTTTTGTAACAGCTGTCTATCAAAACAACTACTATTGAACCATGCAGCTCCACAGCCTTAAAAGTATGAGTCTCTGCACTGCAGATGGACAAATGCATACCACTAACCTAGTGAAATAACATTTATTAAAACACACTTGTACGTAGCGTCCATGTAAAGCTTTTGCATTTGTGTATCAGAAATTACGAAGTGTTAAACACGTCTGCTAGTATTTAGCGTTTGAATATAAAGTGCAAAACTTCTGCTTCTCTGCTGATAATATCCTTAGAAATGTTTTAATTTTAAATTTTATTTGTGAATTTTGCTTGACTGGCTTTTTTTGAGAGATTAAACTTTTTAAGCACACAAATACAAAACCTTTTGCTAAGATTTGCTCCATGGAGCATAACATCACTACCGCAATATTAAGCTTTGCAAATTTAATTACTGGTATCACACAACAGTAATTGTAATGTATAAAAAGTTCCTGACAACTTAAGGGGCCCTAGTTCACAAAATTATCTTGTTCTGATCTAGTGGAATAAAGCTTTCTGATCAGGGAATTTGTTCCCTGAAGTGGTGTGAACATCCAAAGGCAAAGCATCATATTTCCTTTGCGTAACATATATATATTTTTTCCTTTTAAATTTCAGCCTCCACAGCTGGGTTGGTGTGCTGGGGAAAAGCAGGAAAAAGAACTGAACACAGCTCTGATGAGAGAAAGAAATCAGAACTTTCCAGAAGTACTTATATCTGAGATTGATTTTTAAAAAAACGTACAGATCTGATACCAAAGATCAATTTTCTGGTACTAATCTAAGGAAAATTATTCTATTAAACAAGCTTTCAATTCTGTAGCACTTCAGCTACTCAAAGAGGTGTTATCACTTCTCTTGCTGGGGAGGAATAAAGCAAGTCCAAAGCTAGTGTCTCCCAAAGAAATAAAGCCTCAAAATGTTTGCTCAGTGGGATTTTCCAATGCAGACAAGAGTTAAACCAAACTCAGTAAGTTAAAAAAGACACAAACAAATATCTTATTTTGAGGTGTGCAGAACTTTTACAGACTCTTTTGCAATTCCCCTCTGTGCTTGGATAATGGTGTCTGCCAAGGCATATTTGGCATCAGATCCATTTACCAAGCAGCTGTTCAGAAATGACATTAGTTTAGTTAGCGTTTAAAAACACTAGTGATTTCTATTACTATTTTTAAATCAAGACACTTATTTTTAGATTTATTAAAAAAAGGAAAAGTTTCATACTTGAGTGCACTCTATTTCATGGAGAAGTATGTAAGTTAAACCTAAGCTTTAAAAGAAAAAAAAAAAGTGTATTTTTGTTCTTCTGAGCAAAAGTATCATTAAATTAAGCCTATAGTAAAAGCAAGCAGAAATATAAGGGATAATTGTGAAGCAGAAGCAAGGCTTTCAACAAAACTTGGTATATTTAAACAAATTTGGATATCCTTCAAGTATTTAATTATCTGTTATTTGCTCTGTTGTTCAGTCTCAAGTAATTTACAATACGAGACAATAGAGTGGGTTGTGATATATTAGTTTCATCCACTTTTGCAAAAGTAATAATACTATTGTTACGTTAACAACACCATATATTGTCCTGACCAACTGTTAAAATCTCTCTATTTTTCAGTTAATCAAACGTTACCAAAGATTATAACGAGCTTAAAAGCGCACTGGTCTGAGGAACTTGGAGGAATGGCAATTTATCCTTCCCAAAAGTCTGCCCCCAAACCTTGTTCAAACAGGACTTTTATCCCCAATTTTTCACAGAAATCAGTCGTATTCAAATGCAACTTCTATTGAAAAAGGGAGAGCAAGGGAAGAAGAGACACTAGAAACAGATGGAGAGGCTAAACACACAGAGGAACGAGTCAAACAACTAAGCAGGTACTAAAGGCTTTCAACGTTGAGTAAAAGGCTTAAGTGCTGCTTAAGACCGAGCAAAAGCGGCACCGCTGCTCGGCTGCGAAAACCACAAGTACCACAGCGTTAGTGAGGAAAAGGTGAGGAGAGGGTGAAGTGTCCCCAACACACTCAGCTCAAAAAGCAGAAGTGGAGCTTATGAAAAAAGTTAGGAAATGAAGATCAAGTGTGATCGCTTCCTCAAGCATTTAGGGCAAAACAATCAGAGCTGTTGCTGGGAATAAATCTTGATTCTCAGTTGTTAGAACAGACAGAATGCTGAGGGATTAGAACATTACAATCAAATCAAAATTATGCAATTTAAGAAGAAAAATTACATTCTATTTACCTTTCAGAAGCCAAATAAAAATTTCAGGTTTCAAGTGATTTATGGTACTTAATCAGATAGTCTCTTCAGGAAAACGGTATTTTAATAAAAGTCTTTTTCTTACCTAAACACCAACATTTTAAGATATCACATTTCTCCTGTAGCAGCTATATACAATAAACCTCAAAAGAGTGAAGGGAATACAGCTCCTTGCCTTATTTAATTGTTATTTAATTTCCTGGGAAGCCATACCTTGGATTATATTGTGGTAAGTAAAGAAATTTCCAAGTTCAGTATCCACAATGTTCCAAGTTCACAAGTTAACAATGCTTGTGATTTTTTACTAATGATTTCAAAATCTGAGGAACTATCATTGAAAAGTTTTTCTATGACAAAAGCAGGTATCAAGTAAAATGTCATATTCTTCCCACTGTTTCAAAAGTGTCCTATCACATCACTTCTACTTAAAGCACTTACCTGATAGAGCTCCTCTAAATTGTACTTAATCGAAGTACTGTTCTGGATAGCTTCTACAGCTTCTTTCAGTTTTTGCCAGGTTTCATCTGTGTAGTTTTCAGGCAATTTGGGTTTATCTTTAAAAGAAATTATATAGAGAGAGTTTGAGAAAGTATTTTAAAAAAGCCAGAATATTTTACCTTTTACAGAAATGAAAAATGTAGCTTTGAGAGGGAAAAGGTATGAGCTGATGCTCTAGATTTTAACTTACACTTCCATGAAAAGAAAGCAATAGTGTAAAAGCAGTACCTTATTTCCATTTAAAATAGTAATGCATTTTAAAGATTCAGCATTGCTCTTCACATGCACATCACAGCATCGGCAGCCCAAACAGTATCTGTGATGTATAAAAACCACAACTCTGTGCCTGACCAGCTCAAGAAGGGACAAAAAGCTAAAACCCAGCATGAACTATCTACATCTCCACGACACTCTTTTTCACTACTGGGACATCGCAGCTAAAAGAAAGTGAACATAAAAATTGAACACGATGAATTAAAAGATAGAGTTGTGTATAGCTTTTTTTAAATAAAATTTACTGTTCATTAATTCTACTCTGTATTAACAGCTGGAAAGAAACCCTCAAGAAGCGCACATACAAATACTGTAATTATAACACAGGCTTTGTGGTCACAGGGAAAACCTGCCTATTTTAAGGTAATCCATTTATGTCTCTCTTAGGTTTCACCTTAGAGTTTAGATCTCTTTTAATGGTCAAATAGCTCAAGCTTTGCAGATTTGTTTCCATCTGCTGTTTTTTTCAGCTTCTTTTCTGCAGATGCCCCAGTATCCTCAACAAGACTAAAGCATTTCCAACTGGCTAAGAGAGATTCCCCAAGTCACATCCTCAGAATACCCGGACTATTTTAAAATCCTGTGTGTTCCCACAGCTAGATATAATGACTGTTTGTGTTCTATTAAGCACATTCCCAAACGGAGAAGGAAGAAGGAGAAAATTCAGGGAGGAAGTCACGTGCACACCCACACCACCAACAGGTGAAAACGGCCCAGAGTTTGTACTCTACGAAAATCGACAATTTGTAAAGCTTTGTGACTTATCTAGAAATAACAAATGGAGAGAAGTAATTTATTTTGTCCTCCCAAGCATTTCCCTTCAGTATTGGCAATATCCCAACACCAGCTGTATCGTAAGAATGCAGAGACAACTAACTACAAGTGACACTTGCCTGTTTCCACTATGCACTAATGCATATGCTACTAAACAGTAAATACCAAGATTCTGGATTTTAGGAAGTTATTTAAGTTGTAAAGAATGTTATTGCTATCACACTAAGATAATAATCTTATTATTGTTTAGCATCTGAGAGTAAATAGAAAGGAAAGCTGGCAGATTCTTGAGACAGTTAAGCATGTGATTCAAATACCAATGCCTAAGCAATGATCATAGCACCATGCAATCCATGACAGTTAACAAACATTTTAAACATAAAAAGTTGACTTCCCTTAAAAGAGAAGGGTGTGCAAGCAACAAGAGAGTGGCATTTATTTCTCACTATCATGCACCATAAGTATAAATTTTAAAATAATCGATTTAAATAATTAAGATGTGATGAGCAGAGAACATTTCTGAGAATTAGAAGGACCTTAGAGCAGAAAGTGACGCTGTGCACCTGAATTGCTGTAAAACATTACATGGCTAAAATAATCCTAAACTTTACCTTCTGTGATATCTCTACAGAACGTTTGTATCAATTGTGTATTCAGAAATTCATTTTAATATCAGTAATATCTTTTACTCCCCCTCCCCCACACACGGGAAAAAAAGAAAAACAACCAAAGAAATAAGCTATCAGACTATTTTAGAAGATAGCAATAGGCAGGAAATAAGAAAAGCCCACAATTTCCCCATCTTTATAGAGAAAAAAATGGCAAAATTTTAGCTAAGCTTTCTGCCTACACCTGTTTGTATTTTTGTTTACTAGACGATGAAGCAGCATCAGCACAGAAGTGTTTCATTTCTTTGCTTCAGTTGGTCTCTAGTAACAATACTCGAGAATTGCAAACATCTTTTGAGAGAATTTATAAAACAATGTAACCTTGTAAAGTGAGAGGATGTTAAGACGGAGAAAAGACATTAACGAGTCAAGTAATAAAAATTACAGCAAGGATATTGCAAGGAAAACACTCAGCAAAAATCTGAACTACCTACTTTAGAGGCAAGTGGGGAAACCAGAAAGGAAATCCACCATAATAGCCTGATAATCACCTTAGCGTTTCAACATTTAAAACTAAGCACAGGCAGATTAACCTATAAACAGGTAACATTGATAGCAGCAAGATATATAGATTCAGGCCCAATTTAAAAAAATGTGTAAAGACTCATCATAAACGGGGCTAAAATATACATTATGCCCTGAATTAGGATTTCTAGAAGAGACTATCAAATGTTCAAGGTTTGAAGAAAGGCGATTTACACACTTACGTAGTAAAACCTTTCATCTAACTCACAAGTTAAGGCCTTCTCAACAGAGTGAAAGAAGTCTGAAGAATAATCCCAAGCAGTGAAATGTTGCTCAGGATGTGTACATGACTGGGCAAGAATGCATTATAAAACATAATTCTCCCTTTACATAAGTATGGAAACATTCACCACAGAAAAGCATTTCCTGTAAAACCTGGAGCTATTTGAAAACCAACCGGTTTTCACATTGAAAACAAAACACGAAGCTGAGCTCCCCATAGGTTGTGACAAATTATGGCCTGTTACCTTTAAAGTTCTTGATCACTAATTTCTTAGCAGAGCCAGGTTTACTGTTGGCAAAACTGGAAACAGTAGAGGAGGCAGCTTTGGTCAGGCCATTTGCATGGTGCCCCACAGCCACTGACGAAATTAAAAGGCTTTTATTTTTGAGCTGTTGTTGGTGCTGCTGTTGAGAAGAGGCGGCAGGAGAAGAGGAGGAAGACGACTCTTCAGCCATCTTCACATCGAGTCCAATAAAATCCACCGAGTCCTCAAAGCGCAGCTTCTTCTGGAGGTGATGGTTAGAGGAGGCAACCCCTGAGGAGGAGCACGAGGAGGTGGTGATGACAGAGGAAGAGGACGAGGAGGTGTTTTTGGAAGGAGAAGAGGCGCAGGAAGAAATGGAATCAAATTCTTCTCGTTCAGAATTGCTGTTGCTGCTGTTATTTAACTTTCTCTTCTTGCAGGAGGAGCTGCTGCTGGTATTACCATCAGTGGCAGGTCTGACCTCCTGGGCTGCAGCTGGGGGGTTGGGGGAAGAGAAACCTGTGGGAAACATGAACACACAGAAGTGAACAGGCTGAGGTGCATCAAATCCTTGGGGTGTGACAAAGAGAGAGAGAGTTTGAGAGCCAGTCTCTGGTTGGTGTCTCTCGGGGGGTTGTCTTTCAACTCCTCTCTCTCATCAGTGGAGTCCTTCCGTATTCCCCCTCCTTCGCGTTCTTCTTTCTCGGAGGAATCACTTTATCGCCTCTCTTTCCCTTTTCTTTATTACTTTGTTTCTTCTCGTAGTTTGTTTCTGCTTTCCTGCTATTTTTACTCCTTCCTCGGCACAGCGTCTCGCCACCCACGACTTTGCGTCAATTCTTCTCTCCAGCACCGGTATTTCCCCGCGGCTGCCCGCTCCCCCAGCTCGGCCTTCCGCTCCGCTCCGGCTCCAGCCGCCTCGTCTCCGCCGAGCAGCTGCGGGAGGGCTGAGCGGCTCCCTCACGCCTCGGCTCGGGCCCCTCGCCCCAGCGGTATTCCTGTCCCTCTCCCGGCCCGCACTCCCCCCGCGGCCCGCGCTCCTGGGGCTCCCGCCTCCCCCCTCTGTGCCGCCCGCTTGCGCTTCCTGAGGGGGGACGGCCCGGCCCGGGGCTTGTTATTGTCAATACACGGCGGAGAGGGAGCCTAAAGATGGCGGCACATCCGGTCGCCGTGCATGCTGGGGCGCGGCCGCCCGGAAGCGCGGCTGGGCAGCCCGGGGAGGCAGCGGCCCCACCTCCGGTCCGGCGGCCCCGCTCTCGCCGGCGGCCCCCGCTCCTTCCCGCCGCCCCCTGACCTACCGGAAGTGATCATCCTCGCCGGCGGCTCGTTACGGCCGCGCTCGTTAGCCCCCGCCTCGCGCGCCGGCGCAGCGCGCGTCCTGCGGGAAGGGGCGTGGCCGCCGCCTTCCGCGTGGCGGGAGCGCGGAGGGGCGGGGCTGCCGGGATTGTCCCTCGTCGCACCCCGTACCCGGGTCCCGGCCCGGCCCCGGGGGCGGGTCCCACAGGGGCCCCCGGCTGAGGTACCGGGGTGCGAACCGGGTGACAGCCCGGGCTCGGGGCCTGCGGGAGAGCTGAAGGCCTCGTCCTGCCTGCTTCCGTTGGAAATAACTTGTCTTACATTTATAAATAGTCGTTCAGTGCCAACTTTTTAATGTGATTCTAATATATGTGGACCCGCATTGGGCTAAAGCCTCGGGCTGCGTGGGGTTTGTGTTGTTTTGTTTTTCGAAAACACCAGCCGTGGACCATTCGTGTCCCTTTCTGCTGCTGGTGTGTCTGTTACCAAAGGAAACGTGGACTCCCCAAGAGCATCGTTTAATTCAGTCGCTGTTGAGAAACAGCTGCAGAAAAAGCAACAACGCAAGCGATGAGGTTTTGTTCCAGCAGAAACTCTCCAAGGGCTTCACCCGAGAGCTCCCACCCGCCGTGCTGACCACAGAGCTCCCGGCAGTTCTGTGCTTGCTGGAAAAAAGAGACGCTAACTTGTTCTGGCAGAAACTGTGGTTTGGAGAGATACAAATGTAATTTTTCAGAGGTTTTTCCATAGCGTGTTTTCTGTCTGAGTAACTGGCAGAAAGCTCCTGAGGCCTGAAACGTTGTGCTAGTGACGTCTAGAAAAGTACGTTCTCCAGATTAAAAGAAAAAAAAAAAGCTTCAGTCTGTGTTGTGGTTGAGACGGACAAATGACATGGACCAGGTTCTTTCAAGATGAAAGTAACAGGTGCCATTTATTGCTACAAGTGCATTTTTATACAATTCTACCAGTTCATGTGTCTTTTCACTATTGGTTACAAGTTACAGCACTAACACCTCATTGGTTTATTTTTCTATCATCCATGTTATTCTTCTATCCCCTTCTCTCTCACGGGTACATCTCTCCTCTCTCCGGATACTCCTTTACTCCCATCCTTCTCAAGGGTAAATCTTAATATCTCAAGGCTGATCTCTACTCTCATATTTTCTGTCAAGGATTCCACAGTCCCGCTGCAGTTTCCCACAAGTCTGTATTTTGACTGCCTTTAGAACAAGTTGTATAGTTCCCAAGCACTAATAAGTTACATTCAAAGTCAGATGTAATAGAAATAAGCAGGTTTGCTGAGTAAATAAAACTTTATGATTATGCTGTCGTGTTTTCCTCTGTTTCCTGTAACTGTTATGTTCACTTAAGCCAAATAAGGTAAGAGGTGCAGAAGTGTAAGAGATCTTAAATTTGTATGGATTCTTGGTTTTTGGAAACGATTGGATTTATATAAGTGTCGCTGTTCCTGGAGGAGCAGGAGGCTGTTCCTGTCCAGGCAGCCATTCAGGTGGGGAAGAGCCAGCGACTGTGTCCCGTTAGTCAGAACACGGGGCTCCTCACCGTTCAGGTCTGGGGTTTGTGGGCGAGCAGGGGAGGGTCAGGTGAAGTGCTGGGGACCCAGGAGGAAGCCAAGCACCTCCAAGCCAAACCTAATTTGACTCTAATAAACATTACATAGCCTAATCGCCTTACCAGAACCCATCTCTGTGTCTGGCAGGTGTCTGCCAGCGTGCGCAAGTTGCAGAACAGCCACAAACCACGCATGAAACGCAGAATTGATACGTTCCCATCACCGGGGAATCTCCGAGAAGCACCTGTGCAGGTGGGAAGGCGGGTGTTGCAGAGCTCGGTCCTTGCCGGAAAACCTGCAGACCCGCTGGTTTCACCCGCCCTCCGAGGATTTTCCGCTGTGCTTTGATCCCTCTCGCAGCAAACGGGAATCGCGGGCACGTTCGATCTGGAGCCCGGGCGCTCCTCCCCGGCCCGCGACACCGGGTGCGGCGGGTCCCGGTCCCGGTCCCGGTCCCCGTCCCGCCCGGCCCCGCTGCCCGCTGGGAGTTGTAGTCGCCGCCCGCCCCGGTGTCGCTGCGCGCGTTCCGTTGCCATGGAGCGGCGCGACGGGCCGTAAAGCGCGCGGCGCTTCCGGCTGGTGCGGAGGGCAGGGCCGGGACCTCGTGTGAGGAGCGCGGAGCCCGGGGTGCCCGCGCCGCCGGCCCCACGCACCGGCCCCAGGATGTTCAAGAAGTGAGTGTGGCTGGACCCGCTTCTCCCAGCGGGCCGGGGGGCGGCGGGAGGGTTGGGAAGGGGCCGGGCCTGGCGGCTCTTCTGTCCCGGGGCTCGGCCCTGCGCCCGCGGGGCCGCACGCCCAGGCCCTGTTCGGGGCCGGGACAGCGCGGCAGGGCAGGCCCCGCTCCCCGCCAGCCCCCGGGCCCGCAGCGTCGCCTTTGTCTCGGGGCCCTGGGCTGGGGGCGCTCGCTTGTGGGAAGGAAAAAAACCTAAAGAGTAACGAGTCGTTAACTTGCATGAACTTCGGGGTTCAGTTCATATGGTAAAAGGTGAATGAAGGGCTCTTGCAAATATGTCTGGACAAGGTGATAGGTGTTGGTGCTTGCAGTGCGGTTTGCTCTGTGTGTTGGGTGGAATGATGCTCTGTGCCATTGTGTTTCTGTGGGACTGAAAGTGTGTTCCGTGGATGTACACAAAGAATAGGGGTAAAGAAGGACAAGAAGACAGTTAAAGAAGGACAGGGAACTGCTGGAGAGAGTCCAGCACAGCCACCAAGGTGCTGAAGGAGGTGGAGCATCTCCCATGTGAGGAAAGGCTGAGGGAGCTGGGGCTCTGGAGCTGGACAAGAGGAGACTGAGGGGGGACTCATTCATGGGGATCAATATGGAAAGGGGGAGTGTCAGGAGGATGGAGCCAGGCTCTTCTGGGTGACAACCAGTGACAGGACAAGGGGCAATGGGTACAAACTGGAACACAGGAGGTTCCACTTAAATATGAGAAGAAACTTCTTCTCAGTGAGGGTGGCAGAGCCTGGCCCAGGCTGCCCAGGGGGGTTGTGGAGTCTCCTTCTGTGCAGACATTCCAACCTGCCTGGACACCTTCCTGTGTAACCTCATCTGGGTGTTCCTGCTCCATGGGGGGATTGCACTGGATGAGCTTTCCAAGTCCCTTCAATCCCTGACGTTCTGGGATTCTGTGAAAGGCAACCTGCTAGTGGGGACCCTTCCCCCAGCCCAGTGTTCCCACAGGAAGAATTTAAGACTTGTGAAATCCTAGATTTGAAGGTTGGACAGATGCAGTGCTGCTGAGGTGTTACAGAGAGTTTATAAATGCTTCTGAAGAATGCTGCTGAGATATGGCATCTTTGGGGAAGCAAATTGTGCGCTTCTGAAATCTTGTCTCTCACTTAACAGATTTGATGAAAAGGAAAATGTGTCAAACTGTATCCAGCTGAAGACTTCAGTTATTAAAGGTATTAAGAATCAACTGGTAGACCAGTTTCCTGTTATTGAGCCATGGCTAAACCAAATTATGCCAAAGAAAGACCCAGTCAAAATAGTAAGATGGTAAGTTCCTTTTTCTCTTAACCTCTGCTTCCATGGTGATAGGGTTGCTTCTTCTGTATGTGTATTTTGTATATTAGGTGAACCTAGTGTTTTTGAAAAGCATCTGATTTCCTATAGATAATAGTCCATGTTGTGGCAAAACCAGCAAGTTTGCATGTGCTTGTCATGCTCCTGAAGGCACATGAGTAGTATGCGTGAGGAAAGCAAAAATGCTGCCTGCTAGTGAATGTGCAGTATATTTGGGGACTCTATGAGGGTCAGGCTGTTGTTGAAGGGAAGCATTCAACTTTATGGATATGGTCCTCAAACTTGTTTGGATAGTTTCCAGTAGCTTCAAAAAATTGTTTTTGGGCTTCCATATATAATCTATATTATTTTTAATTAAGGGTAGTATATTTTTGATTATTGCTTCTCCACACTGTACTGTATTAAAAAAAAAAAAAAATCGAATGCAGTTTGTGAATAGCTAGATGTTTTTCTGTAGAAAGTGTGCAGGAGGCCAGTGTTGAAGAACAAGCCATAGAAAAGATAGTATTTTTAGTTTTAAATTTTCCTGCTAATTAACTGTCTTAATTCTCAGATGCCAAGATAGACTGGATTCTGTGAAGTGAAATAATTCATTTAAACTACAAGAGTGTTAAGTAGCTATTGGAATATTTTTTTAAATTTTGCAGTCATGAACATATAGAAATCCTCACTGTGAATGGGGAGTTGCTGTTCTTCAGGCAAAGAGAAGGGATTTTTTACCCAACGCTACGGTTGCTTCACAAATGTAAGTTTCCTGAGGATGGAAATGGTGGGGAGAGAGGGGAGAGTGCATTGGTAGAACCAAATTAAAAATAACTTGCTATGTACATGCATGTATATATATGTATATTCCTGAATAGATCTTAAAGGTATAGTATACCTTCTCAACTGTAATTTACTGCTTTGCTATTTCAGGTGCCTATATGGATTGCTTCCCCCATAATTATTGTAATGCTGTTGACTTCTGAGAGTTAAATTGTGCAAAGTTTTGCAAAAATCTTCAGAGGTTTCCTGAGGACAGTGTTCCAAATGTCCTGTTGTTAGTCCCTGTCTTTGTCCTTTCAAGTCTTCCCTTAAATCCGTTTTGCTTTCTTCCAAGTACTTGTAGGTTCTTACTAGAAACATATTCTTTAACCACGAGTTTAATGATGTAATATATACTTGTCTCCTGTAGGAACTTGTTGCATGCTTTTTACAGTTTACTCTCTTGCATTATTTTTCTTGCTGTTCTCACTGTTCTGCTTGATTGTGTTACTCTGATTTGGATGAGCTTAGGTGTCCCTAAAAATGTCATTCAGTCAACTCTCAATGTTTGAAATACTTCAAGAAGGTGCGTGCACTTGAAGGATGGCTTGGGGAGCTGACTGCCTTCACTAATTTTGTCCATCTTTGCCTTTTTTGTCCTGTTAATGTTAACCTCTTGTGAAAAAGTAACAAGTTATACATGTAATTTGGGGGATTTAAGACCCCTTAGTATGTGGGCGCCTGTGTGATTGTTTTCACTGGGGAAACTTGTTAAAACTGTTATTCAGTGTGTGGGTATATGGGGGCACAGGCCTGGTGTTGGGTTCCCCTGTGGGGCTCAGGTGGAAGATGTGCTCTGGGAGCACAGAACTTGTGTCCTTTCAGGATGGCACAGCCCAGTCATAGTTTATCAAATTTCCCACCCTTGCAGCACACCGTGTATCTAATTGCTCCATCTCCACTGACTTGGTAATGAGTTATTCGTGTTGTCATCTCACTGTGTTAATTGTCATGCTGTATCTTTCCCTGCCTAGATCCATTTATTCTACCACATCAGCAGGTTGATAAAGGCGCCATTAAATTTGTACTAAGCGGAGCTAATATAATGTGCCCTGGCCTGACGTCTCCTGGAGCAAAACTTTACCCTGCTGCTGTTGATACTGTTGTTGTATCCTTCTGGAGCTATGAATTACTGCTTGCTGTGAGATGAGTTAAATTTCTGTTCTTGTGTTCTTGGCTGATCGTAATCTGAATTACTTTGGATTTTAATGGTATTTCATGGAATAAATAGTAATCTGAAAAGAGCTGCAGAGGTTCAGATGTTATTTAGCGAGGTTAACATTTTTCTTAATTTTTTTAATTTACTGTGATGTCCCAAGCCAAATAACTATTCCTGCTGTGCTGTTGGGTGGGATAGTGTTCCATCAATCTAATTGATAATTTGAGCTGCTTTGTGATTTTAGGCAGAACTGTAAAAATGAAGTACAGTGCATTTTGTCCCTTGCCTCCTTAATCAATCTTCTATATCCTTCAACTATAGAAGATTTTGGTCCTCTTCCTGGGGAATTTGGAAAGATGTTTAGGATCAACTTTGCTGTAGGCAGGACTTGCTCTATGTCTGATGAAGTCAGCCTATGTAAAATGAGGAATGTATGCTAATTCACTCATGCTCATTATATTACTGAGAAGGGAACCCTGGGCAAATACAGCATTAATGATACCAAGCTGTGCTGCTCTTTCTAGTTAGTTAGATGCTACAGGAAAAAATCAGCAGTTAGCATCATGGGTTGCTAAGCTTTGAAAAGGACACATCTGATTTCAGTACTTCTGGATCAGTGTCTCGGTTCTTCTGTACCTTGGAATCTAAAGTGGCCCCACAAACCTGCAGTTTTGTTCCAGAAAGAGCGAGTCTATGATCTCTGGGTGTTGGGCACAAAGGAAGAAATGGAATGTAGTGCTGGGAGATCTTTTGCTGTAATAGCTGCTTGAAGTTCTTAAATACATGCTTTGTTCTGCACGCTGTGATTCAGTTGTTAAATGCAGTGCTTTGTTTTACTTATCTGTAATAGCTCGAGCTGTAGAATTACTAAGAGGGTGGAAGGTCAACGTGGGATTTTGAAACGTTTTGGAAAGTTGTTTCCTCAATGCTTTTACTTTTCTGAAATAGTTTTTAAAAAATCTGTTTTCCTTAGCAGTGATTTGTAGGCAATAATGGCAGAGGGAAAACAGCATGCATTATGTGTGGGAGTAATGAAGATGTCGGCTGAGGACATGTAAGTGTTTTAAAAATGGAAATATAAGCTTTCCCATGTTATTATTCTGATGTTAGTTTGAATTATAAGCACCACTGTAAAGGTTCAAGGTTACTGCATCACTGTTGCAGAATATGTCATTTAAGTACAGAATTTAACATATCATTTTGTTGATATTGAGGGAAAGGAGGCAGGGAATATGTTCCTACTTATTTGTTTAACAAACGGAATCAAAATAATTCTTTTCAGGTGAATGTGGACATTTGTACTACTGCTGAATGTTAGTATTTCTTGCTGTCTGATCATACTTTCTCAAAGATACCGTGAAGCAAATAAATGTTTGTATAGAGGGCCTACTACCTGGGCTGTGGGCAAGAGATCTAATTTGGATTTGAGAGGGCTGGAAACATTGAAGTGGGTTTTGTCTGCAAGGACAGCAGAGACTCAAGTCTTACGGGTGCTCAGTTGACCAGCTGCGCTCCGCTCTGTGCCTTCTCTTCACCTTGTACCTACGTGCAGCATTCCTGCTTGATGTCCTTACTAGCTTAGCTGAGCTGCTTGTGAAATGCAGAGGTCTGTTCAGGGGACAAACATCAACTGAAAACTCTTTGAGAAGGGAAAGCTACAGAAAAGGGAAATGGATGTTTGTTCTTGGCATTTGGGTAGTGCTGAATGAAAAGTAGCTAAACCACTTTGTCATTTTAAATTCTGGAATGTCTTGAAGCAGGATGTAAGATGCACCCAGCAGGTTTGGGCTGTGGTGGTTCCAGCCCTTTCTAGCACTTGGGTGGGTGAGGAAGCTGATTTTGATGAAAACAAGTCGCTCTTTTTTGTGGGAATAATTCTCAGCAGGATCATCTTCTGTTACTGGGTCACTCTGCTGTCCTAAGTCATCATACAAGGGAGAGAGGTGGGAATGTGTTACAGAGACTGCAGCAACCTGGATTTGGACCTGCTGTAGCTGCTGGGGACTTAAATTCCTCAGGATTCTTTGTAGTGCCTTCAAAAGACTCCCAAGAACAGGTGGAAAGAACAGCTGAAGAGCTGCTTTTGTCCCAGTCCTGCTTGCAGTGATCTCTAAGCACCGCAGCCCAAGGGTCTCTGTATTCCTAGTTCTTAGCAGCTGAATATCCTGTTCCTGTGAGAGCAATGTGAACTGGACAGGAAAGTGAAATTAGACTGATCTGTGCAGCCCACTAGCATGCTTTTTTGTGAGATATTGACTAAGCCAGAATATTGTGAAACAGTATGATTTTAGTTACCTGTTTTGATTAGGATACACAATGTGTTAATGCAATTAACATAGCAGTATTTTCCTTCTTGATTGCTTTTGGACAAGTTGTATAAGTAATGGAACACTTAGTGTAAATACAGTAAATTATGTTCTTCAGGGGGATGAAACTTTTTCTCAGTCCTAGAATGATGAGATTTGCTTGTTTGTTGTGACAAAACTAGATTTTTCTGTGGAATAAATTACTAGAATATGAACACAAGTCCAATACAGATGCACAAAACGACCATTTTTAAAAGATGACATGACTCAAAAGATACAGAAAGGATAGTGTGTTTGTAACATGCTGCAAGTCCTTGGCACATAAGTTTTGTATTTCTAATTCTTGACTGAGTGTGTAGATGTCTCACTAGCAGCGAAGCAGCTCACCTGCTTTGATTATGTCAGTGGCACACCTGGAACCACAACTTGTCACATTCCACATTCCAGCCGTGTTCCACCACCTCCTGTACTGGAAGGGGGAGAGTCACTTAGAGCTGCTGTGCTACTGTGATACAGAAATGCTAAAATCAAGAAAAGCAGCAAAAGTGTTGTCTGAAGAACCGCCTCCCACAAAGAAGTAGTTAAAAATATTGTGGAAGGATGTTGACAAAGCATGGAAGGCAAATATTGTCCTCTTATCGTTCAGCAATGTGGGTACATGTGTTATAATAACAAATATTGTTTCTTGGATACCTGCTGTTGATTACAGCTTTGTGGATGATAGTTTCTCCCCTTCCAGCTGACAAATGTTGCATTTTCTACTTTAAATATTGTATTTTGTGCTACTCTAATATTGAACCTAGCTAATACTTCTGTACCTTTTTCCTGCTTCTACAGTGAGAAGGTCAACAAAGGGATTGGTATCGAAAATATTCACTATTTAAATGATGGTCTTTGGCATATGAAGACGTACAAGTGAAACAAAAGGAACTGTGTTACTCCAAAGGAATGCACTTAGGTTAAATGTGGACTGCTTTGTAATTCCTTGTTTTTAATGTGACTGAATGTACAAATTATTCTGTTCTGTGGCTATGCTAAATAAATCAAGCGAATGCGAAAGTAATGTTAGGCTACAATAGTTTTCGAGATTTCTTTTTGTTACAGTTCTTTTGTTTTGTCTTAAACAAGTCTTTGGTGACTGAAGACACCTGATGGAAAGATCCTGCATGGACTGTGAGTAGACTATTTCAAAAAAGGAGGAAAAAAGCCAAGAAATGTTTACATTTTTATGCTCTTCTAAAAGAGTAATATAAAGCATATGTGAAATATAGTTAACACAGTTTATAAAACCTCTGAAACATTTCAGATTTTTTTTCTTCTGATTAACATCTTGTTAGTCTACTTGTTTCTTGAATATGGAGAAATCAGGGTTTTTTTGACCTTTATTTTTTAACTTAATTTATTAACAGCATTAACTTCAGTATTTTACTTAAGGATTTTCTCTTTTTAATATGCATTCATCTGTATGGGATTTATGAACTTAGGTATGTGCACTAGAAATTCTTTTATACTAGCTGATATCTGAAGAATATATATATATGTTCACATTTTTACCTGCCAACACTGTGTGATATCGCTCTCCTTACAGTGGAGTTTATAGTACTGGTGGGCACACTCCAAAAGGAGCGTGTGCTGACTTGGTGCCTGATGCTCTGCTCCCCGTTTGCCGCTGCCTTTTAGGAGCAGAAACAAAGTCACTGTTTAACAAAGGCATGATAGCAAAACACGGTTATCAGTGTAGCCAGGAGCAACTTCTTCAGGTGGAACTTCCAAAGAGACCTCAGCTTGTGCACACTGCCACACGTGCGTCACCTGCAGAGCGGGTCATAGAGCCTGTGTGTGTGTCTGGAGGATCCAACTCATTGTTCAGCAACTGCACATCCAAAGCTATGCTTGTGGAAAACAGCCTGTGCCATGGAATCCTTTAATAAACTAAGGAACTTTTTAAGGTCTACCACTCTAAATCTTGTCTCCTGGAAGCATTTGTTAATATTTCAAGTCTCTATTCTAACGTAATTTTGTGTACAGGTGCCTTGTCTCTGTGCTGTTCTGCATGTTTGTTTTCCCCACCCTGAGACCTTTACAGGAGATAGTGGCAGAGATTTCTCCATCTGATTTTGAAGTCAAATTAAGACATGGATGATGGAACATGTTACCTAATACATGCTACTTCTAAATTTTTCCTGTGAAATTTTTTACAAGATTGTGCTTTTGAAAATGACAGGGTAAATCTGAAATTATTGACTAATGTAGGAAGACAGAAATTAAGGTGATTATTACAGCAGTGTTACAGAAAAAGGTTTGGTCAAACCTCAGACCTTCCATCAGAATGCTAATGGACATTTTAATGTGTCTTAAAGACTCTGCTATATATGTAATAATTTCTTGTTAGTGCTATGGGGAATCAGTTTGTGCCTCAGTGGCTCTTTTTTTTTTTGCAGGAAATGAGCTAGGCTTGAGTTCTGCGCCTCGCTTTTTTATCTTCCATCTTCTGCTGCGTTATAGTACGTCTTAAATCTTTGGGGTGTGAGGTTTATGTTGGTTCTAATTCTTCCATTCTTTTTCCTGTTGTTACAGTAGGAAACACCACTGAAATCCAAATTTTACTTTCTTCATCTGGCTTTGTCAGAGTATTCCCAGCTGTGGATCTAATATTTTAAAAATGTTTCTGTAAGAAGATAGAAGTTAAATCATCATTGTCAAAAACACTGAAGTTTTATCTAGGTTTTGGCAGCAATCGTGTACATGTTTTGTCTTGTTAAGTCAGCTGAGCTCTGCCTGACAGGGACGAGGAGAATGTGCAAAATGTGAGAAGGGTGCGCCTTCTGGAACAGCTGAGCTGTGGGAGCTTGCCTGGGGCTCTGAGGAGTTGTCTTACTGTTCTTGTTTAAAAGAAAAGGATCTGATGTTTAAAACAAGAAAGATGTTGATTTCTCATCAGCTCTGAAGCAGATGCATCTTCTAAACAGAGTAAATATTGAAGTGCTGTTTATTCCTGCTTCCTGGAACTGGGAATGTGACCTTGTGTAAAACTGATTTCAGTTGTTTAAAAAAATCCCAAACCAACCTAAGCAACCCAACCAAAGAACAAATACAAGACAAAACACAACCAAAAAAGCCACCACCACCACAACCCAACCCCACCATCCAACCTCTCCTAGCCCAGTGTTGGGGAGTGCTGCATGTTTCTGTTGTGCACGTAGTCTTTCTTTGAATATGATGCAAAACAGGTTGAGAGTGTGAGCAGAGGTTGCTGTATCTTGGTGTTAAAACTACCTGTAAATATATCTACACTACGTTTGTATTGACAGCTAAACAACTTCCATGTAAACACTACTAGCAATACTGACAGGAGCAAAAATACCGAATGCTTATATATGAAGCAAAATTTTAAATAAGCAGTTAGTCTCGTACTAATAGGCTACCTGAGAGTGTTACTCAGATATAGTTATCTCTTTCTTTTGAACTTAAAACAAGCAGTCCAAAGGTCATTTAATATTACTCTGCTACAACTTCCTAACAGCTCTTATCAGCATATTTCCTGCTGATTCCTTGCTGGGTTAGGAGGCTGTATGTAAAGCGACAGGTGCTGCATAAACAACACAGCTCAAGCTGTTGCGTAGTTTTGTGTCAAGGAAGTAGATTAACACTAGTCTTTGAGACTGGATCTGTAGTGAGTTTTATTGGTACATCTTAGAAAGATATAAAGACATTCTAGAAATGCCTGGAAGAATGGAAAGAATCAAAGTCTTGCAAAAATATATTTGTAAGAGTAGACTAAAGGTCATTTGAGCTTTCATTAATAAATATGTACATGTACAAACCCCCCCATATAAACTTAATTTCCTTTTATTGTAAACATTATCAATTTCTTGATCATTTCATTCCAGCACTGTCAAAAGCCAGAAGCATTTCTCTATAAAACATTTAGAAAAGAGTTCTCCTTCCACTTTTAAAATTAAGAACTTTACCAAACCTTAATGTGCAAAAAAAATTGTACACTGGTACCACCAGATACAAAACCCAAATCTGTCCATACAAATGTGTGTCATGAGAGGAGTTGACTGTGGTTCCAGGTCTTCTTGGAGGAGAGGTCAGTCATTGTCTGAGCCTGCGGGCGGCAAGAAGACGAGCGCGTCGCTGTACGTGTGGCCATAGGGCCTCAGCCGGTACACGCCGTACATCATGACATGCATGTGGTTGGCCGCCAGCCCACTGAATGTGATGGCCGAGTCGGAGCAGCAGCCGTCCACCACCTGCTGCGGGTGCGTGGCCATCGCTTCCTTAATGAGAGTGCTGACCGCTTTAGTGTTAAAGACATCTTTTCCTTCTGAATCCTCCGCGTTTTCGGCAAACGCTCCGGTATACTTCAGGCAGATTGCTAGCTGTTTATCCTCAGCGAGTTTCCAAATCATGCCTCCCTGCTCCGGACACTTGTCAGGGTCTTCAAGAACACGGGAGAGTCGTCTCAGTGACTCAATGCTTAAGACGATTCCTCCCTCGCCATCTACATACTCAAGGTCACCAGATTTCACAGTATGGCCTATATAAAAAGGCTGCGAGGGGTCTTTTTTCAGTAAGAAATACTTGAGATTTTCAATAATAGCAAATGTTGTTGGATACGCAAGGAAGAACCAGTTGAATTCATCTTTATAACGTTCATATGTTATCTTGTAAGCTTTTCTCATCATCGCCCACATATCATTTGTGTTGAGGGCTACAGAATCAAACACTCTGACATCTTCAGAGCTGTAGAATTCCGCCTTGTCACAGTGCTTGCTCCACGTCTCTCTCACTGCTGCCCAGTGCCCTAGAGCTTTTGGTTTCACCAGGATGATACAATAAACGCGGATACTTTTACTAAGTTCCATACGTTCAGCTTCTGAAAGGTTCAGGACATCTTCTTTGTTGGGAGCCTGGATGTGATGGTGCTCGTGGTGATGCGCTTTAGTCCCATGACCCACCTTGATGTGTCCCAGGAGTGTAACCAACATGCAGAAGACTCCTCCAAGCACCACCCCCTTCATGAAGGAGCTGCTTTCAGACATCATCCTGCCTGCAAAGGAGACGCACCATGAGAACTCACAGCAATGAGTTTACTCCTACAGATTCCGTATAGTTTTCACACATTCCCCAACTCGCTGCTGCTCTCTTAACTCACACCTTGAGACAAGGCCAGGAGAGAGCAGGGGCAAAAATCACAGAATCCCAGAATGTCAGGGGTTGGAAAGGACCTGGAAAGCTCATCCAGTGCAACCCCCCCATGGAGCAGGAATACCCAGATGAGGTTACACAGGAAGGTGTCCAGGCGGGTTGGAATGTCTGCACAGAAGGAGACTCCACAACCCCCCTGGGCAGCCTGGGCCAGGCTCTGACACCCTCACTGAGAAGAAGTTTCTTCTCATATTTAAGTGGAACCCCCTGTGTTCCAGTTTGTACCCACTGCCCCTTGTCCTATCGTTGACTGTCATCCAGAAGAGCCTGGCTCCATCCTCCTGACACTCACCCTTTCCATATTGATCCCCATGAATGAGTCACCCCTCAGTCTCCTCTTGTCCAGCTCCAGATCCCCAGCTCCCTCAGCCTTTCCTCACACGGGAGATGCTCCACTCCCTTCAGCATCTTGGTGGCTGCGCTGGACTCTCTCCAGCAGTTCCCTGTCCTGCTGGAACTGAGGGGCCACAGCTGGACACAATATTCCAGGTGTGGTCTCCCCAGGGCAGAGCAGAGGGGCAGGAGAACCTCTCTGACCTACTGACCACCCCCTTCTAACCCACCCCAGGTACCATTGGCCTTCCTGGCCACAAGAGCCCAGTGCTGGCTCATGGTCATCCTGCTGTCCCCAGCACCCCCAGGTCCCTTTCCCCTACACTACTCTCTAATAGGTCATTCCCCAACTTATACTGGAACCTGGGGTTGTTCCTACCCAGATACAAGACTCTACACTTGCCCTTGTTAGATTTCATTCAATTTTTCCCCGCCCAGCTCTCCAGCCTGTCCAGGTCTCGCTGGCAGTTCCCGGTCAGCGCTCTCGGTACCGCTGGCGGTACCACAGTCCCCCGGGGGACTGCACGGGGATTCTGCCACCGGGACCGCACGGCCCCCGCCCCGCCGCCTCCCAGAGGCCGGGCCCCGCCGCTCCCCGCAGTCCCGCGTTCCCGCTGCCCGGCGCTGTTCCCGTTCCCGGTCCCGCTCCCGCGCTCACCGGTGCCGCCGGGCCCGCCAGGACAGCTGCCCCGTCCCGGAAGCGCGCGCGCCGCTCAACGCTCCCTTCCTCTTTCCCGCCGGAAGAGCCGCGTGCGGCCCCTCTAGGCACCGCTCGCTCGCGCAGAGGCGCCTCCTGCCGGCTCGGGCGCCATCTTGCAGACTCTCCGGTGCGGGCGGGTGCTCCCCCAGGGCTGGAAGCGCGCAGGGTCCCGTCACCGGGGCCGGCTTGCGGGCGGGGAGGGCGGGGGTCTGGGCGCCCTTGCGGTTCGCAGCAGCGGGGCCGTGCGCTGCCGTTTGTCTTGTAGCCGGTGTGACGGGGCCGACGGGAGCCCCCAGGCGGCTCCAGCCCGAGTGTGGAGAGGGGCCGCACCGCCCCCTGCTGGAGCCGGAGCCGCACCGGGTTAACGGAGTCCCGGGGGTGCCCAGCGGGGACACAGCGCCGGTACCCGCGCAGGATAGATAACGGACCTGCTGGAGAGGGGCCGGAGGAGCCGCAGAAATGATCCGAGGCTGGAGCAGCTCTGCTGGGAGCACAGGCTGAGAGAGCTGGGCTGTTCAGCTGGAGAACAGCAGCTCTGGGGAGAGCTTAGTGCGGCCTTTCTGTGCTTTATAGGGGCCTATAAGAAAGATGGGGACAGACTTTTTAGCAGGGACTGTTGCGATAGGGCAAGGGGTGATGGTTTTAAACTAAAAGAGGGAAGATTCCAGCCAGACATGAGGGAGAAATGTTTTACGCTGAGGGTGGTGAGAGCCTGGCCCAGGTTGGCCAGAGAGGTGGTGGATGAACCATCCCTGGAGACATCCCAGGCCAGGCTGGACGGGGCTCTGAGCAACCTGAGCTGGGGAAGATGTCCCTGCTCATGGCAGGGGTGAACTGGATGAGCTTTGAAGGTCCTTTCCAACCCAAACTATTCTATGATTCTATGACTTTTTCTCTGTGAACATATTTACATGACTAAAGGGGAAAGCAGTTTAAATTTCTAGCACAAACTTGCTGCTTTTAAATTAGAAGGTGCATGAATGGGGACAGGATGGCAAAGGAAAGGCAGACTCAGCCTTAAACCATATCCTGGATCAAACGTCACACTGATTGGTTATACTGCCCTGTGTTTCCAAACCAATACAATAAACTGTGCTGGAAGCGTAATACATTTCACTTATTTTACTTGCCCCCTCCATAGAGCACAACTAATACACAGGATTAGTTAATATTTAGCTAGTAAAGCCCAAGTGTTTTTCTACTAACATAGCTTTTTCTTTACTTTAGTGATAATATTTCCTGAGCTCCAGATTGAAAGAAGTGTGTCAGAATTACTTTCTACACATCAGCTCTCGTGAACTTAGGATTGACACCTCACTAGAAGGAGCATCACTGAACAATAGCCTGATCCCTCTTTCCACCAGCCTCTTGGAAAAGAAGGTTTTACATGTTTTATTTCCTTATTAGCTGGTTATAGTGTACCGTTAGGCCAGCATAGTTGTTAGGATAAAGTCCGATACAGGTTTTCCCTATATTGAAATGTATACCCTCACTAGCTGAACTTAGTGGGTTTTATTGAAGTCAGTTTACAACTGAGCTGCTCTGGATTCTCTGGCATCTGGCTGGGTTCTCCAGATGGCTCAGTTATTCAGGTAAGTTTTGGGGTCTTTTTGGGCTCGTGGCTGTACTGTTGACACCAAAACTTAACAATGATATCTTTGGCAAAAAGATCTGTAAGAACATCCATTGCTTGACTCTTCTGGGGCTGAGTAACCATTGTTTGTGGCTCAAGTAAAAATGTTACAAAACAGTGATTTTGGTTGGATCAATGTGTGTCCAGAGTGGCCTCATTTAGTGGAACTAAACCCCAATTACACACTGTGATAGGAAAATAATGTCAGTTTGTGTGTTCGAGTAGTTCTGTCACTACACTAAGGGAACATCACTCATCCTATCTTTTCCCACCTGGCTGTTTTAAGGTATGAGTAGGTGGACACTCAGGTTGTTTTCACATGCCAGAGATTGGAGATCAGCTCAAAGTTTGTTTTACATATCTCCTGTTTGCAGAATCAGTTGTGGCTTTTAGGCTCCAGCAGTTGCTTGATTATATACTTTAAAGAGATTTGAATGAGTTGTGACTGACTGCTTCAGCTGATGCTTCAAGGAATTATCTTTCTGCTTGACTTCAGTGAGGTTGTTTCCGAGGCTTGGACAGAACAAGTGATGTAGCTATAGATCTTGACTGTCGCTTTACTATATTTTCAACTTAGTTTTATCCAGCAGCAGATCAGTGAAGAGAAAATTTCAGCAGCATGTAAAGCATGTTATAAACCTGAAGAGTCTCTTCTGGCTTCTGTGTTGCTTGAAATTGTTGGTTCATGTTAAAAGGACTAAAATGGCACAGTAATGCATCAGATCTCACAACAGGCATTGTTAAGTATTCTGGAACTATATTAAAGCTCATTTAGACACACATGTACTCCTGTAAACTATCCATCTCAAATTACTGCGAGAAAATGTTTTTAAGAACTGCAGGAGATAAGTGTTTGAAGTCATTCCTCTATGACAATGAGATGTTTGTTAGCTGCAGCTTCACCCCTTACTTGCTGCTAATCCTTCATAGTGTCTCCCACACTCAAACAATAGCAGCTTTTGAAACCTGCAGACCTGTGCCAGGATCTAAACTGCTGACGGAGCTGAAGAGCTCCATGGCTCGTTGCTTGTCTCGACAGACGGCTGATCCCCTGCTGTTTTCTGTTTGTCTTTCCTCACTGGCTGCAGCTGTGTTTCCCTTCTGATGTTCTTTCTTGCCTCCAAGGAAAGACATCAAACATTATGTTCTCACTATGGGGTCCAAAATGTCCGTAAAAGATTGGCTATTATCAAAACATATTTGATAGGAACTTTGTTCTAATTAATGCAGAATGTTTCAGCTGACACATGAGTTGTCATCTGTTATAGTGACTGCTTGTTAATGATCACAAATGACCGTCCACTCTCTTGGAAACAGACTCATCTGTCTCTCTGTTATGTAAGTGTGCAGCAGAGAGGCTGGGCCAGAGCAGTGCAGTTAACATTCAGAATGGGTAACCAAAGCTATTCCAGATGTTTCTGGGCAGTTAACTCTATGCCGTGTGGAAGGACCCCCTAATCAGGAGATACTGTTGAAATTATGAGAAATGCAGAAGTGTGGTTGAACTGGCAGAGCTGAGTTTGTTATCACATTACCCATACAGTGATAATGCTGAAGCTACTGCAATACACACAAGTTCTACCTGTCCATTTGACTCCATCAAAAGAGGAAGTCAAGTGTGGTTATGGTCTGAAGGTTGTGAACTCCCACCTTGAGTAGCTACACTCCCACTGAAGCCAAACGAGACAGTGCAGAAAAAGGGCTTTTATGAAGAGGCCATCTATTACTGTTCTATTATATGCCTGGTATTTCCATTGTTTCGTTCAGCCTGTAAAGTACGTAATTGAACAAACAAGTCTGCTGAGGTCTTCAGTCCTATTGTTGGAAAAGGTTTGGGAATCACTGTTCTAAAGTCACAAAACAGTGAGGTGAAGATTCTAGTTCATAGGTAGGTAAAGCCAGATTTATTAGTTTACTTCACAGGGAGCTGCTCAGCTCAGCATTTTGTTTGGAGGAGGATGAATTCTGGAGCCAAGCTTCAGCCCTTTCTTCTGAAATTTTTGCACTGCATCCTCTTCTTTGCTTTAGTTTCACACTCAAAATCTGGAATGTGGAAGGACATGGACTCTTCATAGGTCATGTGCATCTTGAGCAAGTGTGCACAGGCACATATGACAACAAGACCTTGTCACGGGTAAACACTGGATGAAGGAAGTTTCAAAGCAAACAAGAGATACAGTTGTATTTTTAATACTAATTTCAAAACTGAGGTTGAAGTACTTACCTCAGAAAAAGTGTTCTCTGCAGTTGTTGGACAAACTGCTGGAATTAGAGGATGAAATTGTATAGCCCACATTTTATAGGAGATCATGCATAATGCAATCTTTTAGCCTTGAAATCTGTTAAATTGATTAACTATGTAAAACAATAGCTTTAAATCACTCTTCTCTCCTCTTTCATTCATGAGCACTGCCAAGGTAGGGCTTGGCATTGAAATAGCCATTATTTAAATGGTGCCTCGAAGCACAGGGGGATACATGAGAAGCAAAAGATGTGTGACTCCAAAAGAACTTACCAACTTTGGACTGTTTTATAATTTCTTCAGTTTTTAATGTGTGTAGCTGAATGTAAAACCCATCTTATTGTCTGGGAATGCTAAATCAATCAAGTGAATGCTAATGTCCTGCTAGCTCCAGCAATTCAGCTGGAATTGAACTAGCAGAGACAATGCCCAGAGCTGAGCTGACATCATTGTGAATGGCTCCGATGCACAAATACAACAGAAAAAGAATAGGAACTAGATATTTTAATGTCATCTCTCTTAGAAGCACAGGAAAAAAGAATCATCATTGATCAAATAGAAACAGACAAGGAAAAAAACCAGCAGAGACAGAGAAATCTTATTTTGCAAACTCCCAAAGGAAAAAAAAAAAGTAGAGATGAAAATAGAATTCTATCAGAAAGAATGGGTTCTTAATAGGCCTTTAAAATAAAATGCATGAAACTGCGATGAAGTGATTTTGCTGCCTCTATAAGGAGCTTGCTTTTGTCAGTCTGAGGTTATTTGAAAAATGGCCTCTGCACAAAATTACAGTCTCAAATTATGTTTTTTTCAGGCTAAGATTGCATAGGTAAGAAGCACTGTTGCGAGCAGCAGTGTCAAAGACAGGCCTGTGGCACACAGAAAAGCCAGAAGGGCAACTCTGCTCTTCAGGTGCTGCTTTGACACCATTTATGGTCAGTTTGTGGAGCCTGAGCACAGGATTAGGTTTGTCTTTTGGTTTACAGGAATTCTTGTCCAGTTTCTGAGGCAATCTTCTTTAGATGTTGCCTCTGTTTGGTTACCTGCGACCTGGAGATACACAAAAGCTTCTGGCATGGTATTTATTGTAAAAGGGGTTATGGTGAGTAAGTAGTTGTTGTTACTAGATGGAAAGATCTATGAAGTTCTATTGATGTTGGAACACTAAGGGAAGAGGAAGGATGGAAACAGCAGAGCAATTGACAGGCCTGAATGTCAGTAGCTTCCATGTGATGCTTTCTCCTACCGATGTTGACATTCCTTCGTTCTGCCAAGGAAACTGAGGTTTTGAAGTATTGGATTTTCCAAGCAGACATTTGCTTTCCTATACTGATGTTGAAATAGGAGACTCTTGAGGTCTATGTGCAGAGGCAAAACAAAAATGTCTGCTAGATATGTGTTTGCAACCAACTGGAATTATTAACAATGTCAGAGCAGCAACCCAGAGCCCTGTACTGCAACTGTCAATCTGTGATTTAGCAGAGAGGAGATGCACCACCAACATTATATGCCCACTCCTGGGGTAGGGGATGAACTGTTTCATCTTTACCTGCTAGCTGGGGATCTATGAAGGAGAGAGCTTGTTCTGTGTAGGAGGGGATGCTGTCACTGGCGCTGTGATCAGCTTTAGGCTTTCTGGTGAAGCAGGGATGTAAGCAGGGCTAACAGCATGTGCGTGTGAACAGGGAGTAGTACAGGCTGCAGGCAAAAGAGGAGAGCATGTAGGGTCTGAGATTGCTGCATTTGAGATCAGTCAGTGTCTTGGATTTTAGTCTCTCAGAGAGGTGTTAACAGTGCTGCGTTGTCTCACGGGGATCAGCTGGGCCAGACCTGGTGTGCTGGCTGGTTTCTTTCAGTTTGTTTTGTCTCCTGATTTGCACAGCCTGCTGTTACTGCAGCTACTGCAGCCTTTAGCAGAGGCACTGCTGTCAGGAGCTAAGCCACAGTGGTCCTGTGCTCTGCCTTTTATTTGACTTTATGTACCCCTTTAACATACAGAGAAATGCAAAGGTGCCACTGCTCCTCAGCACTGTGGTGGTATCTATGGTGTTCCAGAGGCTTCATCGCAGCAGAGGGAGCACCAGGAGAAAGGCACCTGGGAGATCCCTGACCCTCCAACACTTCGTGTTGCTCCTGGCTCCCTGCAGTGCTCTGGCATTGAGGACAGCAGTGGCATGAAGCGAATATTGGTTCTGTTCACACCAGCTGCACCTTCTAGCAGCCCTTTGGTGGCAGGGAGCAAAGCCATTGTCACTGCTGCTTGGGCCAGCAGGTATTGATAAGCTGTCACACTTCCTAATGCCCAAGGGAAAGACGTACCAGGTAAATACAGTGGGGTCTGTTGAGGGGCAATGGAGGGGATGCCACCTGCTGCATAGTCTTATCTGTTCTCCCCTCATTTCTTTAGAGTTTCTATGTACTTTATGCTATGTGGGGCTTTTGTTTCTTTTTTAAAAAAAAGACAATACCTAACATGGTCATAATTCTGAGAATACACTCATAGTTTCAAATGTTGATGTAGTGCCCTAGTTCCCACTCATATCTAAACATCTGCCTTAAGGTAAGAATAAAGCAGTAGCTGATTGTTACACATTCTTTCATCTGGGCTTAATTTTGCTATCTCATTATTCTGAGGAATTTTTATTGAGAGAAAAAATTATACATGTTTGGGTCAGTTATATCAGTACAAGAGGCTGTGAAGCTTCTGTGAAGGAATAGAAAAATCTCTTTAGGAGTGTGAATTGTCAGTGATGTACAGTATCTATTCACACTCTAAAAGATTGAATTAAAAGTGATAATTATGTGCTGTTTTTGCTGCTTAAGTGGTTTAATGCCATTATGACTGTGCTACTTAATGGAAAAGCTTAGAATCAGACTAGCATGGGAATACTAAAAATTTTAATGGATTTCTGCTAAAGTCATTCTTCCTTTTAGGAAACAAATCCACCAAAATATATAACTAGGTCTTTGGATTCAATTATTAATCCTCTCTTCTAATTTGAAGAGCAAAATTATCATTTAACAGCAGTTCTCTGAAACAGAATTTTAATGATACTAGTCATCTCATAGTTGAACATGTTTTCCCTGATCAGAACGAAGTTAGAATATTCTCAGTGCTGAATCAGTTTTGATTATTAATCCTAGACAGTTAAAAATATACTGTCAACAGCATGTCTTGAACATAGAATCAATAAGGGAATCACAGAATGGTTTGGGTTGGAAGGGACCTTAAAGATCATTTAGTTCCAAGCCTCTGCCCTGGGCAGGGACATCTCCCACCAGACCAGGTCTCTCAGAGCCCCATCTGGCCTGGTCTGGAACACTTCCAGGATGGAGCATCCACAGCTTCTCTGGGCAGCCTGTGCCAGAGCCTCACCACCCCCTGGGGAAGAATTTCTTCCATATATCTAATCTAAATCTCTCCTCTTTCAGTTTAAAGCCCTTACCCCGTGTCCAATCACTATGTGCCCTTGTAAAAAGTCCCTCTCCAGCTTTCTTGTAGGTCCCCTTTAGGTACTACAAGGCTTCTATAGGGTCTCCCCGGAGCCTTCTCTTCTGCAGGCTGAACAACCCCAGCTCTCTCAGCCGGTGTTCATAGCAGAGCTGTTCCAGCCTCGGATCATCTTTGTGGCCTCCTCTGGACTTGCTCCAACAGGTCCATGTCCTTCTCATGTTGGGCCCCCAGAACTGGACGTAGCACTGCAGGTGGAGTCAGGTCCATACTGACCAAGAGACTTGTTTGGCCTATTAGTAGTATTAATAGGAAATTTCTGGGCATTCATGTCAGAATACCCAGCGTTACAGTTTGCCAATCTTTTCAGATCATTGCATATTTTTCCTTTTCTTCATATAAGTATTTTGTTTTGCCTCTTTCCATGCTTTAATGACAAATTAAAAAGTGTAATAGACTCATATTGTGTGTTCCCAAGGTCTTTCTAATGGAAGTATTGGGACTTCTTTACAGTTGTACTTAGTTTTCCTGACTTACATCAGGACAACAGAGCAGTGTCTTACACCTATGAACAAATACTGTGAGGCTGGATTTCTTTCTTTTCCCTTTGAAACTGAGAGATCAATACAAATTGCCAGAAATGCTCATCTGCAAATGAACATCCTGAAAGGCTGACTCTGAGGTTCACGAATGCTGTTGGGAACAATGGGAATATTGCTGCTTCATTTTGTGCTATGATCCCAAATTGTCTGTCAGCAGTAGGAGGTGGGAGGTTTCTTCTCTCGTGATTTTTCTGGTTGGAAACCTATTAGGAATACCACTATGATCAACATTAATATAGGTCTTAATACCGCTGCCCCCCTCAATTTTAAGTGAAAGGGAAGCTGGAGTGCAGGATCAAGCCCTTAATTTGTTACTTACATTTGATTTGAAGCTTAATGTCTAAGGTCAAGCTAAGAGGGTAACAGAATAACTCAGGCCTGTGAACAACTCGTCATGTTGGACAGAAAGCAATTTGGTCCAAGGCGCAGCGTGTTGGAAGATTGCCACTTCCTCTCTCTTTCAGTACCGTTCTGCGTTCTCACGCTTGGAAACAGTCTCTTCATCCCTTTCTGGGGGTAAGTGGGCTTCCTTCCTGAAACCTGCTCAAATTCAGACTGCATTCGGCACTAATTTTGTATTTGTGTTTGATACAAAAGTTTTCAAAGGAGCTTCACAGACACTAATCAGGGTAAAAATGCAGATCTAAAATCTGTCTTGTTCTAATGTTTCCTTTGGAAACCATTTAATTTCTTACAAGCACACTTTGGCAGATGATGTGGCCCTTGTAGTAATAAATCACAGGAACATAAGACACTTCACTGCAGCTGCAACATGGCTAGTTAGGATCCTATTCAAGAAAAAGGCTTAGGCAGTGTATTTTCTTTCCTATGCTCTGCTGTACCATTTCTTCCCCTTATAGATCAAGTGAAAAGGCTCTCAGAATGCTCTTATAATTGTCTCCTTAGACTTATAATCTGCAAATACTTTTTTTTTTTTTCTAGAAGATAAAAATACCCAAATCTTAATGGAGCCTTTTAAAATGGCACATCATTAACTCTGCAACCTCCTTCACGGTTTTGTAAATCTCTTTAATAAGGTTGAGAAGAAGCTTAGAGAGGTCTCTTTGATTAAAGGTTTGACCTGGAATTACTTTGAATTTGTATTATGGAGTCAGCAGGTTTACTGTGGTAGTCTTAACAGAGAATCTTTTGAAGTACTTTGCAGGTAGAGCTGTAAAGAGAGTAAGTATTGTATAAAACTTGTTAAAAACACAGCAGAAGCAGGTAGTCATCAGAGCACTTCATTGAAAAGAGCACTGGGAAAAGCTACCTTACTAGTTTAGAGTCTGAATTTGCAAGTCTTGTGACTGGCATTATATGGCAGAATTTCAAGAAAAGGAGGCTGGATTCAATGATCCATGAGCTCCCCTAAGCTCTATGCCCAGGGTTCCTGCAAGACTATAATCACTAAAAAATAACAGTTCCAAGAAGTGACTCAAATCGACAAGAAATATAGTCAAGACAGTGAGTTTCATAGAACTTAATGTGCTCAGTGCTTCATCATCACGCATGACTTGGAGCAAAGGAAGCGGCCAAGGGCACAAGAGCCTATGAGGCCTTTTAACCCCACTAATTTTCGGTCTTACGGGTATAAGTTTCTTAGAAGGTGATGCTCCCCTCAAGGTCACATAACTCTCTGCTAACATGTTATCTGTATTTGTCGGTGGTGGCTCTACAATTCTGATCAGTGGAAATGCTTCTCTGTAGAATGGGTGGCCTCACTTCTCCCTGCTATAATTTTTTGTAGGATTTCTAAAGTTTAGGCAAAGCTTCCAGTATGGGGCAGTGAGTCTACACTGGATTTATTGTACAACATTTAATGGCCACCTTCAGGAGCATTTGGGAGCAGAACCATCCAACATCTACAGTACTCATGATATGTCAGAGTATGAGCTCAGATTTTCTTTGGCAATGTCCTTTTTCTTTAGTTTTTGCTTTCGTGGTTGGACTTCTTGGGGTGCATATAGTGATGACGTTCTTGTAACTGCCAACTAAGGACAGGCAATCGCAGATTATGGAAGCCAGCATTTCAGTATAGGTAGCCTTTGCTGTGGAGAGTCTGTCTGCGTGGCCTGTGTCAGATGTCAGCATGATGGAGCATGCCTTGTATGTAGCCAAATTTGCAAGACCTATAGCAGAGCCATAATGTTGACAATACTGTTATGAAGTCAACGAGGGAGGTCAGTCTTAATTTCCCTTGCTTCCCTGTTCTCCCTGTCTTTTGTACTCTGCAGAAACGCAAACAAGTGTATGTGTGCACATTTGAGCTACCCCTTCACTGCACGGTGACTGGTGATGTCAGCTGAACCTCCCGCAAAAGTGACACTATCTCACTAGCAGGGATGATATTTTTCAGCCTTTCAGACAGGGTGTCAGGACTTTCCCTCCCAGCTGCACCCAACCCCTGCTGCTCTGCTTTTGCCAAGGTGTCAGGACATGTTCTTGGAGACATGACCTGTGCAGGAGGTATTAATAGTTAACATGAGGCAGCCTGAGGGAGCGCTGGTACTCCTGTTGTCTCTCCCACCTACCCAAGGTACAGGACATGCCACCCAGAGCAGCTCTTCCCCAGACACACAGGGCAGCTCCAGACTGGCAGTTTGCTGGGCAGAGAGGAAAGCACTGCTAGTGGGGAAGGGGAAAAGGTAAAAACAGGGGTGTGTGTTTTTCCTCTCCCAACTGCTAGAGCAGAAAGGCTGTTCAAAGAGGACTCAGATCTGGAGAAGGGAAGCAGGGAGGATGCCCAGAACAAGTGGGCAGAGCACAGATGGTGAAAAATAGGACATGAAAGTGGTACTGCAGAAAGCTCTTTTAGCCCTAAAGAAAGGTGAAAGATCTTTGCGGCTCCTAAAGGAAAGCCTTTTCAGTGGTTGTGGGTAGAGTTTTTTGTCGCTTTTCAGGCAATGTTATAAAAAGAGACTTCTGTTGCTCTGATAAAACTTTATTTTCCCCTGCAATGATAGCATTAAAGACATTGCAAGTGAATTATTAAGCTCTTGCACATGACATGTGCACATCACACACTGGAACTTGGTGGCTGAATGCAGATGGATTTCTCTGCAAGATGTTCAATGGTTTTAATCCCTTCTGAAGTCAATGACAGAGGGGGCTTCAGCTCTTATCAGAAGCCCTTAGCATTCTCTTAGAATAAGCCCCATTTCTACAGACTCTGGGGAAAGTGAGTGCTGATCTGTTTAGTCTGATTCGGTGACAGCAGGGCTGAAATACCATTGAGGGAAGCATTGCTGCAGAGTTGCTTGAACAAGAAAAATATCTAAGGTGATTCCAGAAGTAGCTGGTATTGAAAGCACAGCTCAAGGGAGTACACTCAAAACATCTGATGGGACAGGGCAGAGGACACAGTAGAGCCCTAGCAGTGCTGCATTCAGAGAGCAGTGCCAGGTGGACTGTAGGCTTCCTGAATGCCTCAGAGATTTTGGATAGTTGACAGTTTACTACTGTTCCTTTTGAAGAAAGATAGTAGGTATAAATTCCTTAAAGAGCAGTGGCATAGTACCTGCCTCCGTATGTGGCCAAACAGGATGTTTCAACAGCAAGTTGAACAAAGTAAAGCATTTCACTGATTTTGCTGTAGTTCTGGGATACATTTCCTTTATGACTCCCCAGCAAACTGCATACATCCTCCTGGAGAGAGAGAAGCGATTATTTCTGCCTCGACAGCCTAGCCCTTTTTGGAAATAATACTGCAGTATTTAAGGCTACTCAAATGCTGGATGACAAGAGCCAGAACGAAACTTCAGGCTCTGCACAGTGCTGGTGTAACTGGTGGGATGATCTGCTGGTAATGAGAAGAACGGGCTCCAGGTCACTGTTGCCTTTTGTCTCAGTAGGGAATGCTGTCCTTCATTTTGGGTTTGATCCAGCTGCAGTTATTAATAATATGATGCAAAAACACCCACAATTTTTTCTAGTATATATTTCTATAAAGAAAGATCAGATCTTTAGTGTTTGCTGCTGAAGTATGTGGTGCTACTTGTGCATTGTCTTCATCAGCAGGAGCAGAAGATGATTGCAACTCGTTAGGAAAAATACAGTGTGTGGAGAAATGTCTGTTCTGTGACTTAAGCTCTACAGCCCTAACACATTTCATGTGTGGACCAGACAAAGATTGAGCCACCCTGTGGTCCACAGCTGCCCATGAGATCAGTTCTTTGTAAGAAGGAATAGGTGGACCCATGGATGAGACACTGCTGCAGGGCATTTTTAGTGTGTGGTGACAGGCTGGGGCTAAGCATGTATGGCTTTTCCCGTGCTGCCCACAGGGGAGTTCACGTGTACTAAGCTTTCTCTCTTTTTTCTTTTTTTTTATGGAGTTTCAAAACAGTTGCCAAGTACTTGAAGGGCTAGTGCTGAGATGAGTCCAGCTGCTTTTCAGGTGAGAGGATTATTAATCCCTTCTCTGTTTTAGGCATGTAATCTTTTGATCCTCTGAATCAACACCTCTGTTGGATACACCCCCTCTCTTTCACCTTGTCCTCTCCTGGGGGCAGTACAAGCTCCTGTCTTTGGATACTGCATTGGAAACCAAAGCAGGCTCTCTGTGTGCCCCTCGTACACACAAAGCTGGAATAGGAAAAATAAAAATATTACGTTCTTTCCTTGGAGCTCTGACATCTGTCTCCTATTCTCTAATTTTCAAACTGTGCATTTCCTCATCTATTTTACTGGGCGCGTAGGAGCCTTTATTGCTTCCAGTATTTAGATAGAATGAAAACTATTGCTTAAATGAATAGCTCCTGAAATTGTTTCCTTGCTGAGAATCGTTAATACACCATATGGATTCAGTTCATGTATCTGAGCTAATATTGCACCCAGAATTGCTAAAACTATTTATTTTGAACACTTAACTCTTTATTGGATACAAGAGGATAATTTTTGTCTTTTAGTAGCTGAGGTTTCAAGTGTGTATATGCTGCAGTCATTCAAGGTGTCACATTTGGGCATCTCCTTCTCCCAGAGCGTTATATGTTTTATTCTCTCACCAGGGACCTCAGGATGTTTTGCAGCATTATTCTCTATTCAGATATGAGGAAAAGGAGGCATAAGAAATGTCAACATGTCTCTTGCAGAGCTGAGAACAGAGCTGTCCTCTGGCTTCCTTGGACACCAGGCAAACCTCTCACCTTCCTGTGCTGGTGGTCCAGAAACCAACATTGTTCAGGAATAGGGCTCTGTCAGGCACGCAGAGGTCAGTAGGAAATTCAGCAGGAACTTGCTCAAGTAGCCAGTGTTGAGAGAGTTGGAAGAGGCTGAAATGAAAATGTGCGGTAAGGACAAGAGGTTGCAGCTGATGGAGATTTGAAGGCAAGTGGCTGTAAATAGTTGACAGTGCTCTCTGAGTCTGCTGCAAATGCAGAAGTTAAACATACTGGCTTTAATCACCTTCCTCAAGCCTTTCTGATATTTACCTGCTATATGCAAGGAAATAGTCACTTTCGTTCAGCTGACAAATGGTAGTTCATTGGGATATGGTAATTTGATTGCTTGTGATTGTCTTTCTTTGCTCTTAGTGTCTGAGAAAAAAAAGTATTCTAAATTGTAAGGGAAATAATCTGTCCTGATTTATGCTACTAAAAAAAAGTCCCAGAGAAAGATTAATTCCAAGAAACAAAAGTGTCTATTAACATAAATGACTGTTAGCTATAGTGAGCATTAAACTTAAACGTATCTATTCTCTCCATGTGGCGCCACAGTTTTTAGTGTAGAGTCTTGAGTGCTACATTAAGCTGAATGAGGAATAGTGGAAGCATTATAGCTCAGCCAGGCATTGAAATGGTACCGGTTTGGAAAGCTTGACAGATGAGACAGGCTTGAGAAGAATAGGTGAATCAAAGCTGTAGTTAGAAAACCAACTCAGCCCAAATACACCCATTTCTGCTATGGTTTAGTAACGATGCTTCTGTTGATTTACTTGCCTCACCTTGTCTCAGAAGATGAGATCTGTAACAATGACAGAGAGCTCCCTTTTGAACTTACGTGAACTCACTCACCAAGAGGATTAAAATTGGATTTCAGCTTGGTAGCTCCTGTGTTCTCCAGCATCAGGAAGCACGTTGCTGGCAGGACAGATACCTTACCTGATGTGTGCCTGTGTGTCCTTGAGTGTTAACACGCTGCATAGATGCCTCCAGTTTTTGGGTCAGGTTACTCAGACTGCAGCTGGAAGGCCTGTTTTCCTCAGCTGGAGAGGCTGCTCTTTGGCACTTGCAGGGCAAAGCATGTTTGCATTGGAGGTGTCAGGGCTGTGTGTCTGTACAGTCAGGCCAGCATGGTCAGAGAAGATGTCGCTGTAGTCTCTGGCCCTTCTCAGGCTGAAACTGGGGAACTGACCCCGCTAAGCAAAGATGGGATAGTTGTGTCTGTGCTGCAAGGTGGAGCAGTCTTGCAAGGGGATCTTGCACGCTGGGCTCTGTTCCGTCCATTTATATTGCTCCGGTACCTTGTACTCACACTGGGCTGATGAGTACTCAGAGTCAGGTAGGAGGGATTATTGCCCAGTTGCAGTACTATCAGTGGAGTTAAAAAACCCAACAAATACTGGAGATAAGCAGATGCAATAATGCAACACTAATCTAGACAATGCCAAAAGAAGTGCTGACTTCCACAATTAGCCAGTATCCACTTTTAAGGAGGTGGGAGTCAAAATGTTTTGCAGCTCTGTTATGAAAAGGATGCCGGAGAGGCAAAAATATGAAGGCGTCTGCACTACGAAGTTAAGGCCTGACAGAAAAATCAGGAACCTACTGCAGCTGTTTAACAGGTGGCTGTTGGAGGAAAATGAGAGCTAGGGACAGTTTCTTATCTAGTGAAATACATCCTTCCTTTAGGATTAACTTTGTGGAGGCAAGTGGGGGCAGTCACTGCTTCCTCCTCTGACTACTACAAAATCTTCAGCTGGATGGTTACCTCAGTTGTCAATCCTTGACCAAATAAGGGGCCTGATTTTTTTATTTTATCATCTTTTTTTAACCTGAAGTGTCCTTTGTCTTCATATAAAATACGTGAGAATAGCCCTTGAAGTATTATCTTTGAAGATAACTATTTGTAACAGCCTGTTCAGAAAGGAACAGACTTGCACTCTTATTTGCCAAACGTCCTAGTTCCAGCCCTTGCCTCTTTATTACTGTTGGAACACTGCATAAGAGTAAACAAAATCTCAGATCGTTTGGTAGTTGATGTTAATCCTGGTAGGAAAAAAACTAGATGAGGCTGCAGAACAGCTGCAGAAGAGGAAGCATCTCAAAGCACACTGTGTGTTCACCACAGCTGGCACAGCTTAAGGAAAAGAAGTTCCTTGGCTTGAAGGTGATCACTAAAGTACTGAAACATAGAAAAGTATGGTAGAAACCAGTCTGGCCAAACAGGATATTTGTGAGGATATTCCATTTATTGTTCTTGGTACCATTCACCCAAAGGCAGGCAGTTGCCTGCATTGGCTGTGGCTGATTCTGAGAGCTGTTTGCTTCTGATTCTCTCCACCAGAAGCTGAAGTAGATATGTGGAAGAGTTGCTACTGGATCTGCTTTTTGATAGACTTAGAAACTGAAGAAAATGAAAGTTTTCCTTAAATTGACATGGAAAGGCTAGTGTGCTGGGAGATTGCTCACGAAAGCTGAGGTGCTTTCCATCTGACAGAGTGGTCACTAGCTTGGTGTCTTGATTTCATTAAGCAAATATCTCTGATGGGGGAAAGTAAAGTAACAACCAGCGGGCATCACTTCAGTAAAAAGAGTGCTGCTCTTTCCCAAGCTTGCAGTCAAAACCTTCTCTTGTCTGAGCCAGCCCCAAGGGCTGGGTTAGCACATGGTTATAAGCCTTTACAACACAGGCAAAGCAGACCCCAGAGAAGCTGACTGTGTTTTGGGAGAAAGAACTCTCTGAAACCTTCATCCTTTTGTAAGGTACGGGTTAGTCTGCTGCCTGTCATATTGTAACTCAGGTTACTCCTTCAAGCACACATCTAAACTCTTGGTGGTAAGAGATCTTGTAAGCCATTTCATTCTGAGGGCTTAATCTGCTGTTGAAAGATCGGTGATAAAATCCCATGCATTAAATTATACCAGAAAACTAGTAGCATGATACAGAATTAACTGCAGTGTTGTATGCATATGGCTCTTGGAACAGTATTAGTCTTGGTCTGCGAGGAGGATTCCCATAAAGTAAATTTTTAAAATGCACACTTTTTCCCTATTCAAAGCATTTATTCTACCTCTGTCAGTTCTGCAGTGCTTTCTAAAAGACCCTGAACCAGATCTGTACATGGCACAGCTCAACAAAAGCAACCAGGGGGGAGATCTCTTGTTGAAGAAAACACTGGCTGTGTTAAGCCTTTGCTTTAGTGCTTGACAGAACAGATAAAAGGTTTGGGAGTAAAAAGAGAAGTGATGTTTTTCCATCTGTCTGCTTTTTCCTGTGTGATCGCTAGAGGCAGAAGTGCCTGCCAGATCCACCCTTCAGCATGGTGAGGCACAAACAGGTACCTGGCAGCTCCTAGCTAGCACTTCTTTCCCTTCTGGAGGAGACTGTGCTGCTGTGCTGCAGGAAGGGAAGAGCTGCTCCTGCTCTGAAGGCCTGCTGCCACTCCTGCCATTTCACGCAATTAGAAAGCACTAGTAGTGGACTGCAGTCCCAGAGCCTGGCCTCTTCTGCATCTTGAAATTATGGCTTGAAAGCAGAAAGAACCAGGGCTGGTTTTCTTGCTGTAAGACATTTCTCTTAACTCTAGAGGCTGAGTTGCAAGTTGCATGGATAGAGGGGGCTGTGAGTGACAAAGGATGACTGTATTGGTGGGGCTGTACCGGAGTTTGGCAAGCAGCTCCTACAGCAAATGACCTATGGCTCTGCTGGCTCCCACTGGTCTGGTTTGCTCTGGGTGGGTTGGAGGAGTGGTGAAAATTATCTCTGCTCACAAGTATCCTATTTTAAGAACAAAAGTCAAATTTTTGTAAGTACGGCTAATGGACTGAATGTTTGATGTAGAGCCCACAGAGGTCACTCAGTGCAACTGCAATAACATCATGACCCTTAACAGTTTCCTGGTTAAGTAGTAGCCCTGGAAATAACAATCTGTCCTTTTGAGTTCTAGCAAATGTCAGGCAGCATGCTGTGTGCTCTCGCAGCACCCCAGCACCAGAGTACGTGCTCTTTGGCAATGAGAGGGGTGGTAGGCAGTGAAAAAGATGGGGGAGGAAACCTCTCATGCCTCTTCCTGCCTTTCTTCTTGCCAGATCAAACAAGCGACCCGGAGGCTTGGGAACACTGTACAGAAACTAGCAGGTGTGTATGGGTCAAGCCTAACTATTCTAGATAGAGACTAAATGTTTCACTCAATTCCTTCCCTTCCTTCCCTTCCTTCCCTTGATGGGTTATTATTTTTTTCAACTCCAGTTATATTCACGTTTCTTAACAGAGATGTTTGTTTTTATATCTGGGAGCTGGGGCTTTCTGCAGAGGATGAGTTATAAAGTGCTTAATTAGAAGGGTGGAGAGCAGCGTGAGATGAGACCTACACCTTCCCAGTGACGGTGACATTGTGCTCAGCTGAAGAGGCTGTATTGATTAATTCACGCTGCTTTGAAATGCTATTGTGCTAGCTACCTCAGCTCTAGCAAATGGTGTTTTTATAACAAAGTGGAAAGTGTTTGAAATAATGAGACACAAAAATAATCACTGTGGTGGAGCAATAGAAAACCCCATCTTAAAAAAACGTACAAAGCATTTTTTCCTGTGTGACTGGTCAGTGTCATGGTAGGGTAGCACATCACAGGGACCGCTCTCTTTTCTCCCATCTGAGATGATGGGGAGAAGACAATCTTTGAAATGAAAATGAGAACACTATGAGGGTACTTAAACTACTCCAGACTCCTTGATCGATGTGATAAGTAAACTTAGACAATGAGCTGTATATCAGAAAAACATACAGATTGTGCTCTGCTTGAAGAGGGGTGAGAAAGGAACCCTCACTTATGCCCCATCAAAACCAAGCCCAAAAAAACTGTTGGGCTATCTCTTGACTATTTTGAAAGCAAGAAATCTAGCATGCGTCTCGCTCTAATATGCTGTTTTCTAAGAGGAAGGAAGCCAAATCTCTTAATGTAAGTGGAACAGCACTGTAGGTATCTCTATCTTGTGGCATGTTCATTGTAGGAAGAAACAGGGTGAGAGAGGAGAAACAGGAAGGACACTCTTGTCCTTGTCAATATTCTGGTTGTCTATATAAAGTAAGTTTGTGATTGAAAATATTTATTTGAACTGAATGCAAGAAGGGATAAAAACTATTGTATCACACCCTATGAATGAAGGGGGTGAAGGAAGGTGTTTAGTTACAAAGATTAAATTGCTTTCGAAACAGCATTTCCTATAGCAGCAGAAATTGTCAGCTGCTAGCCAGAATTCTTATTTGCTTTTATATAAAACAGACAAAAAGAACCTCTGCTGCTTTAATGGCTCTCAACATTTATGTAGCATCATCTTTTTCATATCCACCAAGTACTTCTACATGCTCTGAGTAACTCCAGCTGGCAAAACACCAAAAAGTAGTTAATAGTATTCACTTGTTACAAATGGGATGGTCTCAAGCCTAGTTAATTTTGAATTGTAACTTACATTCCAGCTGAAGACAAGGGTAGCTGGAGCGGCTTCTTGTAGGGGAGGACACATGTGGATTCTGTGGGGTGCGGTGCTGACACAGGTACAGCCTGCGGCAGCGGAGTTACTGAGCTGGGAGCAGGGGCAGGAGACTCTGTCTGCACCTGCATTTTCCAGAAAGCCCTAAATGACTTGCCAGGAATAGAAACCAGGTCTGTGTGGTGATAATGATCTTTTTGCTCTCTGCCTGTATTTTTGAGATGAATACACACTAAAACTAATCCAGAAGCCATAAAAATCAGTAAAAATTACCCTACTTGAAATAAAAATGTCAGACCCACTTGTGATTATTTAAGAGGAAAAAATCATCATGTGCTGCATTGGAAATGAGGCCTGTGCAGAGGAAATTTTTGGGAGATTCTCTGTATTCTCTCTCAGTGCAGCACTGATGGCTACTCTGGAGCACAGCTATTTAAAATAATAGTTTGATGACTTCATTAAACTGTAGGTTTCTCTAATACAAAGTATAGTCCAGAGAGAAGTTGTTATTTTTTGGGTTTTTTTTAGCATACTCTTTAAAAATCAATGGTCCACCCCTTCCTGATGTATATTCTTGACTGTGGGAACAAATGGTGCTATAACTAGTGTGAGTCCCATCCTTGTTCAAAGTGGCAAAAAAAGGGATTATTTGTCTAAACTTTTCTGTGTAACCTGAATTAGAGAACTGTGGATTTGAGTCCCAACGTAATATGGATGTGATTGCAAAACTCAATGCATAAAACAGAGCCCAGATGAGAATGATATTTAACAGGAGACAGAAAATCAAAACAGATTCCAAACAAATTAGAAGTTAAGACTGCAGCAGCTTGAGCCGAGTTTGCCTTATGGGGAAAGCTTATTAATATAACTAAGGCGATTTTTTCTTTTCCAGAACTCCCAATCAGTGGTATTTGCCCATGTCACGTCTCTCTGTTCTGTGACTTAATACAGTGATACAGGTAGCAGATCAACAGCAGTAGAATGACACAAGATAATTAAAGCTTTGCTTTACAACATGTTGGAACTCGAAAGATATTGGAAGGTGCTGATACAAATTCTGAGCACCTGAGCTGTAGCAATATCGCAGAACAGAAGCAATATAGCTTTTAGTCTCGAGAAATATCCTGTATTTCCCAGATCTAATAAAGTATATTGGATCCTTAATTTGTTTTAGAAAAGGATCCAGGTGCTTTGCATTTGTTTAACCTAGTCCAATCTTAACCACTGCTAAAATGAAAGGGCTCAGTCTTGCATGTTACACAGATAAAGTTCAACCAAATATGCAGCTTCTGGAAGAGAATGGTCACTTGTGTTTACAATAGTAACTAAAACAATGAGAAGACCACCCTCTTAGGTCATTGTACATAGGTTCATGTACATTAAAAAGCAATGGAAGTCTTATAACTGTTTACTAGCTGAAATATGTGTAGGAAGAGAAGCTTCAGGGGAGACCTTATTGCTGTCTGCATCTGCCTGATCGGAGAATATGGAGCAGACAGACCCACACTCACAGGAGCACAGGGATGGGCCTAGAGGCAATGGGTGCAAGCTGCAACACAGGAAATGCTGGTTAATTATAAGGAAAATATTTTGTACCGCAATGGTGCCTAGAGAGGCGGTGGGATTTCTGTCCTTGGAGGTGTTCAAGCCTCAGCTGGATGGGTCCCTGAGCAACCTGCTCTAATTGACCCTGCTCTGAGCAGGACCTCAGGGGTCCCTTCCAGCTTGAATTGTTCTGTGATAGTATGATTTGTGATACTGTAACTGGGCCTTTAACTCTTGAACCAATGTTTGTTATCTCTAGTAGTACTAATATAGATATAATCTCTTGACTGTCTGTAACAGCTTAAATGACTTGAAGGTATTTGAAAGTCTGTATAGTAACATCCTTCCTACCTGGGTCGGTATGTTTCAGACTGTTTTTCATGGAGTCTGGAAGTAAAGAAACAACCAAGGGATTGTTTCTGTATTTCCCAACATCAACATAGTTGTAATTAATGGTAGTTAGAATGCTGACTTGTGGGACTGAAAAATGGTAATTGGAAAGATAAACCTCTTCTAATTTAAAAAAAAGAAAAAGAAACTAATTCAGGATATGGCAGAACAAAGTTGTTCATGTGCAATGCTGTGGTAAGAGTAAGAACAATTTCTATGTTACAGATTGACAGTGGAATATGTTTTACCCTGATTTTACATTGGATTCCAACACAGATCCAGGTGTTTCCCCAGTGCTTTCCTTCAGGTAACCCGTGTTGTAATGGCAAGTGTTTCATTGACCGCTCTGTTCCTGTGCCCAGTTCTGCTGCTCACCTTCCTGATCCTATACCATTTCTGGATGCTGGCACCAATTACTGAGGAGCATGTGCTTTTTTATCTTACTGAATGAGATTTTTTCTGTCTGAAGCAGGTGAAGGAGCTTGTACGAGGTCAGCTGTTTTTTACAGCTGTCCAGCAGTCCTTTAAATGTCTGCTCTGGGTACCTGAGGTCCATTGTCCATTTGGATGGATAGTTTAGAATGTATTTAGTGCACTTAAGCACCACTGGCTCTTTTCTCCCTTGAGTTACTGCAAGATTCTCCTCTTTGCTTAATTTATCTTGCAAAAGAAAATGTCTAACGAGCCCCACTCATGATTTTCCAACTGTTTGTCTGGCTGCAAACTGTAATTTCCAAGAGAGTATATTAATGGTGCTGTTATCTCTTGATCGTATCAGTGTTAATGCGTGTATGTGCTGTTTCTGCCTTGTTCCCACATAATTACAAGCCTGTGTTTGGCAGATGAGGATGTGTTTGCTTTCTTGATTAAGAAGGTTCTAAGAAATTTTTTGTGTGCTTGGTAGGACATAACTTATGAAAAGAGCTAGTTTGGAAGAGAAGCCCAGCAGCGGTGATTCTTAGCATTTCCCTAATACTTTCCTCTGCTGGGTGGAAAGCAGTTTGTGAATGCTAATGAAATCAGCTGTGCATTACCCTGGTGAAGAAGCTGTGTGTTATTCCTATGAGCGGATGGAGGCACGGCATGATTAAGTGATTTGTCTGGATTCATATAGCTGCTGAGATTCCAGCATTTGCTCAGGTGTTGGCTTTCAGCACTAAACCCAAGGGCCAAACTGGGATATAGTACAGGCTTGGTAAAGTGGTATTTTTTTCTTCTGGAAACCACTGTTTTGTGTCCTAAAAGCTGAACTCTTGTTTAAACTAAAATGTCTCTACGGTTGGAAAGTTAATATTCAAAACATGAACTGCATGTAAGCAATGCCTTTTTCCTGCAGCCAGCCTGAAATAATACATATTAGGGAGAAATGTGCTGCAGGCGTTTCACCCATTATAATTTAGCTCAAAAGTTTGTCATGAAGGCTCAGATGATGCCACTGAACTGTTTATCCTCAGTCAAATGAGACAAGAAATGAGCAAGGTGGGCCACCAATGTGTGAGGTTATACTGTACACATCACATCTTCTTGCACTAGAGGGAATGGATGTTGGGCTGCAGGCCAATCCCCATTTGTTTCCACTCCGATCCCTGCCTGGGTCACAGGGGGAGCTGTCCCTCAGAGCTGACAATTCAGTGGTGCCCCATCGTTCAAATTCACTTAGTGGAGGCCACCATTTAATGATATTTTTTTCTGATGCACCTTCTGTTGTCTCTCTGTAGCTGTGGCATTGTCAGGATTGCATGTTTTCAGACTCACTTCTTCTACTGTAGCATTTCAAAGGAGCCATCTTAGTATATTCTGTCTTATTGTATACTGCTGATTATTTTTTACTAAAGTTGTTTTAGTAGCTATTATAGGTTTACTTATATGATAATAATATTTGTCCATATGGTCTTCAGACTTTTTAAGCTTCTGTGGAGTAACTAGGGAAGTTGGAAAGAGTTGGCTATGGAGGGCCCTTTCTTGGTGTACTCATGCATTTCAATATTTAAACTGAAATACTGAATCTGGTCATGCAGCTTTGTTGACACGTGGGGATGGGAATATGTACAGGGATCTGTTGGCTACGTCCGCATTCAGTTCAGGAAAGCTGCTGAGATTGTCCACGGGATGAAACAAAGGCACTCTCTAGGAATCCGTGGTACTGCTGCCACTTTCCCAGTGCTGAGTCCCAGCCACCTTCAAAGCTGATACTCTTTTATATGCTGTCCTGCAGAGAACAGCGTAAATTAGAGTCTGTGCAAGGAGGCCAATAAACAGTTAATTCGGTGGTTGGTAAGTACTCCTGATTCCCATGATCCTTCCCAGACTTAATTCTCTAGACATGTGTGTCATTGAAATTACTATTAACCCTCACTTCACTGGCAGTGTTGCTGTACGGAGCAACTTGAGGCTCTAGCACCAGAGAGGTACTTGTGATCTCAGATACTTCTGAGTGGAGAGGAGCAATCAGCTGAATGAGAGGATGGATTGTAACGCAAAATGGTCTGTTGTGTGCTAAGCCCTGAGAAATGAAAGCATGCTTAACAAGACCAGCATGCCAGCAAGCAGCAACAGGAGAGACAGTAGATGGTCTCTTTCATCTGGTGCTTTTGTCCCCTGTGCTGACAGCAGGGTCCTTGCAAACAAAATCTGAAACTGTTCCTGATGCTTTGGGAAGGATTTCCGTTTACCCAGACAAGGGCAAAGTGAGCAACTTTTGTCAGAGTTAATACAGAAGCTGTCTGAGGTCGAGCATCAGAGCCGCCTGGGTTCCTGGGGTAGTGCTCTGCAGTTCGTGTCTCAGGATAGGGGTGCAGGTGGTGATCAAAGCCTGTGGGCCCATGGCTGGTGTGCCAACTCCATCCATCCTGGATCTGGGGTTTCCAGGTGGCCGCACACTCCTCCACTGCCCTTCCACCTCACTGAGTCCAGTCGCTTTTGCGTGAAACCGTGCCCGGAGCAGCCTGTCAAATACTGTTCATATAAAATGGTATTAACAGGCAAACCTGTGCTTGTGTGTGCGTGCTGGGAACTGGAAAGTAAACAGTCCAACACCAGCTTTTGATTTAGGCTTTGGGGACGTACAAGCCTCTACAAAATGTACTTTTCATGGCAGATAAGCAGCAAGATGCATTTATATGGCAACTATTATGGTACAGGATAGAGACTAGAGACAGTACTAAATTTTTTCCTTGAAAGGCAGCAAGTTCTAAATTACACAGGAAGAACTGGAAAACTGATGAATAATCTTCTATGGGTGTGGGTTTGTTTGTGGCATAAGCCTCTTCTGGTGTTGCCTGGTCTGCTGACCTTAACATTTTAGGTCAGCTTCTGAAGCCTCAATTAATGCGGACCTGTGCACACACAAGCATTTGACAGAAATTGGGTCATGTCAGTCTTCTCACTATTGTAAAAAAACCCAAGCAAACAACACCTTAGTAGTATTAGTGAAAATTGCTCTGTTTTTTTTTGTTTTGTGGCAGAGGGAGGCAAAGAGTACTTTGCTGTCTTAACAGTCTCACCCCTGGCAGAATCAGTTAAAATGGAAAGTTATTGCAGCGTGAAGATCAGAGCAAAGACTCTGACAGAGTGCAGCTGGTTCCAATCAGCCTTGATTAATCCATCATCTATGATTGAAAATTGGTGGTGTGAAGTTGTTAAGGTCACTGCATACAGGACAAGGCTGATGGTGGTTATTCCTTGAGGGGCTGGGCTTTCACCCACATTTACACCAAGCCCTAAATGAAAAATACTTTAAAAATGAAGGGAGGCAGTGGAGCCTAGCAAAGGCTTATTCCCTTCTTTCTGAATTTACTTGGGCTTCAATCCTCAAGAAGGTAGATATGGGGCAAGCTACTACTTTTGGTACCTCTAAGTCCAAAGTTAAAATCCTCATAACTGTATTAATCCTGGAGGAGCCCATGACTTCAGGTGTATTTGGTTTTTGTTACTGTAGTGCCACAGGTGCCTTTAAATTCTGCTGCTTGGCTCAGAGAGAAGTAAGTCACACGTGTGGTGGGTGGGCAGTCTATAGCTGGGGCTGTGGTCTCCTTGTGCTTCCCAAAAGGAGGCACTTCTGATCTAGCAGGTATTTGTTAGGGTCTGCATGGGTGAGTAGGCTCTCTCTTGCCCTCTGGAAGGGGAAAGTGGTATTGTGGAAAGACTAATGTTGTTTCCTTCCTTTATGTAGGACAATTTGGACCTGTCTTCTGGGTGAACGCTCTACTGGACCACATGCCTTTTGGAGAGGGAACAGCTGGCTGCTGATAGAAGGAGTGAGTATGATGTTTTCACTTTTGGCTTTGGGGACATTAAGAGAGGGAGGAACTGGGAATCTTGACTTATATAAATATCAATAAACTGGGGGAAGGATTACAATCCTAGTTAGTATAACCTGGGTATTGTGCTCCTCTCTGGACAGTGACTGTGTAGCTATTCAACATGGAGTAGATCTGCCTTAGTTTGTGTGAATACAAGCATTGCTTTCTCTCTTTTGTCCTAAAAAGCCTGTTGCCAGAATATTCTTCTTGGAGCAGTGTGCTTGAGTTTCCTCTGGCAAGGAGGGATCTGAACCTGTGACTTACTGTGTACTTGATCCTGGAGTTAAGTAGGCATCTTTATTGCAAAGCTTAAAGGCACCATGTTCCCAGTGAATCTGTAATTGTTATTTGCTGGCCCAGTCAACAGCTTTTGTGTGTCACTGGAAAACATATTGTAGGTAGCAACGACAGCTGGGGAAAAGGTATTGGTTAGCACAGAGAAGAGGCAGGGGTGGGGGGAAAGCAGGGGTGGTGGTTCAAAGAGACTTATTTTTGTTTAAAAGTTCAGGAGACTTTTCAGGGTATGTGGGGAGGTGCATCTCTGCAGCTGAAAGAGAAAACATTTTGGAGAAATGGGTTTTTTGTGCTCTCAGCACTTCCTGCTGGCAACCTTAAGAGGCTCCTGTTGTGTTCTTGGGAATTCACATTAATTACCACTGGAGTCAGGCTCCTAACAACAGAGAGCCTTGAGCATCACAGACAGCTAATAAACCGCAGAGGGAAGAACCTGGGAGGGGGTGGTGGTGTCATTTTTCTTCTGGGCTCCATACTGAGTAGTGACTCGCCCTGGTGTACATTGCAACAACTGGGTTATGTTGCAGCTGAAACCTTATAAAGGATGTTTAGTGAATGGGTGTCTGTGGTTCCCACTCTGCACTGCACCACAGGGTTTGTGTAGTGCACAGGGACCCTGGGAGTGTTGTTCAGGTGCCACATGCTCCCTCACAAGACAAAACGACTCTAAAACATGGCAGGCTACAAAACTGCAGAGACATTTTGTGGCTGCAGCCTTCATTTCTTGCAAACTGGTACATTTCAGTACTGTGTTGAAAGAACACAGGATTGTAATTAGTTGAGCTCTGTTTTTCTGATAGGTGCTTAAGCCTTAATATCCCAAAAGCATGGTGTTTTTTACAAAAAAAGGAAGATTTATGGTCCATATTTCCATTGAACCTCATCCTTAAGGAGAAATGGTCCATTACATAGAATAAATTTCCTGAATGTTTTCAAGTACTGATTTGTTGTAATAGACTCATTAGTACAACAATTACTTACAAAGAAAAACGCCAACTAACCAGAAAAATGCTTTGCAGGTCTTGAGCTGTTCATATGTATAATGCTGCTGTGTGCATCATAAGCAAGGAGATCCTTCTGTATTTATTTTGAAAGCTGGTGTCATGTTAATAAGCCGAAGACTTCCTTAAAGCAAGGCTTTAGGACAGTCAGGTTCTACTGAACTTGTAATTGCTATTTGCTGGCAGGGTCAACAACTTTCAGATCTCAATGGAATACTGAATGGTTGCAGAACTGTGGTATCCAAATACAGCTACAGATACGTTACCCTCTACCTCTCTCCATCCATACATCATAAATAGCTAAGGGAGGAAAACATTTACTGCTGAACAAGAAGCTTCCTAAATGAAAAGCATCAATAATTTAACCAATTTATTTATTCCTTCATTACTCATTGTGCTATAGCTAAAATGAATGTTTTTGTGTTTTACTCTATTTCTAGCAGTTTTACCAAAAGGAGAGGTTCCTTTTTTTTTTTATTCCTGCAGATTCAGTGCATCTACAGACAAAAATTTATTGTGGCAGAATGGACTAGTGTAGGCAAAGAATGGCAGGATGAGAATTTGTCTGCTTACAAAGAACCCAGGGCAGATGATCTCTAGAGCATTCAGGATGCAGGGAGAAAATGTGCTTTTAGTTAGATAAGTAATTACTCACACTGGCCATCGATGAGTTTCGTTGTGTGTTATTTTTCTTTTTAATAAAATAGCTGGCCTAAGGTTTGTACCTAATTCTGAGGAGAACCTGTATAGTTTGCCATAGTTCTCCTTGAACATGGATACTGAGCTCAATGTGTCATTGTAACAATTGCCATCAAGGAGAGGCAATGTGCTTGAGGAACTTGGTGTGCTCATTAGTCTGTTCATTGCAGCTTAGTAATGAGTAAAATCTAATTTAGTTTGTGTCAGAAGCTAGATACTTTAAAAAACCAGAACCCTGCAGATGGGATGTTATTCAGGGTGTTCAGGTTCCTATAACTCATTGTAGTGTTAATGCATAAAGAGTATACAAATGGACGGGCCCTGCTATTAATACATTAACTAATGCTGTTGTAAAATTAGTTAGGTTGTTGGGAGAGATCTTTGGCAGTCATCTGTTTGGAGATGCCCTACTTGAAGCAGGGCCAACTGAGTTTTTAATATCTCTAAGGATAAAGCTTCCCCACCCACCTGGCCCCTGTTCTGGTGTTTGATCACCTGCATGGTGTGTGTGTGGGGGAAAATCATGCAAATATCTAATCAGAATTTTAAGCACTTGTCTCAGTTTTGTGTTGGCTGCAAACTTGCTAAGAATGTTGTCTAGGTCATTTTAAAAAGACCTTTAATAACATTGACTCCAATATCTGTCTCTGAGGGATGTTACTAGTGGCACCAGTTGGCCTTGGTCCCATTGATCACGAGATTGGAGTTTTTCACTTAAGCCAGTTAAGCTGTGTTTATAGGCTTATGGTAGTAGCTGGTGACATATTTCACCATGTTGCACATAGCGTGTCTGGATGTGCTTCCTCTCTCATTGGCTAACATTGCCTGTTCCATCCCTGAGTAAAAAAGAAAAGCAAACGGAGTGTTGTGGCTCATGTTCCACTTCTGAGCCACACAATCGTAACTGATGCTGATGTATCTCAGAACAGCCTCTGGAGTTCAGTAGAGCTGGCCTGCAGGGCCCTTTGTCTTCCCCTCCTCGCCTTTTGTAGAGCACCCATGAGCAGGGGCCATTCTCTGCGTTGCATGGCTGGTACTTCAGGAGCAGCAGATCCTCAGCACTTCCAGCTTTCCTGGGTTTGGGAGTGAAGTGTCACAAGGCTGCTCCTTTGTGTGTACAGCACCAGTGGATCGGGGTGAGTGATGGACAGGTGTGCAACAGGCAGCATGCCCAGAATATCAGCGGTGACATCCACCATAGCTCTCGTCTTTGACTCATTGCCTTGACTGTCTCCTGCTTGAGTTCAACTACTAATGATGGCCCTAGGGGGCAGGTTGGTTACAGAGCAGGGTTTAGGAGCAGTTTGTATTAGCAGTAATGTACTTTAATTACAAATGAGCCATGGTTACTTAGATCCTGCTAGTGTGAAGCATAGCTTTGAATACCAGGTGACCTGCCCTGGTGGTGGGTAAACAAGTTAGATGTCAGGGAGCAGCAAGGAACAGGCAAGCTGAGAGCCAAGGGTGGTGCTACACCAGGCAGAGCAGCGACCTCCCTGAGCTTGTAGTGACCTCTCTGAGCTTATAGACACCTCCTGAACCAGAGGCGAGAGGCCCCAGCCAGGACCTCTCCTGTATCTTTCCCCTCATGGCTCTTCCCAGCAGTTGGGTCCCAGGTGTGCCAGGTTAGAGCAGGCATTGAGCAGCCAAACCCTGCCTGGGAGAGGCTGCAGAGCATCTTGATGAGCATAGACCCTTACATTAGAGCAGGGGATACGAATCTCTTTAATTTGTACCTCTGATATCTTGTAGGAGCTACTTAAGTAGCTCATTTGAGTCTTGAACAGTAGGGTTTGTTATTTTTTAGTGTGGAGCATTTTCTTAGAGTTGATAAAGGGAATTAGGACCTGAAATTTAATGTGTTTTATCCAGCAACTTAATCAGCTTTGAGACTGGCTGTGCAAAATGGATCATAGGTTGTTAATGAAGATTCCACAGATATGTCTAAGTCCTGAGGTATATTGACAGCAGACAGAAATGAAAGGAAAAATTGTGTATTTCAGCTACAGACTTGACAGAAGGTGAGTTAGAGAGGAGTAAAGTCAGCCTGAGTGTGATGTCTATATTATATTATGGGAATCTTATTTCAAGTTTAATGTAATGCAGAAGAAAGGGGCTAGTATTTGCAGAACAAGAGGCTCAAATCCATAGCCTTGTTTCCCTGACTGAGAGCAGGACCATCTGTTTCTTGCTAGCATTTGCAAGTGTCAGCTTTTATTGCTCTAGCTTGCTGCTGGGGAAAATCACTTGCTAATTAACGAGGAAAATCTCTCTGGATGTAGTAAATACACAGACCTTTCTTTAAACCTTTTCAGCTTTCCTGAGATGTCTAGCCTTCATGTGGCCAGTCCTTGCCAGATGATGGTAGATGGTACATTTTGTAAATAGCTGTCATGTCCCCTCTGATCATATCTACTCTGTTCAGGAGAATGGCAACTTGATTGGAAAACAGCCTTAAGTTGTGGTTCTGCTACTCTGCTGGCCAAATGGCAAGGAATTACTTTTGCTTTTACTGCTTTCCCCAATTTTTCTTGCCATGATACAGGTTAAAAATACTGTGGGTTTGTTGCCTTGCAAGTGGTTGTGTGGTCATACTTTCAATTCCAACTGGCTTCTCTTTGTTCTGTGCAATTACTATTCACAAAATTAATATGCTACTTATTTGCTATTCCAGATGCTTCAGTAGAAATGTTATGTAAAATGGAGCCTAATGTTAATCCCAGTGAAAGCACACTTATAAATGCCTGCCTTGTTTGAAACTCTGCTACCCAATGTTGCTCTCCTCTTATGATTTCCAGTTAACTTTCAAACCATCTGACAGTGTTTCTGTCCAAACTAATTTAATTTAAGCATTTTAGTGATTTTTGTGAGGTGCTGGAATGGATGTTTGATGGAAGTTGAGATATTGCATCTCCTGTGTTCCCTTCAGCTACTGTTTTTTGAATTTGATCAAACAAAGCAATCAATCTTCCTTGGCCCAATTTGTTTTATTTGCTATAGTGCCATTGCAAGTAACAGCACACAGTGAGGGATTTTCATCCTGGATTGAAGCAGGAATGTTTTGGTGATGGTTACCAGGGTTGCTATAATTTCTGCCTGGATAGATGGGCACTACCATGGAGGTGATGGAAATAGAAAAGACACACAGACGACAGAAACGCAGCACTCTATCCTGTGTCAGGAGGAAAAGCATTGTGTTGGCTCTGTCCCAAAGTTGCTGTGCAGATGCTGAGGTGGTACTAATGACACGGTGGCTCAGCATGTGCCTTCCACCTCCTCTTTGTTGGGTTTGCTTTTGTAGGCTCTTTATGCTCATTTATCTGGGCATTTCATACACTTGTCTCTAGTTTCTGACTCCAGCTTTAGGTGCCACAGTAATGCACAGAATGGTTATATATTAAAGCACTTTTCCTAGGCAAAGAGGATCTTCAGAATTATCTGAAGGAATTTCACTTCTCTAGGACTAACAGGAATTGGTCTGGTGAAAAACTAACAGCATAATGAACTAGTGTCTGAAATTCAAGATGCAGCAACTTTGCAAAACCCGGTCAAGGGAGCTTGTTCTCCCTGGTTGGAATGCAGTCTGAATTGTAACAAACCTTGGCACATATAAACTCTCTAGTGCTTCTGCTGCCTGCCAGCACAGTAACATGCTGCAGCCGGCTCTGCACTGCAACAATTGGCTCTGTTGCTGCCTGTGTGGCTTTGTATCTTCCCAGCTGCCCTGCTGTTTTTCAGAGAAACCTGTAGCTCTGAAAGTGCCTGTCAGACCTGCTATGTGTCCTTCACTTCTGTGCTTCACCATCAGCACAAGGGAAACAGAGAAAATGGGTCTGTACCTGGCTAAATGCTCAAAGCTGGGAAATGCCTTCACGTGTGGAAATGCCACAAGAGGCAAGCTTCCCGAGGGTGTCTGCAGCTTCTGGGCTGAGAAGGGTTGGAGGAGTGCGAAGAGAGTTGGGTTGAACCCAGCAACTCCTGCTGTCCAGCTGGAGTGTGGAGGGTGCTGCTGGTGTCCGCTTGGTGCTCCCCACTTTCCTGGCAGTGCTGACCAAGCTTCCCTTGATAGCTCTTGCATTTGGGAATTTGTCTGAAAGCGCTTGCTGTCAGAGCTGTTCACCGCACTGCTCTGCAGCGGTGGCCAGGCTGCAGCTCTGTGCGTGTATCTGAAATGCTTCCTGCTGGCGCACAAAGCAAACTGCTTGTAGTGGTGTGATGCCCTGACCTCGTGGGGAATCACAGCACTGCTGAGGTGGTGTGTTAAAAGAGTGTGTATTTTTTTATTTTCCCTTGCCCTTCGTGTTTCTTGTAAGACGAAGATTCCTGCCTGTGTCTTGTGTGTGCGCTGCATAACAACCCCTCTGGCGATGTGCTGCAAGGGGACCTATATCACATGCAGTATTTGTGACCGTAGTTGAGGCGGGTATTGATTTTGTGTACTCTTTGGGGCTCAGGATCATTACAGCTGTGCCAAGAACTCCTGGTTTCTTCCTCCTGTCCCTTAAATGGCTAAAACAACCTAATATGCACAGTTTTCTGGAAAATTGGGAAATGTTGTGGAAAAAATAGCATGTGCTGAGAAGCGTGTCACCCAAATAAATGAAATGCATAATGTTGCCCTGAGCAAATAGGATTTATAGCAATTTCAATATGTGGGTGTGGGAAAAAAATACAGATGAGTGTAATAAAAGAAATATTGGTTGTTTTTTCAAGCAATCGTTGTGTAAAATATTGTCCTTGGGACAGAAAAGTTACGTTGATGCTGAAATAATGCACTCAGCCTCTGCCTGTCAGCCTTATATCAAAGCCTCAGTAAATTTTTCATTCCCTCGGGTATTGTTTTATAGCTGTTGTCCTCCATACCAAAATCCATTCATAACATGTATTTATAGCTGGAGTGATCTTTGAGATTCTTCATAATATATAAAAATGAGGAAGTTGCCACAAAATGGCTTTTGGTTTCCTCTGAGACTTGCAAAATAGATGTTAAAAGCAAATGATTTAAACCAGCAATTTTATTAAAAATGTATTACTGCCATTTATAGCTTTCGCAACGGTTCTCCAGAACTACCCCAGGCTTCCAAGGATGAAGTGTGAAGCTTTCAATCTGCAGCTTTGTTTTTAGTTTATTTTAAGCTTTGAGGCAACAAATCTGCTGGACCGAATTTATGCCAAATAAATGTGTGCCAGACTTATGCCAGTAGAGCTTCTGGTTCGGTCTCTCTCTCAATATGTATATTCAGCTTTTGTTTCATTTCAATGGGTGACATTCAAGAGAGAGAGAAACTAAGGACTAGCTGTGGTCAGATACTTAGTTACACAGACCAATACCCATGTGGATTTATATATGTTGAAGGACTTCAAATGTTACCTTGCCACTGGCTTTGGGAGTGAGCAACCTACTTGGGCCTGCCTGAAAGCTCTAGTAAATACCGAGGTACTTGTTGGGAAAATCACCAATGGGCCAAATGTATTGTTCCAAATCACACAGAAGCTGGACTGGAGCAGGAATTTCCATCTAGATGTTCATGTTTCATCTGGTACCTTCCTCTGTTTGGAGTCCAGGCTGTGCAGCTCTGGTTTGCTGATCTGGGGTCAGGATTTGCATATTGATCCAGGTCTCATTTAGCCTTTTATTTACTTCCAAATGATCAGCATGTACCAGGCAGTATTTCACTGGTCAGTCTGTTAAAGTGGTAAAAGTGATGGTGTTTAGTGAAGGCTGATTAAATAGGCCAGACAATGCAGTCAGCAATTAAGATACATAATTCAAGATGAAGATCACGAATCTCTGAAAGAAGTAGAATCTACACAATGTTATCGGTTAGGAGGAGTGGTCAGCACTTGAGCTGCTAAGTTCCCAAGGTGGTGGGAGAAGACTGACTCTTAGCACAATGCATCTCCATTTGAGCTGTTAGAACACTTGGCAAATGGGGAACATGTTGGTGAAGACAGATAATTGTTCTGAAAACTTTAAGATTTCAGTGTTGTTTTCTATATAGCTGTGCTGGTCAATATGCACATACAAATTATTTCATGCAGGCAGAGCTATTGCGCCAGAGGTGACAGACCTTCAGCCGTGGTAGTGCAAGGGTTTCCTTAGTGCAGAAGAACTGCAAGGAATGACACTGTGTCCTGCCTTTGCTGGGATGGTGGGGTTGGGGTGACAGCATGGCTGTGCTGCACACCAACACGAACAACAACTGGGAGAGACCTTCATTTCTCCGGCTGCGGGAGAAAGGTTTTATGCAGTGTTTGGCTTTATGTTGGTTTAGGTAGCTCATTTTTCCTTCCTCTAACAATTGTAGAACAAGATAAAGTGGAAGTGTAGGAAAGACTTTGACAGTTGAGTATAAGCTATTGATTAAGTTGATGTTTATGTCAGCAGTAGTGGAAGAAATTCAGCTCCAGTTGGGGGTAATGTTTGTGCTGCAAACCCTGCTTTGTGAACCTATTTTGTGAGAGAAAACATTTTTTTACCTCTCAAAAAACAAAGATGATCTTCGCTGTTACATTATGGCATAAAAAAATTACATAATAAATTGCTATTTTTATTTTTAAAACTGTTGAGCATTTTTTATTTTTAATCTAAGCCTTCAGAAACAAAACAAAATAGAGACATTAAAGCAGATGGGGTATACTTCAAGGTACCAACTAGATCACTGCTTTGCTATGTCATTTTTTTAAATTATTCTTTGCTTCTGATAATGGCTTCTTTAGATGAGGTTTTAAAAATGGATTGTCCATGATGTTCTTCTGTGTCAGGTATAAATAAAGGAAAACTGCTGCATGTTATTTTGTTGAAAGCTTCTTGTAGAGCTATGTAATAAGGGCAATTATAACTTTGCCTGTAGTTTGTCTTGTGGGTTTGCTGTGCATACTGATTAAATCCGTCAAGAATTGAACGTAATTGCCTGGCCTCCTTGTACATCTGGAAACTTGCTAAGAGTGCTGTGGTTTCTAAGGCTGACTCCCCTGGTTCCTACATTATTTATGATAGCAGTTTTTCTTATCCCTTCAAATCTGTTTTGAGAATGTTTTGCTTTTTTTGTGGTTTTGTGCATTTTTCACTGCTTCAGTTTATGGATCACATTCAAAGCTGAATGATGTACATCTGAAAAGCCCAGAGCTGCTGCTTTTCTGTCAGTGGAAGGAAATGGGAAGAGAGGCAGTAGAAGCTTGTTAAAGGAGGGGGCAAAAAAAGATGGCCCACCTGGAGAAGCTACAATGCTTGGGACTTTGGGGAAGGGCCAGTATCCCAGTAGGGTGAGATCACTGACCTGGGTACATGTACTTGGATGGGGTGGAATAAGACTTGGTGTCTCCAGATAGCTTACTCTTTGCCTTTTCTTCCTCCAGCGTGTTGACCTTTTAACTTTGTGAGTGTTCTCATGGTCCTCTGGATCTTGGCATAATGCTGTACGTGGACCGTATATCTTCCTTTGTGCGTGCAAGCTTGGTTCTCCTTTGGAAACATTTCCAAATGGGGAAAAGTTAATTATTTTACACGTTCTCTTGGGTGCACAGTCTGTGTCATGCTCCACAGAATGGCAGTGCCAACATCCAAACAATTCATCTTACAGACCTGTTTTTTCTCTTGTGCTCTTAGGATTTCCCTTCTTGGTGCAGGAGCCCTGGGCTCCAGAGCCCCTGAGAGATGCCAGCATCTGGAGGGAGCAGGGCATGGACAGTGGTGGATGGACAGCCTGAGTAATGTAGAAAATTCCATTTTGGAAGGGATGCTTAAGGCTTTTGATGATTATAAAATGTAATGACAGGAAAAATGAGGGAAGCCAACATTGCATTGTTGAGGAAATATTCACTTCTGAACTGAAAGCCTCAATTATTTAAAAAAACCCCAAACAAACAACAGAATGAATGATTGTGAGTTCTAATGAGTTCCCTGTATTCCTATGCTCCCCTCTACCACTGGGGTTGTAGGAGTAATGAAGAAAATGGGGTGTGCCTTTGCGTGTAAAATACTTATATTATGAATTGATTAATAATGATAAAGGACAAAGTCTTTCAGGGGTGAACCCAGTCTTGTGATAGGGATGGTAGCAAGTGAACGCTGAAGTTGGCATGTATCATGTTTATTGCTATGACTCTAAAAGCAGTGGAATTTCTAGTTTTATGTATTTAAAATAGATAATTGTTTTAGTTGCTTTGACTGATCATAAAGACAGCTATATTTCTGCCCGGGGAGAGTGAGAATGAGTGTCTTGGTTATCTTATGAGATCTGCAAGTGGATTTCTAATCTCTTAATTCTTTTCTTATCCTTAGTTTTGTTTTGTGATTGTGACAGTTTGTTCAATATATTATCCAAGGAAAAAATTATTTATTAAAGGTCTCAATATGGTGAAATGGGGAAGAGCAGTTGATAGATTTTATCATAAAATTAATTGATATGTATTATGGCATATAGGCATTTTGAATAACATTGTAGAATCCCTTTATTGCCAAGTGTTGCTACATTGAATATTAAATACTCAAAAATGGCTTAGTGTATTGCAGGGGCAAAAAACTCATTTTCACCAGGGGCCACATCAGCGTCGCGGTTGCCTTCAAAGGGCCAAATATAATTTTAGGACTGTATAAATGTAGGAGTTACATTTATAAACTACTGGTGTATTGCATAGGTTTTGGATGATATGGCTACATCTCATAACACACTCATGACCTGATTATGGCTCCAAATCTAAGTAGAATCATAAAATGATGAGAAACCTTAGAAGTATGTAGTACTTTTGCAGTTATATATTCTTTAGTAATGATCAGTAGGAGTAAATGGTATATTGAGAAAAATAACAAATATTAGTGGATACAGTTTGAATGGGATTTATGAATCTTCCTGTTTCTGTCTGATGTCTAATTTATAAACTGTAGCATTAAGGTGTCATTCAGTTTGGGTTTTTGATGCGGTCAGTCCTCCATACTGAAGAAAGGTGGGTTTTTTGTGTGTGTATTGTCTGAGAAATCTCTTTATTGTCATTAGTAAATTAAAGAACACACTCAAATATAAGGGATGGAGACCTAATCTTTCCAAAGGATGCTAAAATGAATGTCTGAGTCATTACATATTCTGGGAACATGTAGTAAATTTAAGCATTCAAGTCTGTTTGCTCATAACAAATTTTGAAATCATACTTAAGAAAGTAATCCCTGTAAAATATTATCACGGTATCATGTTTAATTGGATTTGATATATCTATACAGTAAAACTTTATTACTTCCGCTTTACTATGAGAGGTGTTCTGAAAAGGGTTGTAATTATATGAGATACTAGTGTGAGGAGAAGGCTGGGAGAATGTCAGTGAACTCTCTCAGCAGGTGGGGAGAGGGGAAAACCTGTGGTGCACAGAGAGCAGCTGGTGAGGAGGAGATACCACGCAGAAGGGCACAAGGGGTTCTGAGGTGGTGCTGAGGGTTGGGGACGTGACCCGAGGAGGATGTTGCCATCCTGCCTGGCAGACTGCCTGTGTTCCAGGATCAGCCTCTCGTGCTTTTAGCCGATGGGAAAGCCTAAAAACTCATGTGGCCTTAAAGATGCCTTTTGACTATACATAGCAGTCATGGTGATAATAGTAACAGGGAGTAGTATTGCCAAATGTGCCTGCCCGTGTCTTTTAAATACGCGAAGAACTAGAAGATAAGTTTCTATTATCTTGCCTTTGTTTTACTGAAACTAAGTGTTTAATTGAGATAGAGAAGCTATTAATAGTCCATGTGAATATATTAAAAGATTAGGCACTGTTAAAAAAAATTGGTCTCTTTTTTCATGCTGGGCCAAGGTAAGACTCCACCATTGGGAAAATTCGGAGATGACTGTTGGTTTTGGTGAGGTGAACTCTAGTTGTGCCTGTTGGGCGCAACGGGTGCTGGGCAGTGGGGAGTGCTTGGGCATCCCCAGAGCTCCAGGAACCTTGGTGTTTGTCTCTTACAGAGCTTCACAAAAACAACAATAGATACATCTGGGTTTAAAACAATAAAAAAGAGTATCCCACAGCGTGTGGGCAAAACTAGATTTTTTTTTCGTCATAGCCATTGAGCTTCGTATTTAATAAATGCTATTAGAATAACAGTGGGATGTGAAATATCCTGTTGAGTCTTAATAGAAACGTTATCCATCTGCTGGCAGATCATAGTGGTGTGTTAATATGGTGGCTGGGATATTTTTTGCCACATTTATTACACACTTGGCTACACAGCCGTGGGTGATGTTGCCTTCTGGGCTGATACCCTGAGCGCTGATGAGAACCTTGTGCTGGATTGATGCGCCTCTAGACTCAGGTGCAGGCGGAGAGTGTTGCTCAGATATCCTGAGCAAGACCCTACCTGGCAACTCCTCTTAGGACTTGTGTTTCCCCTGAAGTATTCCCAGTGACAAGAGCTTTCCTGTGTGTTGCACTTGTCTGTGCTCTCACTGACAGGGTAACCCCCAAGAACCACGCTGAAGGGAGCAATATGGAGAGACTAATACAGCTGCTATATCAATCATTCCCTGACAAACCATAAGACATGCATGTATCTGGGAGAAATAACAAAAACTGCTGCATATATAGCAGAGGGGAATCTCTACAAGTGTGTCCTACCCACGTGTGAGCAATGTATGCTCTTGAAGCATCTCAGGGACCTTATCCTAGAGCCTATCCTCCAACTCAGTGTATGTGAGTGGTGGGTTTTTAATCTTATTTTTTAAAACACATGTCATTATTAACCAACATGCTATTTCCAAAATCCATTTTAACATCTTGTCACCCTTCCCACCCTTCTGCTTTCAGTAGCATTCCTCCATACAGATGACAAGATGTTTTCCTCTGGGGTCCAGTCCCAGTTCCTGCAGCACTGGGGCTGCTCCTGTTGGCTGGATGTCATTGCTCCTGTCTGGCTGGCACTGAGACACCAACATTGTCAGCAAATAGCTTCTTCAGCTTATACTTGTGAATACAAGTCTCACAAATGAAACGGAATTGTTAATAGGATTTTTACCCAGTAGTGTGGCACCTAATTTTTATGATCAGTGAAAGGACATCTGTGTTTCCTGCTCCTTTGGCTACTTTTTGAAGGGATATGGGAGGTGTCTGTGGAGGTGCCCAGTGTTGGGCAGGTAAAAAACCCAGGGGCAGGAGGAAGCTTCGTTATTGTTTCTTAATTTCCTAACACTAAACAAAGCTGGAAAACAATTGAGAAGGGAAAATGTAGCTGTGGTATAAATATAAGACTTGAAGGACAAATCTATGGACAACTTTGGTCAAGCTACAAATGTCCCCACAAAAAAAAAATCAATTAATCCTTGCGCCCCCAAATCCTGCCCCATGTCAAGTGAGAGCAGTGATGCCTGCAGGGCATCCTGAGACAGCCTGAGGATTTTTCTTTCTCTAAATAGCATGGCCTTCAACAAAATAAGAGAATATAAATAATAGTACTTCACCTAGCATGATTTGCTGGTTTTTAGAGATGATTAAAACCAATTCTACTTTATGGAAATATTAATATCAGGAATATTAAGTTTCTAAAATCTCCCATGATCTTGTCTTAAATCAGTTTTTCAATAAGAATTTTTTTTTTTGAAGACACTGATTTTTTTGGCAACTGTATTTGATTGAACAGCCAGTTAAACTTGCAGTGTAATAAAATACAAGTAATTTGAAACCTTTTGTCTTCTATATCCTACCTGAAAATGCTTTGCAATGAAAGTAGACATGTGTCTTACTAGTAAGCTGGCAAACTGTTTTTTCAGGAGAGGATGGGAAGCAGGGTTCAAATTCTTTTGCAAGGTAGAGTACTGCATCCTATCCTTTTTCCTCATTTCCATTAATGAGAACAAGTGGTTTTCTGTATGGCTTAATATGTTGGAAAAAATGGAAGGGAATGTAATAACAGGCTGGAGATCACTAGTTATGAGCGAATTTGAGCTCTGTAATGGTCTCTTGAAACTTACTTGGTATATACTTCTGCTGAAGAGCAATACAGCATTGTATAATTATGACCATAAAAGTGCAAAAGCTGTCACCCCCCCCAAATAAATCATAGTGAGATATAAACACCCAGATACATGTTTTGTTTCTTTGAGCGACGATAGAAGTAGTCCAGGGATTTGCAGTTTAGAGTTTTCCTCCTCTCATCCTCTGATTGCACTCCCTATCTCTGGCCTTAGCTGACAGTTCTTGTTTTCAAGGAGAAACTCTGAAAAATAGCTTTCTCTGTGACAAGATAGGGTTTGGTGTTAATGCTGAAAAGAAACATGCCTTCCAGGTAGTGTTCTAGTGAGTTGCATAGCTTCTTTAATAAACTGAACGCAGCACAAATCTTTAAAGAACCAGTATTCCAATACTTAAATAATAGAACTGATCGTTGTTTTTTATCCAAAGTACCCCATCACTGGTAGTTCAAAAGCAGTCACCTACTTTTCTTGCAAACCACAAGTCTGGCATAAAACCTTTTCAATGCTACTGTAATTAGATTTTACAGGCAGCTATTAGTGTCATCCTTCATTTGCATGTGCAATGCAAAGGTAGGCTAGGTTCTCCCTGTTTGGGGGTGACCGAGAGACTAAGGAACTGCAGCTTCTTGAGGAGTTGGAGAAATGACTTCTTCACTTCAGGGGTTCTTTCAGTGGAGGAGTAAGAGGATCAAGGCTGGCAGTTGGGGTGAGAAACCATAATGTATTTCAAATGCATTTTTAAGAGATGCCATTTTTAAATTTGGTGTCTCTTTGCTCTTATCTTTCAAGTCTGTGATATTCTGGGTAAGACATGAGGAAAATCAGTTAATTATTTAGTGAGGCAAAGATTTTTGAAAGCAGACTAAAATTTGAGCTCTATTCTGCATTCCTGTTTTGAATTAATCCTGAAATATGGCACAAACAGCCTGGTCTGACCATTACTGATCTCAGAGGACCTGATGTGCCCAATCTCCCAGACACTACAGTGACAGGTAGAAGGATAAAACCCTGGGCAGCGCACAGTCAATGCTGACTGAACTGCAATACTGGGGTATGTAGGTGGACAGGATATAATTATCTCAGGTGACAACTGGCAAGACCCTTGGTTGTAAGAGCAAAAACCATAAATGAAAAGTCACTTGTGAGATGCAGTTTTCAGGCAAGGTGTTTATGAACCCAGATCTATCATTGGGTAATAAAAGCAGAATAACTGGATAAATGATGGTGAACCCTGAGAGAGGTTGCTAGTTTAAGCTCTTCTGTGAAAGGGAAGAGCTGGCTCTAAACTGAAATACCTAGATATTTTTGGTGCTGGTTGACCTGACTGTGACTTGCTCTACTAAGAAGAGTGCAAATTGCCAGGAGAGCAATAGTTGTCCTGCAGTTAATCAGTGATCACAAGGGCAATGTGCAGTACCATCGTTATAGAGCAGCCTGGGATTACAGGCATGAAAAGAGGGTTTCCCGACTGATTTAGTCAGGAAAATCCAGTCTACCAACTGAGAGAAAATTAAGGTAATAAAACCCCCTCTGACTAGCAGGCAAGAGAAAAACAGTAATGAGGCAAATATTACCTGAGAACAGATGAGTGCCCTCTAATTTGGCAGAAGTTAAGGGCTTAAGCTCTTCATGGTAAGAGCCCACTTGTAACAACAGTTTACTCGATTCTCTTCATCCATCTATGCATTTTTCTTCTCTCCTGGTCTTTGCGCTTTTTTTATAATCTCTTTTATCTTGTGCTGAGGTTTCACGTAGGAACTGCAGCTTTGTCCTTTTCAGATAGGAAATACAGACTCTAATACATAGGGTGATTTTTGTTTAGTTCAACAGTTACTAGCAGGAAAAGGGAACAGATATTTTTGTGAGTGTATCCATCTGTATATGGCAGGGATATCTTAACTGTTCTTCCCTGCTGTGTATGCCGAGATTTTTCTTCAGGGGAACATTGAAAAGAGCATAACAAAGTGAGCTCAGGCCACTTTGAAGGAAGGGGATCTCTGAAGGTTTAAAATTATCCTTGATGTGGCTGTTCCCATCAATGTGAGTAGGCATTGACTAATAAAATCAATCTTAAAATGCATGGATTAGGAGGTGGCTTGAGTGCATGTAGGCATGGGTGAGCAGCAGTGTGGTGTCAGCTACCGGGGTTCAGCGGGAGTGAATTTCTGACACGTGTAACTCAGATACTGCACAGGATGAATGCACAAAGCCCGGGAGTAGCTGTTGCCCTAGAATTCTTAGAGCTTTATTTTTCCTGGATATTTATTAAAAACTGAGAGCTTGTTCTGTAGCAGTTAGAAGAAAAGATACGCAGGTGGGAAGGATTTGCGGATCCAGGCAGCTCATATCACCTGAGACAAGTTCAAAGCCAAGCTAGTGTTAATAATCTAATTTAAATGTGCATTCTGACTGTAATTATTATTAATTTTTTTTTCCTGTTAGCATGAAATGTTGTTAAACTTACAGCTGTCATCCAGTTCTGTTGGCAGTATGTGGTTCAGGTACTATACAAGTTATCAAATTAACTTTTTTTCCTTTCAATTGCAATTACTGGTCTAATTAATAGTATAATTAAAAGCCTCACTACCCTTTGGGAGCAGTAGAAACTGCAAGGTGTTTCCTCTTCTTGTCAGAGTGCCAGCAAGGCAAACTTCAGCTGAAATAATGGATCATCAAGTGGCATTGAAAAACCAAACCATGGGCCTGGTTTTGAGTTCTGTGTTATTTCTGGCCTCCTGATAGCAGTGTTGTTCTTCTGCATGTCTGTTAACAACACATAGTAATTCTGGCAGGTCTGATGTCATGGCATAATCCATCTGCACAGCGGGTTTTGCACCAGGTAGTTAAGAACAGGATGTGCCTCTAGAGTGTGAGTACAGGGCAATGCTTTCCAAAGGATGCGGTGGCTTTGCATTGCACTCCAGAGACAATCTCGTTCCCAAGACACGACTGTAGATGTCAGTGTTTAACTGGCGCAGTGTTATGACTGCCCTGCTGCATTAATTTAAGTCAATGTTTGATTCTGGCTTTTCACTGCAATGGGAAAAATGTGCTTTCCAAACTGGGACTTGGTATCTGAGAAGAGTGGTCTCCTTCAATAAAATGCTTGATTCAAAAGCCTTTTTTTCCTTATTCATACTGAATTTTCCTCTGCGACCTCAAAAAAAAAATATCTGAATTACAGACTTGTAAATTCGTGCTGTTGATTTGAAGCTGTGTGTGGCTGTTGTTGTTGTTATGTGACAGGATGCTGTACAGAATTGCCAAATGGTATTAATGAGAAGCATAGAATAGTTCTGCATGTGTTTCAGTATTCCCTGAGTTTCTCAAGAAGTATTTTTACCAAGAACTTGAATAGTTCAATTAATCTATGTTTCCTAATGGGACAACTGAACATAGCAAAGGCTCCTGTTGACAGCAGAAGACTGTAACTATAGAACATGGCGATTTTTGCACAATATATGTAGTTTTTTAGCATCTTTAACTGTATAATAAGTTCTGGGGTTTTTTTAAGTGTGATTTGAAGGCCACTGCATGTTTTCATTTGACTTCTTTTTGCCAAACCCAAAATATCTTTTGAAGATGAAAGTGGAGTAAAATTATCAAATTTTGGAGCATCTGCTGAACTGTGGCGTTGAATTTTGTATGATGTGAAGGTTAAGCAAACACTGATTAAAACAAACATAACAGGTATATATTGTTTCCAAATCAGCTATGCTGCATGTATTACAACATGAAATATGGTTAATTTATACTCCTGTGTCTGATTCTCAGGAGAAGAGGCATTGCATGTTATAATGGGCTTCCAGGCTACTGCATCTGTCACTACCCAGTGAAATCTTTCAGCTAATAGAACAACATGTAAATAGAACTGGAATTGAACATGCTCTGACTGTCCAGGGCCAGAAATAAAGCCTGCAAGTGCTTGTTGCTACGTGCTCATTTTAGAGTGCTTCTTCAGCATTCTAGTTAAAATTTAAGCAGATGAATAATATCCATGCCAGTCATAATTGAAAGAGCTGAGGAGTTCCAATAAAAAATTAAAGGGAAGGCTTCTTGTGAGAGAAATGTGATGGTTGTCTTCTGATTAAGAAACTCTAGAGATGTGATGGGTGGGACAGGTAGGGCAGTCCTCTAACCTGTCTTGGTATTTCTATGCTTGAGGGGGGAGAGGTAAAAAAAACCACATTAATCTAGTTGCAATTTTTCTGTGAAGGTTCCTAGCTAAGGAAAATTGACCTGAATTTGCCCAGACTGCTCTCAAACACTGCAAAATTCTATTTGGGACGGGACTCTGCCACCTGTGTCCTGTCCAGTGTCCCCAGCTATTGCAGGATGGGGACTGTTGGCTGGGTGTTGCCTCCCCTGAGAGCATCCCTTTGCTCTCCAGAGGCCTGCCCTTTGGCTGTGGAAGTGGCAGCTGTGGGCTTTGTGTTTGGGAGGACAGGAGTGACAGGAGCAAAGAAAATGGGAACAGAGAGCCTGCAGGAACCTGGGCGGTTGGAATTGCAGAGAATTAGGATGTATCAGTGAGAGCTACTTCCAGTGGAGAACATAAAGGCTACTTAACCAGGACCTGAATTGATCTCTTCTGGAATACTGTGTACAGTTCTGATGACCTGTGTCCAAGGAAAATAAAGTGGTACAAGGAAAGCTTGCTAGTGTGCTAAGACAAATGGAGAGCCTGCTTTATGAGGGAAGACTAGAAGAGGTTGGCTTGCTTGCATTGCATAGTGTAATGAAGGCCAAGAGGGGATATGTTTGCCTGTAAATATATCAAGGAGATAAATATCAGGCAGGGAGAAGGCTCCTGCTGGAGGCCAGATAAAGCATAGTTCCTAGTAGAGGCTGTTGCTGCCATGAAGATGAGGGGGTATAAAACACTTATTCTTTTGCTGGCCATGGAAGTGAAGGCCTTGGTGATGCTGTCTGGTGGGAGTGATGGGACATGAACCATGGTGTTGAAGGTGGTCATCAATCAGCTAAGGACTGACAAACAAAGGGCCCTGTGATCCCTCAGAGCAGATTTCAGGGGAAGGGAGCAGACCAGTGCTTTGGGCAGACTGGTTGTGATGCACAAGGAACTTCCAGTGGGAATCTTCTGACTTGATCCTGCACTTGTGTTTCTGTTAATATCTGTGAGCTTCAATACAACTTGCCACAGGCAGGAGTGTTTGCCCCTGTAGATGTTGGATTAAAGCTTGTCCAGAAACTTTTAACAGGAAGGTTTTTCATTGTTTGCTTCATGGCAGCCTGCTATTTCTAGATACATTTAACCTTGGTGGGTCTTCTGGAGTACGAGAAAACTTTGGGGTAAGGCTGGAAATAACAACAGACAAGTTGTTAAGGCACTGATCTGGTATGCTGCAGGTTGAGCTCTTGGTCAGCCTGAACAGGTCTTGAGAACTCTGGCATCTTGTATTTTTGGCTGGGTGTGCTTAGTCCTATTGGAGTTCCATTTTGTCCTCTCTCCTAATCGGTTACAAGAGGTTTTTTAGCAAATGTATATGCAAACCTATATTGGAAACGGGTATGTCCTGACTTTTAGGAAAGTATGTTAGAGGTGAGAACTGAGATCAGCATGTCCTCTGGGAGCCATGCAGCTGGATTTTGCTGGAATCCAGGTGGTTGTTCAAGGCTCTCAGGCTACCATATCCATCTGCATTATTGTGAGGTGCAGACTGTTTCCATATCTTGCAAAGTTGCATATGTTTACTTAGAGGAGAAGGCAGTTGGCTTTGCTGGATTCCCTAGTCTCTGGGATCCTTTAAAGTCAGTTTAAATGTCACGGTACTAGTTGGACATAAACTCTATTTTCTAACTTAGCAAAGACTTTACAGCATGCTGTAAGAAACAGGAACTTTTGCTGGCCTTTTAGTTAACTTCAAAGATTAATTTATATTGTTTCCGCACTTCCTTATTCAAATGCATATGAGGAAATGCCACTTACATCAGTAAAAGCCTGAGGCTTTATTAATGTAAAACCCATAAGTAAATCTCCTAACAGTAGAGATTTGTCATCATTGGTATACCTATATGGAAATGTTTAGCTGTGGAAGAGTAGACTTGTTGTGCCTGATCTTGCTGTCTAAATGTTGGCAGCTCAAGAATTTCTAAAGCAGATGCATGACTTTCAAAATGGATCAAGGAAAACATGTAGCCAACACTGCAGAGGCTGTTCTCTTTCCATGCAACTAATTGCCAATAATTTAGCTGGGGTGGCTTTACTCTGGGAGGGGGCTTTCTACACGCAGACACGGAGCTCTGCGTGCACTGAGGTTCTGTCACTGGGAGCCTTTTTAAATGGAAAGCTGACTTAGAGCTTTGTACAGAGCCACTCCCAGGGGAGGTGCTTCACAGCAAGGAGAACAATAAAGAGAAAACACTTCCCTCTGGGAAGATTTTCTAGATTATATCCAAGCTTTGGACCACTGTACATCTTATTCCCTATAGGAAGCATGTGTCCAATTTTTCATGTTGGATTGAGATTTAATTTTAGCCTTAGCTTGAGGGTCTTGTATACTTCAGCACCTTGTGGAATGATCTTTTTGCTTTGTAAAGACATTGCTGACATAACTGTATTGCTGGAAGATGTATCTTGATGCCAGAACACTAACTGCATCCTATTTGTGTTGAAGAATTTGTTCTGCATTTGTGAATCATCTGTGAGAGATGGTTGTGATTCAGCATCTCCCACAGTAAAACCTGGTCAGGTCTTCATCTACACAATCTCTGTGGCTGTCACTCAGTTGGAACAGGATCTCCTGTGCTGGTATCCAAGAGTTACTGTAAGCCAGAAGAAATTTGTTATGATTGTCAAACCCTGCAACAAAGATGATCAAGGGAGTGGGGCATCTCCCTTATGAGGAGGGACTGAAGGAGCTGGGGCTCTTGAGCTGGAGAAGAGGAGACTGAGGGGTGACCTCATTAATGTTTACAGATAGATAAAGGGTGAGTGTCAGGAGGATGGAGCCAGGCTCTTCTCGGTGACAACCAATGATAGGACAAGGGGTAATGGGTACAAACTGGAACACAGGAGGTTCCACTTAAATTTGAGAAGAAACTTCTTCTAGGTGAGAGTGGTAGAGCCTGGCCCAGGCTGCCCAGGGAGGTTGTGGAGTCTCCTTCTGTGCAGACATTCCAACCTGCCTGGACACCTTCCTGTGTAACCTCATCTGGGTGTTCCTGCTCCATGGGGGGATTGCACTGGATGAGCTTTCCAGGTCCCTTCAACCCCTGACATTCTGGGATTCTGTGTCTTCCAGGAGAACCTGACGGCTCAGGAACCCCATTAGCTCTGTGCTTTTCTTGCCTCTTGCAAGAATTGGTATCCAAAGTTCAGGTAGGCTGCATATCTTGTAAGCATTTGCAGCAGGGAGACCAAACACTCTCTCTACATTAGGGTACCTTTGTATCATAGGGCTGTCTTTGAGTACATAATCTGCATTTATTTTGGATGAAACCAAACTGCGGAATACAATCTAGGATTGCCTCTACTATGCTCCAGTGACCAATGGGCATGTTGGTCTGTGGGACCAACTACATTTGGTCTGAAGGGGAATCTCTCAGAAATGTGCGCAACGCAAATATTGTGTTTTTAGCACCACCTCTTTTACTCTGTAGATCTGATCCCACTGCACTGTGCTACTTGTCAGAGTAGATATATAACCTGAGCCTTTCAGAACTGATGGCAAAGAACCTGTCTGAGCCAGGAATTCAGTCAGTGTCAAGAAGATAATCTTATGGAATATATGAAGATTGTCAGTAGACAGCCATTCTTTATAACTTCCCGAGTCACAGTTAACACTTGGATATAACTTGGTGTTACTGACATAACTCATGCCGCTTTTCTGCCTGTAGCTCAAAGTAGCACTTAAATATTTATTTAATTTGCTTAACTTCAGAAAACAAACACTCCAACAAACCTAACCTCATTTTGGAGTAGTCCCAATACAAACAGGACAAAAGATTGTCTTGAGAAACAACATTTAAACTGATGAGATGCTCAGTGAAAGGCAAGCACAGACATCTCTGAAATGGAAATGCAGTGCTGAAGCACTCAGTAGAAGGTGCTTTATTTCTGCTGACATATGGGTCTTCAGGTAGGATTGCACTCCTCTCGAAGTTAGTGTCAGAATTCCTCTGGATTCCCCTGAACAAAGCTCGTGGATCTGTCAGCCTTTGTCTGACACATGGCTGTGTTGCAGAGAAAATGAAACCTTTGCCTAGATCTGCATATGTCATATACAGACTTGAATACTTTTCCTCTGATATACTGTCCACCTTTCCAGGTTTAGCTATTTTCATAGAATCATAGAATGGCTTGGGTTGGAAAGGAGCTTAGAGATCATTCAGTTCCAAGCCCCTGCCCTGGGCAGGGACACCTCCCACCAGACCAGGTCTGTCAGAGCCCCATCCAGCCTGATCTGGAACACTTCCAGGGACGGGGCATCCACAGCTTCTCTGGGCAGCCTGGGCCGGGGCCTCCCCACCCCATGATAAATAATTTCTTCCTTATATCTAATCTAAATCTACCTGCTTCCAGTTTAAAGCCTTTCTTACAGCAAAGCAGAATGTACCTGGGGACAGCAGCAATTGGTGACATACTGATTTGAGGCTTTGTGCTGTGCTGATAAATGAAATGGTATCTCATGCTCTGGCAGTAGGTGTGTGTGTGGGAAATCCTAACTCAATGTGTATGCGGCAAGGTCTGAATTACGATCACTATCAGTTTATGTGGGGCCTAGGGTTGTTCTGGGCAGAGTATTTCCTGTAACTTGATTTAAAGAATGTCAAATTCCTGGGGTCTGGGGAGAAGAGGTGGGCTTGTGTAATTGCAGAGTATTAAAACCTTCAGGCAGGGTTAGTTCAGAATATGAAAACTCAATTACTTGTTCTGGCACTTACTGAGACATCACAGGCTTTCATGCCGCACACCACTCAGTTTGAGTCAGGCTCTAAGTTCACAGCACGCTACAGCTTTAGTTATCCAAACTGGCATCCACCAGGCTTGTAAGAACAGCCCTACTTTCATTAGCTGGAATAGTTTGTATTAGTCTCTACCTGTAGTACAGAGATCTGAGCCACAGAGGTTGCATAATGTGACACTTTTAGCAGAATGAATTTGTGTTTAGACCAAGACAATTCATTATGTGCTGTAGCGTATTCCCACACATTATTGTATATTTGGACAGGAGTGGGAGCTGTTGCAGAACAGTGGGTTCTATGTGGTTCCGTTGTTTTAAATATATCAACTCTGAGATCTCCTTGTGGAAGGTTTGGTTATATGGGACTTTTTAATGTGTTATTTTAGGAAAGGTTTTTCAGTATTTGAAGTGAGTATTCAGAACACCTAGAAATAACACGGTTAACCCACAGGAGTTGTAAAGGATGGCAGTAGGATACTCAGCAGAATGAAATACTTCAGCTTACAGGATACCACCCAAAAGGAAATTTTGAGATCTGGTTGCAAACCTTTCATTAACAGTAATATCCACATGACCTTGAGCAATTTCTGCTCCTCAGTTCTGTTTCTGTTCCTATCTTTTCTGCTATTACTGCCAGCAAGAGGTGCTTTTCTGGTGAGAGTTGTCTGTTGTTTTGTGGGCTCTAGTAGAAGGAGAACTTGCTCTTGTTTTGCACCTCTAGATGTTTCTGCAATGTAAGTGAAAATAAAAGCTTTCATCAGACAGTGTAATTATTATTTTTCTAATATACAGTTAGTTTTTATATGGAACATTCAAGGTGAGCTTCTGAGTGCCTGTCTGGGAGGCGGTGGGCACGTTACAATCTAGGAGAGTGAAAAAGGTTTACAGGGGTAACCAGTGTTACAGGCTACAGAGGGGGATAAGAATTTGTAAGAATTAGATCAAGGAAAACCATAGTGATCTTTTCAGCTTATTTGTTGCAAAGAGCTGATGGAATACCTTTTTAAGCTCCATATGCTCTCTTGTGGTTATCTGTCCACTTAAAATTAGGGCTAAATTTGGCCCTCTGTTATATGGCAGAAGGTGATGATCCGTACACAACTTGCCTGATGCAAATTTTTAGGAGGCAATTGTATGTAGTTTGAGAGCGTTTCAGGGCTTCCTAGCTTTGCTGCTGTATTCCCTTGTAGCAATGGGCTTGTCCCATAGGGTCACTGAGAAGCTTCATGAGTGTTGGTCTCTCCATGAAAGATCCCTGGGCAGAGGGCAGTCTGAGTACAATACGTGTCTTCAGAATGGCTTCAGCCTTTTGCAGTTTAGATGGCAGTGCTTTGAATGAGAATCTCTGTGACTAGTGGAGTGCCTGCAAGTAGTTCTTTTTTGTTATAAGCATTTAGAGTTTTCCAGTCATCTTCTGGAGTATAACCAGCCCCAAGGGCAGGCAGAAGAACCTCTGAACTCATTTTCCTCTTTTTATTTTGGTGTTCAGGTACTGGTCTGTCGCAATAAGTATGCTTGAATGTCTTGGCATGTAATGTGCCAGTGCTCAGCTGCTTCTGCAGTGACAGACTTCATACCAAGTAGGTGGCAGCTGCAGTGGTGTGCAGGCTCTTCCAGGTACCTCTGCCCTCTGAGTGGCTCAACAGATGTTTGTTTTCAGACTGTTTATCTGCAGTAAAGAAGTTGTGCCCTTGTTTGGGTTATCATTGCCCTATAGATCTTGCTAGTGGGAGATGATCTTCCTTCTCGAATTATTCTCTCTGAATCCCAACGACAATGTGTCCTTTTCAAGTGATAGGAGCAGACCTGAAATACAGCCTTAACCTGACTTATGTTGCTGGGTCAAGTATCTGGTAAGCAGGACAGGATAATGCAAAGCAGTGTTGGCTAGACTTCACATAATAATTTTGTCTTGGCTAAGTCTGGACATTCCTTTTGAACATTCACATATTGATACAGTCTCCTCAGCTTTCTAAAGAACCAGAGCGAAACCATTAGAAGTTAAGCTATTGGATAACTTTAGAGATTATGCTGATTTCCTTACCCTCCCCCCCCTCCCCCCCAATAACAGAAATAATGTGTTGATTTGACTCTATAGACAAATTAATTTCATGTGGCTTGTTTCTAGCTACCTTAGACTTTTTTTTTTTTCCCCCTATATTGGACATATATTTGATATAATATTATTAGACTTGCTTGCAGTAATCATTAGGGATGTGTAGTCTGTCTTTCCTTCAGATCAATAACACTTTACCACTAAAGTGCTTTTTTTTTTTTTTTGAAGAATAGCCATTCCAAGTATGGTACACCCATATAAACCCCTGTAACTGTTAATTAAAACAGATTGCGGTTTGCACCTTCTGTTACACAGTCATATTTGGAATGATAGAAATGAGAAGTTCTGTACAGGAAATATTTTTGCTCAGCCATCACAAATGTTGTCTTGCCAGCTGCTGATTTCCAGAGTGATACAAGAGACCTGTTTTCTGCTGTGTTTGTAGCTGGCGATAGATGTATCAGTAATTACTAATATTCTAATGACTACTGTGGTGATTGAGAACAAGTGCTGATATAATCAGAGTGCAGGATGATGTGCATACAGAGAAGTCCAGTTTAGGCATGACTGAACTGTTAATCATTTGGATGCTTTCACATGCTTCTGAGTTTGCTGATCACTGGCCTGCAATACTGTAGTAGCAATGATTATATTGGAAAAAAACATAATATGCAGGGGCAGGAGTTATCAACTCACCTGGTTACTATTGTCCCTCAGGCCCTTGTGATATACTGGAAGGTGCAGACATCCTGCTGTTGGACGTTGGAATGGGTGATGTTGAAAATGTGTAGTTTTTAACATGAGACACTGCAGTTTCATGAAGGAAAAGTGGCATTGTGAGTCTGTTCTGAATTCTTAACTCAGCGATCATGGAGAATTATTTGATCTGGGTTCAGATACTCAGGGTAGTAAAATAGATAAATGTCTTAGTGTATACATATGTTCCTAAAACACACGTCTCCTGAGGGGTGTTTTTGTCTATAATAAATACTAAATAATGTACTAACTTAACAACACGTTTTCCTGACCAGGTAAGCTCTTTGCCTTTTAAACTTCCTGACTGTAAGAGTGGAGAAACTTTTCTACATGTATGCTTGTTTTTTCTTTCTGAAAGCATTTGTTGTGAGACGGTTGTGATGTTAAAAATTGTAGGAAGCTTTTGATTGCGATTACACTGCTGCTCTAATCTTTTTTTCTGAAGGTGAATACAGAAAAGCAACCTATTTCTTACAATATAGCTATGTTTCACTTAATGTGATGGGACGTTGACCTCTGCTGTGGATTGCTGATTTGTTGTATTGAGATTCCTCCTGGGGGTCCAAATGAGGATGGCTGATGAGACTGAATTCCTGCAGTAGCATTAATTACTGCCTGGAGCAACTCAAGAGAGGATGGAGAGAAGCTGGCATGTTACTGAAACATTCCTGTTGGTTTCTGTGGAATTAAGAGAAGGAGGATGTAGTCCTCTTTACGTAGCATTTTGTTGTTTACTCCTAATTAGCAAGGATCATACTAAAACTGAGAGTTTATTTTCATATTTACTTTTCATTTTCATGTTCTTGAATTGCTTTAGATTTGTCATGTCTTCTAGGGTTTTTTAAATGTAAGCATTTGTGTCAAAGGAAGATAATGTGTTATTGTTGCATGCTGTTGTTTTAGTATCGGAGAGATGTGAAATATTTCTGGCAATACATTACAAATACACTGGAGTGGTCCTGTGCTCAGCAGTGGTGACTTGTGCCATTTGTTCTCAGAGGAATTTCATCCTTAATTTCTCTTTACTTCAGTAGTAGTTGAATGTTAACTATACTTAAATATCCTGAAGATCCAATAGAACTATGTAATTATTTATGCTGTTAAAAATAGGAGCGTCCTTGTTTAATATTCACTAGCTCTACCAAATAATGAGAAGTCATTGTGTTCACTGAGATGCTGAAAGGATGAGGTCTCGATTTTTATTTTGGAAGAACTATTTCTGGTTTAAGAAAAAAAAAAGTTAGAAGTCATATATTTGAAATAGTTTGTGGGAATTTGTCTCCATTCAGGGCTAATTCATTTGACATACGTGGCATGTTCCAGGCTAATCAAAGGCTGTAAAGATTTGTGCCACTCCTCAGCTCACTGCTGAAGTCTTTCTCTTGGTTGTGCACTGAAGCAAACCTGTGACCTGCTCCAGGTCCCTTCTTAGTGTTTTTGGCAGACTACAAGAGGGTACAATATTATATTACCTGATTCCATCTGTATCCTTGCTGTAGGTTGTGCTTCATTTTGGCAGCTCATGACCTTGTGTGGGTGGTTTATCACTGGGTCTGCTCACCATGTGTGTTAGCGGAGAGAGAATTTGCCTTGGGTAATGCTCTGTCCTGCCCCCAACAGGTCTCTGTTCCTGACAAAGCAACACATTCTCATATTTCTTCAGTAAACGTGCTGGGCTGTAATAGAAAGGTGTCAATCCTCCTCCATGGTTATGGATTTTTATGCAAATGCACAACTATTGATAACCTGTGTTTTGCATCCTTAATCACAGTTAGTTTCAGGTACAGGTTATGGGCTTGCTGTTGCCAAATTGTCAAATATACAGTATAAAATGGAAACCTGATGGAGGCATTTTTGACTAGATGTAACGTAGGACTTTAAAGCTTTTAGACTTGTCATATGGCTTAGGAAAGATTCTGGTTGGAGCTCCCACCACAGGTGGAAGATCTCAGCCTCTGTTTTCAGGCCGAAGGAGCAGTCTGATGGATCCCAGTATATGTTTTCAGACTAACATGTCCAAAGAGTTGAGTTCTCTCATAAAACTAGCAATATGTGAAGCATTAAATATATACATAACTCTTATTAACCACAAGCAATTAAATCTGCAGCTGCAATGACAATGTGCATGAAGCAACAGGCATTAAGGCAGGAAGTATAGGACGAGCAGTGCTGACATGGCAATGGCTGCTCTCAAAGCAGTTCTCTCTGCGGAGACTCAAACCTCCCTCATTATGACACAGGGATGATAATACTTTGCACTTACATCGCACTATACATGTTCACAGTGCTGTACTAACATTAGCTATAATTAATCCTTGCTACACCCCCGCAGGGAAGAGAAGTATTATTACTTATTCCTGTGACAGTGCTGGCAACTATTGCAGGTGGGCTACCACTGACTGGTTATTGTTGTAATCTTTATGCAGAGATCCTCAGCAGTTGGCACTTTGTACCAGGATGTCATCAGAAATGCAGCAAGTATTCCAGTTAGTCCCCCTTCTTGTGTGCCTTTTTAGTCACCTGCCATCTTGAACGCATGTTGCCTCAGGACTGTGAGCTGGGCAATGTCCCTTTCCTGCTAATAGTTTTTGGGCTGGTACAGTCTGCACCTTGTGTTATGTCTCTGTAGCCAAGCCTCACCTTGCACTCCCAAAAGAGCATTAAGGAGAAAACTAAAATAACAACATTGTACAGAGTCATGAACAGCAGTGATGTCCAGGTTGAGGAGGTGGTGTTCTGGGGGTGTTTCTGTATGAATTTAACATTATTTCTACGTGTTTTAAGATGTGCTTTGATCACTAAATACCAGTGCTATTAGAATTTCACACCAGCAAACTTTAAGCGACTCAGCAAAACAGTGTTCATCCACCCAGTGATGCATCTGACCTGCATTCAGGTTTTTGCACCCCTGCATTCATGGGAACTCTTGCTGTGAGTAGCCCGTTGTCCTTGGCTGTGTTTTTCCTCTTCATTCAGGGTACTTACATGGTTGAGCTCCACAAAGGTGTCTTGTTACTATGGGGCAAGTTATTTTTAAAGTTATGTTCTCAACTCCTGCAGTTTGTGAACCTGTTTAACTTTTAGTTTTACTCATATAGGTAAGAAACACGAAGGTGTTGTATTATTATTATTTTTTTTAAGTTGGTACAGAAAATGTTTGTAATGGATTTGAAAAAACTTGAAAATTCTCTAGAAAAGATGGCTCTCTAAAGATTGAAATTAAAAAGGAATTTTCAGGATCTCTTTTTCTTTTAGGGGAGCGACACTTTTACCTTGGAGATTTTGTTTTGGTGGTGCTGAACATTAACGGAGCTCTTGGCATTGGGAAGCTCAGTATTTCCTGCCTGTTCCCAACTTGGGAATATTCCTGCTTTCTGCTGTGAAGAGGTGGGAAATACATAATGTTCAGCCTCTGTGTAGGCTGTTGTTCCTTCTATTCACATTTGCTGAGGACACTGAAGTACCAGAATAATATGAACATGTACAATATAGTTGTCAAAATAATATATTTGTTGTTTAAAGATGGAAGAGGAGTATGGTTTGTACCAAGTAGTCCTGGAGATCCAAGTGGGAGTTGTTAGTGTTTAGCAGAGCCAAGACAGGGTTTTAGAATGAACTTGAAAATGAAAAGCTGTGTTGAGATTTCTTTTTAATGCTGGAGTAATTCAATAGGAAAGTTCTTGTTATAAAGAACTTTTTATAAGAAGAGCTCCCTTATTCTCATTAACTAGGTTCCTGCCCAGGTTTTAGCATGCTGGGCTGTGTCCTCATGTTGAATGGGGTACACCAGGGGAGTCAAACTCGCTTTCACCGGGGGCCATATCAGCCTCACAGTTGCCTTCAAAGGGCCAAATGTAATTTTAGGACTCCTACATTTATAGAGTCCTAAAATTATATTAGTCCCTTTGAACACTTGCTTTCATTCTGATGTGCTGGAAGAAGAGTGATAATGCAGATATGTATCACTGAGTGCTGTTTCTATTCATATATCTACCTTAATCATGCAGGATTTTCAGAATTTTAGTGGCTTTAATCTAGTCTCTAGTGTTGCTCCTGTAGCTTAAAATGAGCTATAGATGGTTCTGTTACAAAGACAATAGCAGAGAGTGAAGACCAATTGCTTGTGCAAGAATGTTGCTTGTGTATGTTATTGGATTGTGATATTTGCACTTGAATTAATGCAAGTATGTAAGGTGAGGTGTTTTTATCCTGCGTTGTTGATTTGTATGTGCGAAGGCATGCATACGCTTGTGTGCGCTTCCTGTGCATAAATCTGTTGTCTGCCTCTGAAGCTACTTGCAGATTTGATGGCTTTTGATATCTCACACCAAAGCAGAGGAGGAAATGCTAACCAAGCTCTCCATCCAAGTTACCTGGAAGAGCCTGTTTCGTTTGTGTAAATGAGAAGGAGGCCCAAAGGAAAAGGTTGTGGCTAGGAGCAGAAGAAAAGCATCATCCTGACTGTAGAAGAGGAGAAGTAACTAAGATATTTATTTCTATCAGGCTGGAGAACAACATATGTTAGACAGGCTTGACTTTTTCCAAGCATAAACTTTACTGTGACATGCTCTGCTACACACAGCAACAAACACCCCTGAAGCAGAACATCAGATGGAGCATTTAGTGAACACAGGGTAGCGGATGCAGGATGGTGTTTGTTTAAAAAGAAGCTGGCATTTGTCAGAAGCTGCGGCAAATATGCCATTATTTTTTATTTTCTACACAACCTGTGAGATATCAGACATGTTCCAATGAGATTCTGAAATACCAAGCTTATAAATATTGATAGGGAAAGTTCATTCTTATCCATGGAGAGAGATTGCATTTTGCAATTATACAGCTTCACTCAAGTGAACTATATTGCAATTTGTTCTTCTTTCTCCCTCACAGGAGAAGCTGTTCAGAGTTACAGTTCAACCTCTGTTCTCAATCAACCCTCTTTTGCCACCTCTATCTCCTAGTTGATGAGATATTTAAAATTGCCTGGTGTTCAGAGGATGCCAAACAGGGAGATTTCTAAGGCATATGTTGAAAACTTATAAATTGGCAGCAGCTGTTTTCTGTTAGAAGAATGTGAAAGATGGTCATAATTTCTCATTTGAAATAAGATGTTGCATTTTTAAGCAAAGCTTCTGAAAATATTGACTTTTTAAAGCAAAAATTATTTTATTTCAGGTTTTTATGGATTACCTCTGTGCAATATCCTCTGGGTAAGTCACGGCACATTACAGATATTGCATGTTATTATGTAAAACGTGGGCTGCAACCCTGTAATGTGCTGTGGTTCTTTCATGGGTTGCAGTGAAAGCATACAAGATATTTCCATCAGTCTTCATTACAGTAAAACCATCAGAAGTGTCCAACCCTTATTTAACTTCAGACTTAAAAACAAAGCAATAGGATGATAAGAAATGGCCTCAGGTTGCATCAGGGGAGGTTTAGATTGGATATTAGGGAATTTTTTTTCATGGAACAGGTTGTTAGACTTTGGAACAGGCTTCCCAGGGAAGTGATTGAGTCGCCATCGCTGGAGGTGTTTAAAAGACCTGTAGGTGAGGTTCTTAGGGACATGGTTTAGTTCCAGAGTTGGGTTAATGGTTGGATTCGATGATCTTGAGGATCTCTTCCAACCAAAATGATTCTGTGATAAAACAAAAAAACCTGAGATCTCAAAAGAACCCAAAACAAAACAAAGAAAAAAAAAAAACCCAAACCACCCAACAAAAAAAACAATACAAAACTTTTTCCTGGTTAATAGCCCTGCTGGTGATATGTCAGCTCTGGGGCCCCCAACATGAGAAGGACATGGACCTGTTGGAGCAAGTTCAGAGGAGGCCACAGAAATGATCCGAGGCTGGAACAGCTGTGCTACGAACACCGGCTGAGAGAGCTGGGGTTGTTCAGCCTGCAGAAGAGAAGGCTCTGGGGAGACCTGCCAGTACCTAAAGGGACCTACAAGAAAGCTGGAGAGGGACTTTTTACAAGGGCACACAGTGACTGGACAAGGGGTAAGGGCTTTAAACTGGAAGAGGAGAGATTTAGATTAGATACAAGGAAGAACTTCTTCCCCATGAGGGTGTTGAGGCACTGGCACAGGCTGCCCAGAGCAGCTGTGGATGCCCCATCCTGGAAGTGTTCCAGACCGGGCTGGATGGGGCTCTGAGAGACCTGGTCTGGTGGGAGGTGTCCCTGCCTGGGGCAGGGGCTTGGAACTAGATAACCTCCAAGGTTCCTTCCAACCCAAACCATTCTATGATTCTATGAATTTTAAAGTCTCTGAATATCAAAATGGGACTGTCTTTCACTAAGGAGATGTAAGTTTCTCTCCTTGAGTCTGACTGGCACATTGATTTTCAGGCAATACGTGACTGCAGAGATTGCTTTTCATTCTTTCAGCCTTCAGTGAGATATTTTCACTACTGCATCAAAACTAACACCTGCTGTGAACAATGGCTGACAGGTACATAGTCTCTTGTAAACCGTGTAAGCTGCGCACATAATCTTATGCTGCTTGTTTAGTATCTTCGAAGCTGAAGACAAAGCTTTTGAATCTGATTTGAAATAAAAGATATATGAAGCAAATGCTTCCCGAGATGAATCACTGACCTTAGCTGCTTGCATATAACTCTACACAGGGAATCTGAGCTTTGTGTTCCCTATTTTGAAACATAGACAGTAAAACTGTATAACAGCAAGGCGGGTTGTAATACCCCTCACACGCAGGGGGCTGTCTGTAGAGACATGGAAGGCTGATCAAGCTGACTGCTGCTTGTCTGTCTGCAGATCTGTCCCTGGGGTTGGATCTTGCAGAGCTGCTGGGCAGCCAGGTCTGTGTGCTCTTGTGTTGCGCCCTGAGCGTTGCTCAGGACCCTGCTGCCCTCCTCTGCCTTTCTGCACTTGACTTCATATTTTCCTTTTCTCCACTGCATGGAAGCCCTGTTGCTGTTCCTCTGGCCCCTTTCAAGGGTCCTTGTTGTGGTCCAACACCACCACAGGGACTGGATGCCCCTTCAGGACAGAAGAGAAAGGGGACAATCCAGTGGCTTTCAGAGGTACTGCTTTGCTCTGCCAGCCACAGGCTTCTTGTCAGGTATCCCACAGCTGGTTTTATTTTCAAATTGGTTGACTGTGATTTTCTATGATTATGACTGCAGTTTTTGTTCTCTAAATAGACAATAGGGACGGGCTACTCAGTGAGATCAAAACTGCTTTAATAGTACATTTTTTGTCAAAGGTACATACCTGTAGTAGAGCTGTGTTCAAACTGAATCCTGTTAAGCTTTTACTGGTACGCAGTGAGAGCATGTAAATACATAAGATATTGAAGTAAAATTACATCCTGATGTTCTTGCCCTCAGAATTATGCAGGCATTGATTTTCAGTATATATGCTGCAGTGCCTTCATGCAGAACCATAATGGATTTGCTTACTGTCTGGTAGAAGGGCTTGTGAAATTGCCCGCTTCTGGGAGCGTGAACCCACGTCAGAAATGAGCTAAAATCAAACACAAGCAGAAATCCAGATCTCCAATTGCCTGAAGCTGTATTGTCCTGGGCTGTGATTTAGCGAAAGAAGTAGAGTCATCCCAGATGAGCACTTGTGTTTGAGCCCCTGTACAAATAAGTACCTTGGTGCAGAAGGGGATGGCTCTTCAGGTGCCTTTTTTTCATTAGATCATGGTGTTGTGACTAAACAACATGTTCTTGTGTCACTTTGCCTGGAGACTTCTCTGTGGATGAGGTGAGCAGCTTCGTGTGGCTGCTGGAGTGCATATCACAGCTGTGTTGCAGAGGGAAAAATCCTTGTGTAAGGAGTGAGGCAGTGGAAGACGAGACTCACCTCTCCAACTTGGCTGAGCTTATCTGCTGGGTCACTGAAATATCAGGTGAAGTTAAAGCAATGTGAACTTAGGAATTCTTTTTACGACATGCAAACTGTGCTGATAAATGCAATGTGAGGGAGAAACCTGTGGTGGATGGCAGGTCCTCTGGGCTTCATGCCAACCAAAAGTCATACGGCTGTAGCGGATATCTTGCTGAAGCTGCACTAACAAATTCTGGCAAGAGACTGAACAAATGTAGTTTGGCAAGAATCTAGAGCTGTTGGATTCAGCAATGCATGCATATGGTTGTATATGCTTTGGTCCTCTTGGACCTATGCTGTGTCAAGTGAACATCCCCTGGATATTTTCCTGGCCTCTGGTGTGTCGGTTTGAGATGAACTTTCTTCTGGAATAGTTTTTCTACCACTGTGCAAGGCAGCACAGGATGATGGAGCAGCCATGTGGCAAGAGGCTTTGCCCACTTGGGGTTATTAAACTGGCACACTAGGTCTTACAAGAACAGATACTTTATCCTTTGTGCATAGTAAAATTATTTCTCTGTGCAATTATAAATACAAATACATGCATTTTTTTCTTACTCTCCCCCCCTTTTTTTTCCCCTTTGTGTTGGCAGTTGCATGTCCCCTTTTCATCCCTGCTATTCCCCGTGTAGCTGCGTTTCCCTGGTGGCTGTGGGGACCTGCTGGATGTTCACTTCAAGGGTGTGTTCCCTACTTTGAACTGTCCTTTGTGGCAGTAGTGGTTCTTTATGCAGACAACTTCAGTATCAGACCCAAGACTTCTAAGAAGCCTTTAGAATCACTGAATGAAAGTGCTGTGAAGTGTAATTAGCTTGAATTTAGAGTCAACTTTAGTCCTCTTGAAGTAAGTAAGTGTAAAACTTACTTTTAGCATTCGATGGAGAAAAGACCATGATGTTCAGTCATGGATATAAAAGTCATTGATGTTTCAGGCCAGTGCTGTGGTTTGTGGTGGTATAGATAAATCCCACATGTGAAGCTTTGCCCAGTGCAAGGCAGCAGCAGTGTGAAGCTGTCTGTGCTTTATAAGTCACTTAGGGTAAAGAGAGCTTTTCCAACAGCAGGCTGTGATAAGACAGGCTGCAGCCTTTGGATGTTCCCCTAATGCCTTGAAGTGCATATGGAAAAGATAAATGCTTTAGGACGTGTGAAATATTAGTAGCTATACAAAATATTGGTAGAATATCTGTAGCAAGTGTTTCCTGTTGATATTGAGGAGGAGTGACTAGGGCAAAATACGTACTAAAATGCATCATGCTAACTCATAGGCAAAGGTTGCAAGCATAGATTTCTCATGGAAATGTGATGTTATTGTATGCCTCAAGGTCACATGCAGATATGTTCTCTAGGTACTTACCTGTGCAGATTTTTCACAAGTTGATGCATTACCTTGCTCGCATTTGTTCAAGGACAACTCATGTAGAATGAGAGGAACTTGAACAGCCCCAGGCGGTGCTGCTTTTATAATTCAAAATTAGAGGGACCACATTTTTCATAATTAGGGAAAAAAGCAGGAGCAGCTGACTGACTTTTGTTATTAAAGAATAACTGAATATTCCTGGCAGATATGTGAACATGAATTATGCTTTGAGATACTTAATAATAAGGTAGTGAATCTATCTTTTTAATGCAGGAGATATTTTCCCTAGAATTGTTTGCTTACTTGCAGTGCAGTTGCTGTATTCAAGGACAAGAAACACTCTATCAGTGTTTTTTCCCTGTGTTTTTTTTTTGCAGCCAGTTACAGCCCACAAATTCATAAATTCTGATGGATTTTAGTAGCGTACAAGTGGAATAGGTAGATCTACTTATTTTTGTTACTGTTATTAACACAAAAGCCTGTGAAGACAGACACAAAGGAATGGAAAATCAGTGTAAGAATAACTCCTACTAAAACTCTGGACAGCAAAATGGTTGGAGAGTAGGGAAGGAGAGGGATACATATTGGCACATGTATTGGATGATTCCCTAAGGAGTAGTGTCTTCTGGAAGGTAAAGCTGCCTGGTTTTGAATTTCAAGATTAAACTGCTACTATTTGGTTTAAATAGGAAAATAATAATAATAAAAAAATAAAAACAATTGAAATCCCTAATAACTGAGCAGACCACACTTCAAAAGTATTTCCTGATAGAACTTCCTGGCATCATGTCAGGGCTGGATCCCGGTGCAGTTTAAATAGTCCTAAGTAGCTGGTGGAGCTGCAGTGTGCTGGACGATCTGGAATAAGCCATCAGACAGGAGTGTCCATTAAGAATTCTCCTAATGTAGCACAAGCAGCACTTAAGGTCTCTACTGCCACGGGTGAGTTTCATAATTGTGAGATTTGGTTTTATCCAGGTGAAGCTGTTGTAAAACAGAATGAGTATTTTGGTATTTACAGTCTTATGTTGGATTGTGTAATTTCTTTTGAATGTCATCTCTAAGATAAGGACATCCCCAAGATGCCATCACTAAGCATGACAGAAGACTTACCTCAATTCACTGCACACCACAGCCCAAAATATATACTATAAATACACTTTAAGTTGTTATTTATCAGGCAGTGGTTTTGTAAATGAATAATACAGCCGAGAAGAAAATGTTCCTATCATGCTGGCTGCTGGGGCAGGTTGTGCAGTGCTATGTTTATCATGTGCATAGGAGGAGTGGGTGAGGTTGAAATACAGATGTCATGTTGCAGCAATGGGGCTGTAATTGGCTGGATACTTGACAGTCCTGTTTTCTAATTATTGATACTGAGGCTTTGATCAGATGTATTTTATTGTTATGTTTAAGCAATTATTTAGCCTGCATGCAACATGTATTTAAAGCATGTAAATAATAACAAATGGGCCTACACCACCTTGTGCTTAGGTAAGGATAGGAAAGGCAAATTTCTAAGGCAAAACATCTTTGTGAAAGGAAGACTTGTATCTAATGGATTTGGGTTATACAAGAAAGAGATAAAACATCCGTTTTCAAGAGTGGAACATACAAAAGCAGGCAAGATCACTTTAAGAGGAGCTTGTGGCCATGTTCATTAGTGGTTGCTGCTGTGACCAGCCCATATGATTGTATAATTTTGGTAGTGATGCACAGGTTTAACCAACCGCCAGCTGTGAAGAGAACAGTGCACTTTGCTGGTGTAGCTGCTGACTGGAGCAACAGTTGAAATCTGCTTTATGTTTATACTTAAGATGTGTGCTTTTTTTGCTAAGGCTGTTTGATGTGCACGGTGACTTGCATGTTGTCCAGGACTGGCATGAACACACTTCATCTGTGGGAGCTGGCAAGGTCTTGTGTGTGAAAGGGGGAGGAGGAAATCCTGCTCTGTGTGTCAGGGCCACTCTGTACATGAGCCCTGTCAGTGCGGCTGGAGAAGCTGAGCACCATTTGTTGTGTGAGGAGGTAGCAAGAACTCCTGCTGTGGTTTTTCTGTGCTTCAGCAAGGGCACAGCTCAGGTGGGGGACCTGGGAAAGGCGTAGGACCATTGTCTGGGTAGAACCAAATGCATAGCAGCTCTCTGCGGGAAACAAAATTGGCCTGGCACAAACCTGAGGGGTGAGGTTTTGTAGGCACAGCTGTTGCCTGTGCCTTCAGGTTATTGCAAGTATTAGTACAGCTTCTCCTTTAGCACATTGGGGAAACACAATCCCCTCAGCTGATTGATTATTTTTTTTTTTTCTTCTCTTTAACTAGATGCTTTGAGTCTGTGTTGCTCATCCTTCCATTAATTTTCACTGATAAAAGGAATGAAAGTCTTGGTCTGGCCTGGCCCCATGCTTACTGCAGCACTCTCTTAAAGCTTCCTTGCAGTGCTGTTAGCTGTATTCTCTGGGTGTATCATTCTCTTGCATAAAGAACTGTTCCGTACTTTGGTTTACCCATTAATATGAAGGCTTTCTTGTTGCTTTAGCTTCTGGAAGAAAGCTATTTTCCTTTCATATTATTAAAATCACGTCCTCTCTGTCACTGCAGAGCTGTGTCCCGCTCAGGTTGGAGCTGACAATCCCTTCTACCTTGCTGGCAGTTGATATAAATAAATGCTGAAAAGGTGAGGCAGGTTCAGCAGTTGGAGATAAGGACAGCAAAGGGAACTCGGCCAGGATGAAATGATGATGTTGCATGACTGAGGATTTCTTGCTGAAGCACTTATTGGGTGTGAAACGGTGAGAGTTGACAAGTGTTGTGTGGCATCTCTTATAGAGGAGATTTCCTAGAGATCTTTGGACAGATTTGACTTTGCTTTTCACTACCTGTTTAGGTAAATAAAATTTGAAAATTGAGAAAGGGAGAACAATCATGCTGAGATATCTATATCTATATCTATCTATATCTACATCTATATATATATGTATCCATATCTATCTATCTATCTATTTCCCCCCCTGAATACTGTTGTTCCCCTGATGAACTGCTATATTAATTCCACTGGAAGGAGAAACTAGAAATTGGTTTAGAGAGGTTTACAACTTTAATGCTGTTTTCTGATGCTTGCCTTGTGTAGTGTTATTTAGGTTTATATTAATATGTGGCAATTCTGTGTTGATTACTTTGATGCATTGAAAATATAGCATCTGAACAGATTGGAAGGATAAAATACAGGGTGAACCTGGTCATTGCAGGAGACTAGTAATATAAGTGAACATGTACATGTTGCCTTTCATTTCCATTGAGGAACATAAATACTTCCACACAGGTCTTATTTAGCACAGCAGTCTGTGTCTGACTGTGCCTGAAAGAGGATGCCTAGGGAAAGAATACATGGAGCAAAGCAAATACTCTCCAGTCTTCTGCCTGTTGCAAATACTCTCAGCAATCAGCAGTTTAAAATTTTTGATGACCTAGGAGTGCAGAGATCCCTTAATATATTTTAAGGAACCTGACAGATTAAATTATGCTTTGATTCCTTGTAAAATGATTATGCTGGGGAGTGAGCCTTCCAATAAAGAAATAGGCTCTGAGAAGAGACATGAGAAGTTGCAGCATTCTCAGTCAAAGGTGGGGAAGCAGAGCAGTGTTTTAGCAGATGGGGATGACAGATGAACAATAGCTTAGGTCTTTGAAAAATGAAAAAACTTAGAAGCATCCATTAAGGGACTGGGTGGCTCAGACATTGGTAATGACTAATGTGCCATTTGCCTGTTCAGATTTGGCACAGACCCACAAGAATGCGGTTTTCTCTGCTCAGGACTGTTATATAGCTGATAATGCTACTGGACTCGGTATCATGTATAACTATGCGGAATATTTATTTTTATGTATGAATGAATTTTCTACTTTGCTAGAATGAGGGATTGCACTCAGTACAGATGGGACTGGTGTTGGCCGGGGTCTCCTCTGGTTAGCTCAGTGAGGGAATTCCCATTGATGGCAGCGGAACGTGCCCATGCCAGCGCTCCAGGGCTTTGCGAGCTGACTGGCCCACGGCCACTTGCAGGGCAAAGGTAGAGAATGTGCCAAGGCAGCAGCATGTGAAGTGTTTGCGCTGTTTGTTTGTGCATGAGGCGTGGGTGCAAAAATACAAACCCTCAGTCATTGTTAATGTCATTTTTTCACCCACGACACTGGAATTTGGCACATTTCTATCCTCCACAAGTGTTACTGCGAGTATGTGGCACTGCACAGCCTGCAATGGCAGTTAGCCCTTGTAGCGCACAAAGTATTGGTGACAGTAAGCTCTGTTTTTCTCATTAATTAAAAAACCCCCAACACTTTGACTTAAAATAATGCTGCCCAAAGCTCTGTTCTGTCCTGAAAACTGCACTGTGTAAAAGCAGAGGAAATGAATTGCTTGGGAACTTGCTCATGACAGCACTGTGTGGACTTTATCCATCTCTTGCTCTGTGTAGATACTCTGTACTAAACCGTAGAGCTAAACCAGCCAAGATCTGTACAAGAAACTCCCCAGAACCCAGGAGCCTTGAGATATATTTTCCTTGGTTTAAGGTCTTGATTTACGTGTTTAATTGGTTAGGAATGAACTGCGAACTTCTGTACATCTTAATCCAGAGAATGTAGGAGTGTTGATTGAAGTCCCTTTTGCTGTTAGAACTGTGAAGTTAGAGTAATCATGTATTTTGCTTTATGCATTTTGTCTTGGTCAGGGGGGGATATGGTTAGACAATCTCCTCTGGCTGCAGTCTCAGATGATCAGAGTTGAGATGGGAACTGTTAATTGGCTTTTGCTACAAATCTCAAGCCTTTTCTTCCTGATATTCACTAACTGAGATTACATTTTATGTTTATTTACTGGATGATGTATGTTATATTTGAGGTCTATATAATTTCTTCCCTAATTTAAATCTTCTGCAGATCATACCAGTCAGAGGAGGTCCTGGCTGAGGCTTTGCTCTGTCAAATTCTGTCTTGTACAAGCATCTGAGAACAAAAAATAATATAGAGAAGGCCAGAAAATGTAGTCAGATCTTTCGTTCTGCTATTCTTCCCACTCTGCTGTTGTTAAGAGGGGTATGTGACCCAGCACTATCTGCAAGCTCGTAGAAGTTTGTCAGTGCTGGTTCTGCTCTTGATTTTGTTCTCAGACATTTGGCTCATCTGGTATTTAAGTGGGCACGTGATCCTGAGCTATAGGGCCACTGAGTTCTCACATTGAGTTGGCTCTGTTGAAAGAAATACAGTTTTTCATTCACTGATGATAAAAGAACGGGTTTCCTGTCATAGATCAGATATCTTTGCAGAGCTCAGTTTGGATTTTCCAATATGTCAGGTGTTTGTGCAGCAATACATAAAATAAAGAGGTATCTCTATAGGTTGCTTAAGTTATTCTGTAAATTGCTTTTGGAGGAGGAAAATACTTGGTGGAATATAGGACATACTGAGTTGGTAAAGAACAAAAAGCTCATATCTCTCTCTCCCAGCCTTTTGCATTCCAGATACCTGAGCATGGACTGAATAGATGAATCCCAGAGCTTATGACTCAACACCATAATTTAAGCTCATAGAAACACATTCCAAAAATACATTGAAAAATAAAGCTGTTCAGCTGGTCTTTTCTAGCAGTAGAAAATGAGGCTTCCGGTGATATAGCTCTAGTTATTGTGTGGTGATTTAGTAAGCATTTTAAGAATCCATTTATTCGGGGCTAGGGTTATACATTTCTGTCCTGAGCAGCATCTTGCTTTGTCGAATGCAGGCACTGCTGACAGCAGGAGGATACTTAGAGACTGCATGACTAATTCAGTGGTTTTGTGTTAACGGTAAATTTTTTGCTTTGTTGTTCATAGGGAAGGCTCTATACATGTATATTGCTAATTGTAGTAATAATTTTTATTAATTAGCTGGTAAGTAGTAATGTCTTTCCCAGTTTACCTGAGCCTGGAGCCTTTTACAAGCTCCTCTTACTGTCATCCATGAAACTCCTCTATCTGGAGCTGATCGTCTCTGTCGGCCAGTTGCTTTGTTTCAGTGAATCACTCTGCTGAGGAGGTTGCTCCACACCTCTGCTTCTTAGCAAATTGCCTTCTGAGCCCTGGCACCGAAATCCAATTGGTTATGCTTCATTATCTCATTCAATGGAAATTCAGTCTCCTGAAGACTGCAATTAAGTTTCCTCTTTGTCTGAAAGACACAGAATTTAACTGCAATCTTGTTGGTCTCCTCTGAAGCGGGGGAAGGAGGAAAAGGCAGAAAAACATTGAACCAAACTGGAGCCAACACACTTTGACAGCCTGTTTTTTTTCATTTGGTAGTTTTGCTTTCCTGTATGTGACTTGGATCTGGAAGCCTGGAGCTGTGGATGAGGCCAGGGAGGGAAACCGGGCTGGTGGCTCCATCCATGAGACTTGGGTGACTCAGGCCACTCAGTTGTCTTCAAGGCCCGATGCTTTGACCCACACCATTCCTGCTGCTCATACCACCTGCAAACTCTGTGCTTGTCACACAGATCCCTTGTGTTTAGCATGCTTTAACTTGATTAGAGGAGTTCTATAGGTATCATGTTTTCTGCTCAGTAGACATAAAGGTCTGTTCACAGGCTACAAAAGTAGTTCAGGCACTCATAACTGGAGGTACTTATTGCCCAAACTGAGGGTCTATGGTTTATTGACAGTAAAAGGAATCCCTGTCTTAAGATGAGCTAATGCATGAGAGAGGCTTCTAGCCTTAATTTCTGATGCTTGACTTCCTGGTGAGACAAGGGCTGTGACTAGAAGTGGAAAGAATGACACAGTGGCAGGGTTATTTAGCCAATCCTTTTTTCTGTAGATTGTGGAAGATGGAGCAGGAGATGCCGTAAGTTCTGTGCAAAACCAGTGCTGCTGTTCTGCAATAGTGCAAAAATCTGGATCTGTAAGCTTTGGCTGCTTCTGGTCTCAAACATCGTCCCACCTCATTTTTTGATTTTCAGGTGTGCCTCCTTTAGCCTGCCGTCCCCAGATTTGCTGAGTTATTCCATGCCACTGCTGTGAGCTCGGTGGATTTTTCAAAGTGATGGCTTCATTATTATTATTATATTTTTTTCTCTGCTCTTCACAGTTGTGTCAGACTGCCCTCCAGCAAAATGCATTTTGGGTATGAGCTCTCACCAGTCCCTCTAGGAATAAGTCACCACTTCATTTCTCATCTGTAAAAGGGAAGCAATAGCTTCCTCTGTCTCATGTGATATAGGAATAGAAAGTTCATTTGTTGGTATGGGATGTTGGGTCCCTATAGACACAAGGCTGTCCAGATTTTTAGGAGAGCTGTAGATGTTCATTATCCAAGGCATTTCCTTTCCCTACTGCACCTTTTTTTCTCCCCGGCAGGATAGTCTTGTAGAAGTAATTAATTAGTCTACTATTTTGGCAGAGGAAAACAATGCTGTTGTTGTTTAGAGCATAAAACAGTATGAAGAACAGACCCCCTACTTAAGCACTGTGGCTATTAGCTTCTGTTGGATGAAGATGAATAGTAGCTTGTACTTCCCAGTTGTAATAAGTATAAACATTTTTCCAAGGCTGTTTTTAAGTTCAGGCAATTCTACCAAGATGTAGTATAACATGGTGGCTACACTTCTCTTAAACAACCTCCCCAAATCCCATCGAATAACAAACATATCAGTTTTTTCTGCCTATTTTTTGTGGCCGGAGAGAGAAGGTGAAGCTCTAGGAAGCTACAGTATGCTTCCCTCCACGTTCCCACCATCTTCATGTAGGCTCAGCTGGAATACTCCACTGCTCACTGATGCCGCTTTCTTTGCTCTCTGATCTCTCATCTGCCATCCTCTTGAACGTGGGAGCTGTGCTGCAGAGCTTCCTGGCTTGTGACTTTGTAGATGGGTAAAGCTGGGCACAGCTGACTTGCCCAATATAAGCAAACTGGGTCCTTGCAGTCAGAGGTAAGGTCAGAAGCAAGGGGCAGAAATACAGCTTGACCATGGGGTGAAAGATGTGAAAGTAATTTCTAAAAGCTCCTATAAAACTGTGTCCAATGGGGCCCAGAGCTGGAGGAGTCATTACACTGTGATGGTGGCATCAGACTGGTGGCCAGTCACCAGTAGGGTTCCCCAGGGCTCAATTTTAGGGCCGGTACCCCTTAATGTATTTATAAATGACCTGGATGCAGTAATTGAATGGATATTGAGTAAGTTTGCCAACACTACTGAATGAGGAGGAGCTGTGGACTCCCTAGAGGGTAGAGAAGCTTGACAGAGAGCTGGGCAGCCACTGACTGTATGATGTTTAACAAGAGCAAGTGATGGATTCTTGACCTGGGGTGGGGTAGTCCTGGTTATACATACAGACTGGGGGATGAGAAGCTGCAGAGCAGCCCTGTGGAAAGAGATCTGGGGGCTTGAGTTAATGGCAAGTTGAATATGAGTCAGTGTGCCCTGGCAGCCAAGAGCGCCAACCGAGTCTGGGCTGCATCCGGCACAACATTGCCAGCCGGGCCAGGGAGGTGACTGTCCTGCTCTGCTCTGCACTGGTGAGGCCTCAGCTCGGGAACTGTGTGCAGTTTTGGGTAACTCATTGTAAGAAGGACATTAGACTATGAGAGTGTGTCCAGGGGAGGGTGACCAAGATGGTGAAAGGCCTTGAGGGCAAGGCTTCTGAGGAGTGGCTGAGGTCACTTGGCTTGTTCACCTCGGAGAAGAGAAGGCTGAGGAGGGACCTCATCCCAGTGTACACCTTCCTCAAGGAGGGCAGTGGAGAGGAAAGGGGTGAACTCCTCTCTCTGGTGACCAGCGATGGAACACAAGGAAATAGAATGACGTTGTGTCAGGGGAGGTTCAGATTGGACATTAGGAAAAGGCTTTTCACTGAGATGGTGGTCAGTCACTGGAACAGGCTCCCTGGGGAAAGGGTCAAGACTCTGAGCCTGTCAGAGTTCAAGCAGCATGTGGATGATGCTCTGAACCATATAGTCTAATTTTAGGTATTTCTGCGAGGGGCAGGGAGTTGAACTTGACAATCCTTATGGATGCCTTCCAACTGGAGATATTCTATCATTTCCTTGCTAGCAGTGTCCTTGCTGAAGTTCAGGCTTGGCTGAGTAGCAGTCGGCTGGTTTGTCTGCAGGATATTTCGATCATGTTCAATGATTACTCAGTTCTTGTTTAGCGCTCTGTGGAGATGTGTTGGAGCAGGGTGTTAAGCAAGTCCTGACTGGTGACTTTGCAGTGGATCATCTTCCTCTCTCATGAGGCCATTCAATCGTGCAGGCTCTGTGGCTCTTGATGAGCTATTTTCTATGTTGACTTGGCTTGTGCTTTCAGAGCAAATTTTTGACTGGTAATAAAGTTCTTGCTACTGCTTGTTCTCTGCCCTGGTTAAATTGCTGATGCACCCGGCTTATGGAAGGGAGTTGGAAAGCTCTTTTATCTCATTGTGTTGTGCTGTACTGCAGAACAGACTGCTTCAAACACGGATAGTGGAGCGTAGACACATAGTCTTGTGTGAAAAGCTCAACTGTGTAACAACCCTGTTGTGGAAGGCTGGGTTAAAGGGAGTTCACTCTTAAGATATGACTGATAACCCAAGACATTTTCTCACAGCATTTTCCTTGCTCTGCTGTTAGATTCCTCTGGATTTTTCTGTTGCTGTCAGGATGCCCCTGGTGTTCATCACTTTGCTACTTTCATTAACATGTCTTTGTTTCTTTTTCTTGATTGCCAGTAAAGATTGCAAAAATACAGCCTGCTTTTTGGCAGATTTCTTGACTTCCCCTAGTGTGCTCTTCCTTGACAGATTGGGCCTTTATCTTGTGACGCTATCCTTTTTTAAATAATGTTACAGGAAACTGTCAGTAATCTTATGTCCCAGCTGTTCTTGGCTTTGAGAGTAAAATTTGAGAGACATTGTGCAGCAACCAAATATATTCCAGCTGCTTCTGTAATAATAAACAAGTACTTTTGTGACTAGCAGAACTAATGAAAACTCATTTCCTATGGCTTTGTGTCTCATGGTTGATTGGCTTTTTAACTAAATTTTTCTAAAGCTGCAGTAGTGAGGTAGAGATTTACAAGACATCAGAGTATTCACAAAAGGTGGGGATGAGTTGGGAAGAGAAGATATTTTGGTCATGAGAAGAGCTTTAAATGAGCTTATAACTAAGAGTGAGCTCTGGAGGATTCATAGCAGCATCAAAATGCAAATCGGATGTGGAATTTCTCATGTCTAATAACTGCAAAGTTTGAGAGATGCTTTTGCTGCAATTAGGAATACAATAACGGAGAAATTATTGATGACTTAGATTTTGAGTGTCATCTTGATGTAGATATGGAGAATGGGGTAAATACATTTTACAATGCCAACCCATTACTGTCCTTTCTTTTTTCCTTATATTTTACCACTATGGGATGTTTTTCTCCAAGGGGGAAGGACAGGTCAGTGTTAAGCAAAGAGAGAACTTCACCAAAAGAGTTAAAGCCCAGGGATAGGGAGAGACAAAAGTTTGTATGAGGTCGAGAGAGACCCAGCCGAGCAGAAGAAAAAAATGAAGGAACCTGTTCCAGTGATGTGCGTTGTATGAAAAATATTCTGTGTGGCAAATTTGTCCATTTAATTTCCACACACTGGAAGGCGGTCCAGAGTTAGGTTTTCCCACATTCTCCAGAGCCCTACGAAAGTCACGCTTGGAATAACATCCCCTCAAGGAGAATAAGTGGAAAGCCGTCTTTCTAGAAGCTTTGCACTTTTGTCCAAATAGTCACCACAGTATATATGCTGTGCAAAGGTCTGACCATGCTGTTCTTTAATATCCTTGTGCCTGCTGCTCTGGATTAACTTCCTTCTTCCAGCGCTTCCCCTCCTCACTGGTAACTTTAGTACTTAAGAACCCCATTGCTATGACTCTAACACAATTTCTTCTGAAAACTGTAATTTCCAAGTATTAAATTGATTTTTTTTTTTTTTTTTTCCCTGGGTTCTTGATCAGGCAATGGGAGCATCTAATTATGGAAAACAGACCATATTCCTCTTCTTGGACTGGGTTTGGGAAATGCAGCATGATATCTTTTATTATTGTTTGTAATAAGTTCAGCTGCTTTTAGCTCCTTTATGTATACATAGTGTGGAAACACTCCAGTGAGCTATGTGGATGTTTCAGCTGTGTTTTGTGCTGAGAAGTGATCAGCAATAGTCCTGCTGGCTATAGTGGCACCTGGTCAGCAGGAAGAAGACATTAATGGTTGTCACCCCTCCAAGACCTGGTTAAAGCAGATGGATGTGATGGCCCTTCCTGATTCAACCTGAATGGATGGGGCTGTTTCTCCCCACAGGTGATGGTGGGAATGGTGGGAAGCTGCTGTTTCAGACCTGAGGACAAATACAGTGATGCCAATTAAACTAGACTGAGAGGACTGATGGCAGCAGCTGGGGATCGAGCTCACCTGTGAGAGTAAAGCTGAGGATGAGGAAGGTCAGAGGGCTGAGCACAGCCCTGGGAGGAGGTGGAGATGGAGCTTCTCTGGGGTGTGGGGCTTGTGGCAAAGACTGAGATGACTGCGCTGGGTATTCTTGTTTGCTGTGTTCAGGCAAATAGGATTTTGTAGGTTCTTTGGAAAATTGCGATGGCACCAAAATAAACGTCTCACATATAATCTGTTCTTTCACAGAAACAGAAGAAACTTGTAAGGCCCTGAGTGCTTGCCTAAATAATCATAGTGTCTTAGCTTTTTGCGTCTTGAAAATTATTTTACAGTTTAAGGCTTTCAATCTCATTTCAAAGATAGTGCAAATCTCTGCATTGTATGTAATGGGTGGAAGGGGAAGCTCAGGGGAGATGTTTCTTTACATGGAGCCATGGAGAAGAGGGGGAAGTAGAACAGCTTCCATTCCAGATAGAGACTGCCAGTAGGATATCAGAAGTTTCTTCCTGAGTTCTAAAACCCACAGAGGTCTCTCTGGACCAGGAGTTGCAGGCCTTTTCAGATTCTTTCCACTATCTGTGCCCCTCTGCTGACTTTATCAGACACTCTGGAATTGGAGATTCAGATCTCGGATGAGTTCACAAAGCACTTGCTGCTTGTGTGTCTAGCGCTGCCTGGGTAATACCAGCTGTACGAGCCACTAAGCAATGAGTTTGTTTCTCTTCCAGCACTGAGAACCACTGAACAAGTTTTTGATGTATCTGAATGAGAAACCTAAAATGTTAATGGTGAGAATAAGGTCCTGCGAGTGTCACAGTCCGCTCGCATGCAACCAGTGTTCCTGGAATAAAATGGAGCATGGTGTTGTGCCTTTTTTGCCATATGCTGTGATTTCCAAACGTTGATGGATAATTGCCAAAATTAGGGAGCTGGTGAGCCCAAGAAGATGAATAAAAAGCATGTGATAAAAGTGTAAATAGAAAAGTTGTGTATCATAGAAATTTTATACAGATCTACAGTTGATAGTTAGGAGACCTTTAACACAGAAAGTAAAATAGCTTTTAATAATTTTAATCAGCTTCATTTCTAAAGAATGCTCTAGTCATGACTAAGCCTTTGCTGAGGATTGGAACTGTTTCGAAGGTTTTTTTCATCCTTTAATTAGTCTTGATAATGAGGCCTCATTTTTAGGGGAAAACTTAATTTAATGGTTTTGGTATTGAATGACCTTGATGTGGTTAAGACACTTGTCTGTATGTGTGTGTGGGAAATGCAAATTATGGAGACTGTTTGGCTTACAGCCTGTGCGCCTCAGTAAGGCACTGGATGTTGCTTTAAATGTGCTTGCTTTGCAGGGCAGGCTGACGGATGCCTGAGACAAGCAATAAATTTTTCTTGTGCCGTTGGGAGGTTGAACCTGCTGATTAATGCACCTCGCACTGTTTTTTTTCAAATGCCTGAATTCACCCTCCATTTGAATTTTCTTTGGTGCTTGAGGCTTCCAAGAATTTTTATTTTTCTAAATAAATGTCAAAGGATAGCTATGACTCATCAGGGTCTGATAATTGAATCAAACATCTAACTTATTTTAACTACAGTAGGTTTTGAACGTGTGGCACAAAATTTCTATAACATGTTGCCCCTGAAAGCAAGATTGCATTTGAAATAGTAAGGACAATTGTTAATGTTTGATGCCCTACTTCATTGGGCAAATGCTAAAATGTAATTATAACTGTATGTATTGGTATTTGTAATATATAGGTACATTTTCTTTAAGCTTATTTTTTGTCTTTTTTTTTTTCCTCTTAATATCCTAGCTGCAGTTTATTTTAGCATTTTCTCCATATCACATCTTTGTTTTCATTCCTAAAATAGCTGTTAAACAAATTCTATGAATTGCTTTTTCAAACTTAATGGGGGTTTGGAGCAGAGCATACAACAGCAGCGACTGGAACAGGTTTAAATTGTAGACAAAGCTGTTTATTGCATCCTGATGATAGTCTAATGTATGAGAACAGAGAGCAAACTGCTACTTTACTGGGAGGGCAGCCTGAGAACCAAGTACCGGGGCACTGGAAATACCAGTTTCTCTATCTAGTCTTGCTATTAGTTTGCTGGATGGATAGTCACTTTATTACCCTGGACCTCTTTAACAGAGGATGATGCAGACTGCCACTTGAAGCTTGGTGAACTACTGATGGAAAGCTTTCTCCCACGGAACCTATTATTACTGTTTAAGTATTGTTAATTAGGCATTGCAATTAAAGTCATAGAAAGGAAGATGTGAATGACCTCTTAAAATGGAACAGAAATAGGGGCAATGTGAGTGTTTGTGTGGGAGAAAGATGGGAAGTAGGAGGGAAACAGCTGGAACTGTCCAGATCATATCTGTGTTCTTCTATTGAAAGGGAAGATTACCAGTTGTGGCACAGCCCCAATTGTTACAGAGCTAGTGGGCCTTTGCTAATTGGTCCTGGCTAAGGACAACTGTGTGTCTACCTTGTGTTTTGCTTTGCTTGCAACTGACTTTGCACTCATATTTTATTGCACTGGAAAACCAGAACGGGCACTTGGGATTCATGGCTGAAAGTGATACTTGAGATACCATTGAGGTGAGAGATGAAGCTGGGTTTGGTATGTGCTTTTGCTCTGTTTAACCAGAGTTCTACTGTATTTATGCCAGAAGTGACCCTGTGTTCTGGCCATAGTGTGAATCTCCTCTAAACTGATGCTAAATGGCTGTTGGTGCCATCTCACAGTGTGTTCAGGCATGCAGGTACACGTGTGTGGGAAATAGTGTAATGTGACTGTGTCTTGAATGCCCCTAGAACCCGATCCTTTACCGTAATTCACTGCATTTCCAAGTGCATAATTATACGTTTCAACCCAGAAGCTGGTGGGCAATGTAGTGTTAAGTTTTGCCCATTAGGATTACACTTCTGTCCGATTTCTTTCAACAGAAGGTACTTTTCTGCCCCACTGAAGCATGGCTGACATAGCTTTCAGCTGCTGGCACACAGGAATGCTTTGCTGCAGAACAGACAGATGTAGCTGGGGAGCAGGGATAAAATTTGGGCTTAAAAAAAAAAGACAAAACACCCTCCCCCAAAAAAAAACCAACCAAACAAACAAACCCCCAAATTGTGTCCAGGCTGTACCTTTCTTTTAAATTTCTTTTAAAGCACATTAGTTTTGCTGCTCTGTGTACTTGTGAGCTTCCTGGCTGTGAATCAATGCTGATTAACCTTCTGCCGTTACGCATTTGGGCAGCACCTGTGTTGATAGGCAGCAGAGGAATGTGCAGTTCTAAAGAATGAAGCATTGCATTTCACCAGTTGTGATTCAGGACCCTTTCTGGTGCATTTGTTCTCCCTGGTCCTTCCTGATGGAGAAGAAAAGGGAGGGGCAAAAAATAAACTTATGTATTGTAATGGTCAGCCAAACCAGAGCATATGTTGGGCATTGCACATGTGCTATGTGTCTGTTCTCACAGCATCTCTTATTGATGTGTGCTGTTACATGCTTAGACTGCTGCCTTTGTACTTGTGCAGCAGAGCAATAATAATATAGTATTTTTAGTTAGTGCTATTTTAGTGCATCGTATGTTTGCCTCTGCTGGAGCATGTTTTGCTCATATTCTAAAAACTGTAGAGTTAAAACAAATCCGTTTGTGTGTATAAATTATGGTACTTAAAGAATCAAATTTTGGTCCCTGCATATCCATAGCCTTAGATTTATGAACTTGTAAAACACCATGTTTCTTTGTGATTTGTATCTGACTGTGTTTTTTTCAGATATAATGCATAAATGGAATGCACTGCTGCCAAATGATATCAGCTCTCTGGAAACCTATAAAATTTTCTTGTGTTTAACTGATTTTACACTATTGCTGTGTAAAATTAGCATTTTATGAAGATGAATAGAGAACTTATAGATTGCATAAGGCCCGCGTTGGAGCTGCAGTGCAAACTGTTTACAACAGGAAATGCAAATAACTCGATGGTGTTAAGTCTTCTAGTCTGCTCTTTGCTCCATGGATTATCATGATGTTTCATTTACATTTACTTTGACAACAGTATCTGCCACTGATAAAGAGGTGAGAGTTTAGATTTGAGGGGAAACATTTGAATAACGAAAACATTGTACTTATAAAAAATTGTCCCTTGGGGGCAGAGTGTGGCTGCAGATGAGCAGAACCCAGTTTACTTCTTGTAATCCATTATTGTTAATTTGTTGTTCTCTTTAGGAGCCTTCAGATGGCCAGGTGAGAAATTATTTCTCTTGTCTGTGTATGGAGCTTTCTGAACTCTAAAATGTCAAAGGGAACAGTAAAAATGGAAGGGGAGGGGGAACCACCCCAGCCTTGCTTTTGAAGTTGGCAGCTCAGCCTGTGCATCAGAGAGGCAGCTCTGGAGCTGCTGCCTTCTGCCCATCTCAGTTCAGGAAAAATAACCTGTTAAAGTGAAACTGTGACAAGATGTTCAGAATTTGTCTAAGCTTATTAGACAGCGAGGTGGAGGAAACCCCAATGAAGCTGATCATAGCGGAAGGCTCAGTCGCAGGTCAGGGAGCTCAGTCTGCAAACAAGTAGGACAGTGAAGCTGGAGGAATGGATCGTGTAGCATTGCAAATAGCCTGGTCACAACAACTGCTGCAAAGAAGGGAATTCAGAATGTAGGAGACAGGAAAGAGAAACAAGTCCTTTAAAAATCAGGGAGATACCCTTACTGGATGTATTTACAACACACAATGCCCACCTTTACAGATGATGGTCTCCCTCAAAATAGAATTCCTGTTGGCGATACTGACACTCTCCACAAACAAACATCCCACTTGCACAGGAATTGATTACAGGCTGTGTCCCTGGCGGTCTGTGACACTGGGGACGTAAGAGCAAAGGTAGCTGTTTCCGTATGGCTAACTGTTCTCCTCCATACCCTCTCCCTGGGCAAGCTGTTTGAATAAAGCTGATTGCTCTAACCCAGCTGGAGTTGATGCAGACAGTTGTAATGCTGTTATAATTGTGCAAGTTTTTGGTGTTGTATGTGTAAAGTTTGTTTCAATGATTCTGATAAATTTCAAAGTTTTTTGTGCAGGTGAACTCAAAGCTTGCAGGATTTATTATCTGGTGCTTTCTGTGTGCCTGGGAACAGCAGTGCTGCCCTTTGGAAAGAGGTTCTGAAGCTTTGAGTGAGCCAGGGACAGATGGGAAGAGGAGCAAGATGATCTCTATCACTTCTACTATGTTTTAAACTATGAACTATAGAATTGTTTGGGACTATCTGATTGAACATCTTCTGTTGGTCCATCTGGTCTTTCCCTGCCCTGGACTAGGTGACACAGTTTTTGGATCAGCCCTTGCAGTAATCTCCTTGTGCTCTGAGCATTGGGAAAGACTCTCTTTGCGATTTATTTGTTGTTAATTTGGCACAACGTTCAGTGAGCCTTTTTTATACTCTATAATCTGAATGTCCGTAGTTTTAAGTCCATTTGTTTTTCTTGGGTGATGACTAGACTGGTCATTATAGCTTTCTTGTATTTAGTGATGCTGTACCCATGACATGACTGCTACTTTGTAGCTACAGAATAATTAGAAAGTAAGAAGTTGGTGTCACATTTTATGCCAAAGGATGGAAATTCACAGTGGTGGTTTTCTTCCCCCTCTTAACCAAATGCTTTGCCATACAGATTTTAGTGATGTTTCTGCAAGCTAAGGCTGAAGTTTTCTAATTTTCTTCTCTATGTGTGAATTCCTCTGTAAGCTCTTAAGTATGAGAAAAGTTCTTGACTCATTTCCTTTGCATCTTGTTCTACTGAAGGTGGAGTTTATGGCCAGGATGTGCAGTTTTCTAGCTCCAGCAGTGGGAGGCTGATGCAGACTGCAATGCTGTTTCATGAGTTAACACAGCTTTCACCTTTCAGATTTCATTCTAGGTGCTAAGCCAAGTCTGTGAAAGTCATTTTTCTCTACAGAGTGTAGAATCTATTATCAATTAAACTGAACAAAGAAAGTATTTGCTGCCTTCTGTAAGGATAAAGCAAGTGTCTTGTGTTCTCAGCCAAATGAGCCTTGTAGTTTAACTGCCTCCTCCCCTGGATTGTACCTTGTGAGCTGCCGAAACATCTTGCCAGAAAAAAAATGAGTGAGGGATTTGGTGAGCTCTCTTCTTGGTATGGTGGTTATAACTCAGACGATAGTCAGCGCCACAGTCTTTAATTGCTGAGCGTGCTCTGCTGCGAGAGAGTTGATGCAACGAAGCACCAAGGACACAGTTTGTCACATTGGCTGCTGCTTGCAAAGATCTGCAGATGGTTTTTGCTTTCTCTCATCTCACAGGGCTAAGCTGGAGTTGAGTGACCTGAAAAGAGGTGCCCTGTACCTACTCAGGCAATTTGGCATTTAAGCAAATAAAACAGAAGGACAGTTTCTTTTTACTTCTGGCTGTCCATGGCAAGGCATAGTGAGGTTTCCCAGTTCTGAGTCTCCTCTGTTTCTGCAGAGATTTCCTCTTGGATAAGAGTACCTGTTAGTTGTGACCAAACTCTTACCACCCTCTTAGGTTTGAACTGCACAGTCGTGATCACTTGTGAACAAAAACCACTGAGCATTACTAAATGTCTGGGTCAGGATTGGAAGGGCTGAGGGAGAACTGGGGGAAGCATCTTCTGTTTTTATCCTGTTCAAATTTCCCTATGTTCTCTGCTTATGGCCTGTGTTAGGACACAGGAAGGGTGAGTATTTGACCTAATCCCATATAGCTGCTCTTGTGTTGTAATTAAGGTGTAATTCTGGAAGTCTGAAGCCTTGTCTGCTTTGAGAAGCCAGATATCCATAGAATCACAGAATGTCAGGGGTTGGAAGGGACCTTGAAAGCTCATCCAGTCCATTTCCCCGCCCTGGAGCAGGAACACCCAGATGAGGTTACACAGGAAGGTGTCCAGGCAGGTTGGAATGTCTGCAGAGAATGCACAACCCCCTTGGGCAGCCTGGTCCAGTGCTCTGTCACCTTTACTGAGAAGAAGTTTCTTCTCAAATTTAAGTGGAACCTCTTGTGTTCCAGATTGAACCCATTAGACCTTGTCCTATCATTGGTTGTCACCAAGAAGAGCCTGGCTCCATATTCGTGACAGTCACCCTTTACATATTTATATATATTTTATATCTATATTTGTTCTTGGTGCTGTGTCTATGAGTCCAACAGATTTCACAAGGGGGAGGCTGTTTGCTGTTGGGGGTCAGCTGCAGCCCTGAATCAACCCCTCAGCATAAGCTGCTTTTCCCTTTGGTTTCCCAGCCCTGAGCAGAACAGCTTCATCTGCCTCTCCTCGCCATTTGTCAGTGGGCCTCAAGTGGGAAGGAATGGCAGAGTGTGGGACTGTGCCCTGGTTTTGGCTTTTCCAGAAGCGTTGGCAAGAGTTTCTTCAAGACATCAACTGGTTTGGGGTTTGCTGGGCTCTCTCTGCTTCTTCCTCTGCTGGTCTTAGCAGGTCTGGACACCGAGAACTCATGAAGGTGAAAAGGTCCTGTGTGAGCACTGATGCTGCAAGTTCTGACTGCCTGTAGCAGAGACAAGCTATCCTTGTTACCACAGAATATATCTTTTTTAAATTAAAAAGAATAGGGATGTTTTCTGGGGGTGGGGGTATTGGTTTTCTTGCTGCAAAAGGGAGTGAACAAAACAGTCTCCCTGTTCTCCCCAGGGACTGCTCTTTTTCTCTCCAACCTTCCCCACACCCTAAAGCTTTTGGCTAGTATTTTCTCTGAGTGGAAAAGGTGTTTGTTAAGATAATCCTTCCTCCCTAGAGTGTTGCAGGCGTCGGGGCTGCTGTCACAGGCTGTTCTCATCTGCGGTCCTGGCAGCACTAATGGGGGGCACGTGCTGTTTGCAGCACTTTACCCCTTCTGTCTGCCCTGCCTGGGGGGCCAGTCATTGTATTGCAGTGCTGTTTTTACGTCAGGTATTGCATCAGGCAGCACAAGGGATGTGGTGCTGAGTTTGAACAGCTGGAGGCTGTGTTGTGTGCTTTTCCGACAGACTGAAAATAGCCACTGGCTTTTTTTTTTAACTTTTCGGTATGATTCTATCTGCCTTAAGTGTTATGGCTCTTGTGTATTTCCAGCAGAGGTTGTTGAGTTTAGTAGCCGGGTTTTTCAGTGTGGTGTTTTACGTGTAAGCCTATAGGAGACTTGGTGTGTGTTTGGTTTTTGTTTTTTTAATATAAATCAGCACCACGATCCAATGTGTCTTTTAGCAGGATGTATTTTACACATTTGCCATACTCAAACAGGCTGCTCATGGTTGGTTTGAATTGCTTTGCTAAGTTTCATGGAGGGCGAAGAAAAGAGATAGTGTAAAGCTCCTGCGCTGGGCTCATGCCAGCTGCTGACGGTGAGTTTATTGGGTCTTTTCTCAGTCCTCTGGAAGGAAACTGTGTTGGGGTTTGTCGTGCTGGTACAGCAGCGTTTCACAGGTGATTTCTTAGTGCTGGTCTCCATTGCAGGAATCTTGGTGAACTACTGTCTTATAGATGTGCAGGCACTGTGCGCATCCTTTGTTTCTGGGGAAGTGAAGGATTGCCAGAGCTTTACACAGGTGGTTCTGTGTGCAGTTCTGTGGAACCAGCTGTGTCCTAGCTCATCACTTTTTAATGACTACTTCAAACTTGTCTCAAAGCTGTTTGTTAGTATGACCTCTTGGCTGGCGTTATACATATTTCTCTCTTATCATGTCAAATTCTCCTTTTTTCATGGTAGGCTGCTCTTTTTCATTTCATATCGTATATTTATTTTAAATTTTATTTTACAGTTGATAGAGATGACAGTATCCTTAAAGTGAAATGGATTGTGTTATCCTTACGCAGAAGATATACCTTAATGCAACACTTTTTTGTGTGTGTGTATGTGCCCTGTTTATAAGAAAAATCAACCCAGAAGTTAAGAAAAAGCATATCTGATAAGCTATTGTTTGGAACAGTTGTTTGCCAGTACTGCTAATATGAAAATAAGTAATTCTAAGGTAGACTTAGTACTTGAATATGGCAAGAGCTAGAAATTAATTGTCCTGAACTGCGTGGTTACTGATCTGCATCAGATCACATTTGCACACATTATTGTCCATCTTGCGGCTGTATTGCTTTCACTTTCTGGTCTGTGTGAGAAAGATCTTGACAGAAACTGAAGCTTAGAACTCATCTATCAACCAAGAACATATTAAAACAGAGTGGATGAAACCTCTTCTGCATGCTTGTTTTGCCTGTGACAAGTGAAGGTGGATTCAGGTGGGCAGCAGGGAAGTTGCATCTTGGTGCTGATGGTGCTGCCAGCACTGCAGGCTGCAGTGAGGGGCAGAGCAGCCCACAACGTGGGCAGTGAAGTCATTAGAAATGGGAGGTATTCTGGAGAGTTTCACAATTTCCCAGTGCCCTTATTTCTTGAGTCTACTAGAGTTGCTTTCCAGTACATGCATACACTTCATCTTACTGGTTTTGGTCACAGATTGTTCCGTAGATGTTGATGCTGTTTCACCTATTGTAATTGAAATCTGAGGACTTCTGTTGCAGGAGCAGTATTTGTAAAAGGGTGACTTATCAGAGATATGGATTACATGCATGGATGCATGCAGCATATCTGAAGTCAGCAGCACGTACATCTCTATCCGGGACAAGAGATATGAGGGAAGGATTTTTGCCTCAAAGGCAGATGATGATTCAAGTTCCCCAAGTGTATCAAGGACTGTTTTGCATCCTAATCTCTATGTTGATGTTTGTGGGGTGTCTTGTCCAAACAGGGCTGTTCCTTTTATATCCATGATGGTTTTTCTGTGCTTGTTCAAGTTGTGTGTAGGACAGACCACCCTGTTCGGTGTGGCTGTGTCCTGACTGGAAGTGCATGTGGTCAGTGGTGCCGGGTTGGGGGACAATATTTAGCTGAGAGTTTTGGGGTTGTGTGAAAGAAACTGAGACAAGCTGTACCTATATGGGATCTGGAAAATGGGCTGAAAGACTTAATTTAATTATTATCTCTAGTATTCAGAGCTCTCCCCATTTGCCTTATTGTTGTATATGATGCTGTGTTGGAGAGGTAAGTGTCACACTGCTCACTTACGTTCAAATAAAACTGTAGCATATTTTTGTTATACTTTTTCAAGCAAATACGGATGTTTTGGCCTGTAGATGGACTCTGCATGTTCCTGCTGTGAAAGCAGACTGGCAGTATGTGCTTCCAGTTAATTTGATTCACATGTGGCAGAAAAGTGATTATATCCGTGCTTACTTTTCTGTGTGTTTGTCCGTAATGGGTTCAGACAACGTCCTGCTTCTCTGAATTCTCCTGTTGTACAGTTCACAGAATGACAGAATGTTAGGGATTGGAAGGGACCTTGAAACATCATCCAGTCCAGTCCTCCAATTCTTCTGTGTTAAGTTCTGATTTATTAGAGAATGTATATGAAACCTGCTGATTTATCCATATGACATGAAGAAAACACATTGGTTCCAGAAGCATTAATTTAACAACAAAGTGTCCACTTTGAGAATTCTGTTGGTGAGATGAGGATTGCTATTGATGTGACATTACTGACTGGTCTAATTACTGGTTTAACTGTGTTTATTGACGTTTGTTTCAGGATTGCCATTAAATAATTTTGAAATGGCGTTTAAACAATGTTGTAAAATAAGAAATAATTTATTGGTAGGACATACTTGTGCTGTGTTCTGTTGTTCTAAAGGGCTGCCTCTTACCTCTTTAGCAACAGTATGGCAACTGAACATTCTTTGAATTTTTTGGTATGTCTACCTAACTTCAGGTGGCCTCACATAGCTTCTTTTGCTCAGGAAGTTAGAGTCTAAAGATATATTGTCATAGTCATGATTAGGAATATGTAGCTGCTACAATATATTTCTTATGTTAGGTTCCTCCTGCTATTTAAAAATAATCTTTATATAACTGTGTGGTTTTTTTTGTTTTTTTTTTTTTCTTTTACTGGAAATTCTGCATTACTGCTATTGGGATAAATACAGAGCAACTCTAACTTCCATTTCATGATACTTTTCCAGCTGGTATGCAACTTAGCATTATATTTTTTTAATACAGAAAACATCAATTAGAAACGGCATTAGTATTCTCTTCACCTACAGTGAGGGAAGGTGTCTGGCATGGAAAATAAATAGAACAGAAGAGGATGCACCCTCCATTACTTTAACGATTGAATTGGATTTCCTGATGTTGCACGTACAGCCCTCTACTTTGTACAGGGATGCCAAACTTCTGGCCGGGGCAGACAGGGTCTTGATGAGCTTGGCCTGACTTGTTTTGGTGCAGTGGTTAAAACCAGGGGTTGACTGGGAGAACTGAACTCAGCACTGCAAGCACAGCAAATACTAAAAGCTATGTGCTGTTATTGAAATGGAAGTAGGATGGGCAAATGATCTTTTGGATGTGAAATCACTCTAAGGAAGCTGACAAAAATGCTTGTTGCTACCTAGGGCTGTATCATTTTGGTAACTGAGAAAACTTGTGCCTCTACCTCTAGTCTTGTAGAATTTTTGTGGTGTTTTAGCTGCAGCTGAGAATTTGTATCTTTGCTAGTGTGGTGTATTTGAAAGCATTTTTTCCCCCTTTAAATGTGATTCAGTGACTTAGAGAAACTATTTTTGCAGCCTGCTTCCTATATTGTTGGTAATGGAAAGTAAATGCACAGCAAATAGAATTTCATGCTGGCAAGAGCTGTGAGGAAAATAAATTTTTTATACATTATGAGCAAGTTCTATATAGTAACAACTTGTGGAATGGACTTCTATTCCTTCCCCTATCTTAATCTGTCCTGGCTCTTATGTAACTATAACCTAATTTCTAACAGTTTTTAAACTTAGACCATTGGCTGAAGTTCTGCTGACTGCCCAGTGACACACATTGGTGTCTTTCAAAGTGATGATTGACATGACCTGACAGAAACATGAACTTAAATGATCTTATTAATGTAAAATGCCTCACTGCAGTCTATTTTCAGAGTGATCTCCTATGTAAAGAGGTAGAGGTCCTCTGCCGTAAAACTTGAGCTCAAGCTGGGGTGAAGCATTGTGTCCAGTGTTCTTCCTTCCTGAAAAGCACTGATTTGACAAGGCATAAAAATTCCACAAAAATATGATGGAAAAATGAAATAGGGTTTGGATGCTGTTTGGAAATTGAGTTTTGAAGTAAGGTAAGTAGTTACCCTGCATCAGCAGCAGGGCAGCCCTCAATGGGCATTGTGGCTGCACTTCACGACTCTTTGGGAGTTTGGCCTCAACCCCTGCAACTGGAACCCTTTTTCATGTAAGTGAATTAAAACTTTGTGGGAAGGACACTGAACCTTGTAGTCTCTCCTCCACTGGCTGTATGTCATGACCTATCTTTGTATCTTGTCTGCAGCAAACATTTATTTATAAAAACAGAGCAGCTCTACAGGAATCCTGTCACTGCCAGGCAGTGATAACTAAGGATTATATTGTTTACTGGACTGTGTGAGCCCTATGTTCAAATCTCTGGCTTGGAGAGTCACAGCAGAAATTTAACAAAGGGTTTTCTGAGGTGTAAGGAGTGTCTGAGTTAAGTCTTTGCTTGATGCAGTCACTAGGCTCTCCCTTCTTTAGAACTGACCAATTTGAGTGATTATTCTGGGACCTCACTGTCTTCACTCTGGAAATTTCTTTTAAATCCCTCCTCTTCCCCCTTTGCCTCACACGATGGGATTGTCCTGATGATCAGCCAAGCTGCCAAATGACCCCCTCTCCCCATCTCCAAACTGGCAGCAATGGCAGGACCCTGTGCCAGGTGAGACACTTGACGGGCACCTTCTCTTTTCCTGCTGTGCCGGATCCAACCCAGCATCCAGTGGCCGCAGGCTCTGCCCACTCGGTCCCATCTTTTCCCAGTCTCAAGGCTGTAGCAGTTGCTGAGGTGTGGTTATTAATAATTTTGCTTCCATGTGCAGCAGTCAGCTTGGGTAGCTCTGGTGATTTTAATTGGCAATTTTGGGATCTGGGTGCTGTCACTTCATCCCAAGAGGTGCACTCCCTTGAGCTGGTTGTTTGCTGGGGCTGGTGTGGGAGAAAGGCCAAATCCCCCTGCCTTGAAATCTGTTTGGACAGAGTAATAACCATTCAGTTTCATTATGCAGCAGCACCATTCCCACTACCCCATTTCTCTCTGAGTTTTTAGCAACCGGAGACAAAGAACAGAGCCTCTATTTAAATAGAAGCTGGATAAATTTTACTGGGAATGAATAGTAGCAAATGTACACAGTCATATTTGTGGAGATTAAGATAGCTGAAGCCCAATCTCATCAGCTAGCCTTTAAGATGACCTCTATAGGAGATGCATGGGAATTTTCCACTAGTTGCATCATTTCACTTGTAGTAGGTGTATGGTGGGGATTTTATATATTTTGTTCCTTTCTGCTGCAGTCATTGCCCGGAGCTGTCAGGTGAAAACTAGTGTGACTGCACTGACCTGCCATCCACACTCCAATGTGGACAATGGACAGTCACATATTCCTTTGGGTGAGGGCATTTCTCTAGACGAGGACAGGGAAGAGGATCACTCACTTGTACCAGGCACAAGAAAAGCAGGAGGCACCGTGTCCCTGCAGCAAAACTGACTTGAGAGAGATAACAAGAAAGAATAGCATAAAAACTGTTCAGCTCCAGTCCTTTTTGCCTGCATTGAAAACAAGGCGACGACATGATCTCACTTTTTCAATACCTTTTCTGACCTTGTTTTCTTTGTGTTTTTTTGGGGAGGGGATAAGGAGGGGTGAAACCTGGAAAAAAAAAAATCCCTTAATCGAATGTTCTCATACTTGCTAAATACTACCTTAAAAGAAACAATATTATATATTAATAGGTACTATAGCTGTTTTGGTGGAGTTATCTCACTGGTAGTGACCCATTGCTGGGGATAGCTGATGTCTCAGTCTTGCAGCTCTAGAGAAAAGTGATGATTGGTGGTAGGGCTTGACACAGTGAGGAGATAAGGCTTAGAGGAGGTTAGGGACTTCTAGGATTGATATCAAAGTTGTAGTGAAGATAGTTACAGTGATCTTTGCTTACCCCGCACTCCTGTTAAATTCAAAGAGGAAAAGGCAGATTTAAGCTGACTGGAAAATTTCACGAATTTGTGCCAATTTGTAGTGTGCGTGTGTGTGTTTTATTTGTTTTATTTTATAGTCCATCTTGCTGTGTGAGTTCTGGGGAAAGAAGTGGTCTTTCTTTTTCCTGTATTCTAAAAACTGAGCCAAAGTCTCAAACCTGTTTCTATTTTAGTTAAAAAACAAAACCCAAATCCCCCCCTTTCCCCCAACAAACAAAAGAACCCAAACGTTCCCCTCAATCCCCCATTAAACCAGGATTAGTTTGTGATGTTCCCCTTCCTTTTTTCTGTTTATGAAGAGAGTTAAAGTATGTTTTTAATGCTATGTTTGGATTTTTTTTGTAAAGCTTCCTGCCACAGCTTTACTGATCACTTAAAAAAAAAAAAAAGGCAAAAATGGAAGTATGTATTTGTGGATAATAAAGGCTTGGAGAAGTTATCGATGTCTTATGTCTATCTGAGACTCCTTGGTGTGCATCTACTCACAATCAGCTGCACTCGCTTCCTGAGTTGCTGGGGTGTTCATCTGCTTCAGGCTGCTGGGTTGAACAAGTCAGATCTTTCCTTATCGTATTCTGAAGTTATATCTTGTTTCCAAAACCTGTCTTTAGACTGATTAAAAGTTCTGTGAGATTTCAAAATGCCAGGTCAGTGGCCATAAGTTAGTGGGAGATGAGGTTGCCAAACAGAATAGGGGCCAGGGGCTTATATTGAATGGTGCCAGTGGGTGATGGGTTAATGAGTTATGCTCAGCAGAGTGCTCAGTTGCCCTTAAGCGTGTTCTTACAGATTGGACTCTGAGTAGCCCCATGGCAGGAACTGTTTCTTGTACAACTTAGTGGTGGTGTTAAATTAGGGTCAGAGTCTATTGCACTGTGCTGGAAATGAATCCTAAAGTTGTAATTAAAATTCTAATCCCAGAATGTCAGGGGTTGAAGGGACCTGGAAAGCTCATCCAGTGCAATCCCCCCATGGAGCAGGAACACCCAGATGAGGTTACACAGGAAGGTGTCCAGACAGGTTGGAATGTCTGCAGAGAAGGAGACTCCACAACCTCCCTGGGCAGCCTGGGCCAGGCTCTGCCACCCTCACCCCAAACAAGTTTCTTCTTATATTTAAGTGGAACCTCCTGTGTTCCAGTTTGTACCCATTGCCCCTTGTCCTATCACTGGTTGTCACCGAGAAGAGCCTGGCTCCATCCTCCTGACACTCCCCCTTTCCATATTGATCCCCATGAATGAGTCAGCCCTCAGTCTCCTCTTGTCCAGCTCCAGATCCCCAGCTCCCTCAGCCTTTCCTCACACGGGAGATGCTCCACTCCCTTCAGCATCTTTGTTGCTCTGCACTGGACTCTCTCCAGCAGTTCTGTGTTCTTCTTGAGTTCCTGCTGGCTAGCCAGCATTAAAGTCACACCAGCACTGCTAAGGATAGTTAAGGAAAGGCTGCAGTTGAAGAAATGTCTTGCTATAGGAGCATGTGGGTGTATGAGTGGCGATGGTACATGGCGTGGACTGCCGAGGGTCTGTAGCAAAGGCCCCGTGCAGCAGACCCTGCTTTTGGGGAGGGCTCCCAGTGCTGAGCAGAACATAATGAGTAATGCTGGGCCGAAGAGGAGACCTTACTTATTGATTCTGTTGGAGCCCAGACCAAGTCCAGTGTGTCCCTCACTGTGCTGGAGCAGAGGTTTGGATGGGCTGTGGGCTGAGCATCTCTGCTACCCCATCCCAGCAGGACAAGAGTGGCGTTAACTCTGCAATTATGCTTCCGACAGCAATAAATTCTGACCTGTTCTATTCCAATAGGATTATAATGACATATTATCTCATTAGAGTAATGCTAATCTTTCAAAGGCATCTTCAATGGGAAATTAAATTAGAAGGAAGTTGTAGAAGTACAGTAAACGGTTGTCCTTGTGGACCTTAATAATGCTCCCTGTGTTAACAGGGCTGAAGGGTCTCATCTGCACTCAAGATTTCCCTGCCACAGGGCAGCTGATGCTGATATATTTACGCTATTTTACAACCCATATGCCAAGTTTACTTCCAGAGGTGGAGAAAATACAGTAAAAAAGTGACGTCTGAATGGCAGTGCAAAGGCCATTGGTTTAGGAAAATGTGGAAAATCGCCATTCCTAGGGTCCTATGGTGTAGTTAATAATGTTTAAAATTACTTATTTTGCTACAGGAAAAGAGAATACAAGTGATTAATTGTAAAAATGTTATTTCTCAGCTAAGATTGCCCTTTTTACTGATGGGAGGTGATGTCTCTGCCTTGAAAAGAGCTTGAAGTAGTTTAGCTCTACTGATCTCTAGTGTTGTCTTTCACTTTCTGGTGCAATACAATGCATTTCTATTTTTATTCATTTCTCGAGATGGGCAGCTTTTGTGTAAAGGGTGAGCTTGGATAAACAGTCATTTTTGAAGTTGTCTGTGGAACCATCTGATATCCTGTTGGAGAGAGAAGACAATGCTGTGGAAATGAAAAATGAGTTTGTGTAAAAAGTTATCTTTCCTCCAAGATACTACGGAAATAGTGTTTCACAGCAGAGTTTATTACTTTTCCCTAAGATATATAGACATGTGTTATCAGTTTAATGCAGCTATTGGACTTATAGAGGAATAACATCACTTCCAAAGTTGCAGATAATATTGAGTAGATCTTAGAGAGTCAAAGAACTTTGTGTTAGTTCAGCTTTGGCCTTTGTTTGTGTCTCTTGGCTTCTCAAGAGCTTTTGTGTAATTATTTTAGTAATTTTCCGTTCACAAAAGTCTAACTAATACAGGTTATATCCTTTTAAACGTAATTTTCTCCCCAGTGAAATACCAGACTATTTAAATGCAAATGGCAAAGGGGAGAAGTAGGAATTATCTCACTGGATATTTGAACATGTTGAGTGGATATTACACAGGTACTTGTTTAGCTCAGGAATAGTGTATCTTCTTGGAAGACGTAGATAAATTTTCTTTCACTGAAAGAAATTTAAAATCTTAAAGATAAAATTGAAAATTCTGTGGGGAAAAAAAAAAGGAAAGTGCTTTGGAGGTTTATAGAATGTAAAACTTTAGACTGATCTCTTGCCATTCCAGGATTATGATATTTTCATTCTGCTTTCTTGAATGAAAAGGATACAAGCTTAACCCCTTTTCCTTCCTTGTCCTTGATGTTGGCATTGCCTCACTGGATTTAATGAATGTCATCTTCCTGGGTGTCATAATTTCTGCGAAGGAGAACAATCTTTGGAAAGCCTAAGAAAAAAAATCGAAGGAGACAAGATAATTACAAGGACTGTTGCTATCTGATGGTATGGAGGTGCACACATTCTCTGCTTGAAGTGCAAAATCTGGGCATAATCAGGAGCTCATGCATAAACTCCCACGCATCCGGATGGAGTCAGAATGGGGGCTGTGGCAAGTGGTTATTTAGGGTGGAACGAGATTCCTGGCAGTAGAGCTGGAAACCTCTCTGCTAAAAGTCACAAGGCCATCCTTTACATTTTGATTTGAATGCAGTAAATTGCAAATGTCAACTTCTGAAAACGTCGGCAGTAAATTGAGCGTCTCATTTGTTGACTGTAAGGAAGAATATTACTGTTTTGAACATGCAAATTGAAAAGCATAAAAACAGTCTTTTATGCCTACCTTGAAATTGTTGATTTGCAGCTGCATGGCTGATGCCTTTGAGAAGTACAAATGATTAGAATAGTAACATTTGTCTAGATCACTCTGTATTTAGTAATAAGAGTCTCATGGGTATTTGAACCACTTGGCTGAGTGCAAATTGTGAATTGTAGAAATACAGTACACGAAAGCAATCAAAATGCGGTGTCTGCTTTTTAACTGTAATGTAAATAATATTCGTCTGCCAGCTCAAGGAGAATGCCTGCAGGAGTTAGTAGTAAAAAATGAAATAATTGCCAGGTGTACCTTGCAGGGCTTTCATAGTATGACTTACTGCTCAGCCCCTAATAAGAGATGGGACAGCTATTAGTCCAAAATTGCTCATACGAAGTGAAACAGCAAAACCTCGTTTTAAACCCTGACCTTTCTGGTGCTGATCCCTGGGGCAGGGCAGAAGTTACCGCTGCCCTTTGGAGTCTGATGGTTTGGTGATCCTGCCCGTGCTGACACAGTACCTGTGAAGTGATGCAGAGCTGTGATGGATGCCATTAAATAAAACTGCCTCAAAAATTGGTAACAGTTGTTATAATCACTTCAAGACACATAATGGACAGATCACTCCTGCACTCCCCTGGCCTCAGGCTGAGTGATGACATGAAATTCAAGCTGCTTGGCTTTGAAACACTATGTCCCTTACAGGAAAATAGTATAGAATTTAATAGGTGCTTAACAATAGCTGATGGTTCTTATTGCCTGTAAGATTCCTACTGAACATCAAAAGATGTGTTCACAGGAGGCACTATGGGAAGGTCAGTATGCTGAGGTGAAAACACCTTCACACCCTCATGCTTGTGTTTTATGTATGTTCCATGTGTGGAATGTCTTTTTTGCGCTCCGAGGAAAGCACAAGACTGCAGAGGGCCCTGGGAGCTGGACTGAGGTCCTGCAGGGGAACTCCTGGTGGAGCTGCCCTGGGTTCAGAGCAGACAGAAGGGTGCTTGCCCTTGTCCTGGCTTGGAGACCCCAAGTCAAAAGATGTTTTCATTCATTTGGAGAAAACTCGAGAGAGAAATTTCTACTTCATTTTCCCTTAAGCTATTTACCCCCATGCTGTACCTTTTTTGTGAAGACGTAAATGGATGCTTTTGTTTTCCCAGATATTGTCTTCCATTCCAGACTCAGAAGGTTTATAAACCTTGGTGAGCTGGAAAAAAAGGTGCTGAAAAGGCTGGTGACAATTGGTCTACTTTAAAATGACTCTTCATTAATTAATTAACTCTCAATCAGGACTTAATTTGCTTTTTTGGTCACTCCTTAGCATTAAAATAGCTTTTTCATCATTTCTGATTCCACTGTTTTACACCTCTGGTATGGAAGAATACCTGGCTTTTCTTGAAAGGATCCTGAACCCACCAAGTTTACTAACAACTTGATTGTCAGACAGGATGTGAAAATATCCCTAGTTTCTTCAGAAGGTGGAGTGACTGTCATGGTAAAGTATGCTAATTGGTATCTTCATGCTGACACTGCGTCAACTCTTTACCCCACCAAGGATTCAAAATGCAGCATCAGCTTGGCTGGAGAAGAAAGATGATGTTTTTCCTGAGCCAGTAGTGTTTGCAGGAAGCAGCGTGAGGTCTAAGTGTCTGGTGTGTTAGGAAAGTCTTTGAAGTCCAAGTTATTACAATAATTCCCTTGGTACAAAAGAAAGGACAATGTTTCTAAGTTAGAGATGTTTCTCTTTACGTTAAACACAGTGGTGCCTCCCAGGTCCCTTTCCCCTCTCTAATAGGTCATTCTCCAGCTCCCTTTTGCCATTTGCTAAGGAATCCTGGGGTGAACATCTGCAGATTGACAGGAAAATAAGTATTGATATAATGGGCTGGAGGCTGGACGTAGCTGTCAGCGAATCGAAGACACAACGCAAGTACTCAAGAACATTTTAGCTGAATTAAAATTACTTTTGCGGTGTAATGTTCATGTGACTTCAGAGTTGTTTATCTAGCCAGTTTCTTAATATGATAATGAATGTTAACATCTGTTCTACCAGTGATTGTCACTGTTAAGCAGTTTCTGATTTTGTGAAGCTTCCTGTGGTGATAATGAACCTTGGAGTATGAAGAAATTCTTTACTGTGCGCTGTTTGTCTCTTGTTCAGTAGTTTTCTTTATGCATCTAATTTTTTTGCCCTTTTAGGATTAAATTTTTTGTATCTTGCCACCTTGCAGCAGAAAATAAATGATTGAAACTACAGGAGAGCCTGGGAACACATGGGTTGCTGAGTCTAGTCTGCTGCAATCACAGCCATCTCCATAGCAGATGTTGAATTGAGACAATTTCACAGAAACATCCGTTCTCCTGCACATCTCCTGAGCCACTGCAAGTACATCATTAAATGGCTCCCATGTCTAGACATGGGAAGAATGAAGTTGTTCAGTACAAACACCAAAAAGTTTCACATGCTGTATGTCCAATGCTGCAGTGGGAGGGAGCGGGAGAAAGAAATTTCCAGCTCTTCCACAACCCAGAGATCCATGGCAAGCCCCTGGCTTTCCTGAACAGTCCACATCATTGCCTTCCTCAGTATCAAAGCTGTAAATTTGTCAGCTGCTTTTAGATAATGCAACTGGAAGTCCCACAAGGGAGATATGAGCTCTTTATGCAATGGGTTTGAGAGGCTTTTAGTGCAGAGATTTCAGCTTAATATTTTGCAGCCTGTTTTATCCTTCTAACTCTGCTGAGGTCACTGAAGTCAGAAGAGGGCTGAGGTTGCCCATTTCTGTTTTATTGCCATGGAAAACAATTTGATGCATACAGAGAGCTTCCCCTCCTCCCTCCAAAGCTTCTGCTTTTATTAGTCTTCTTTCCTCTCCTCATTTCATCCTCTATAACTTCTTCTCTTCATGCTTTTCCTTCTTTCCCAGTTTCCAAATTGCTACATTCATCACTGTCGGCTTTCCCTTCTTTACTAAACTCCTTCAACTTATCTTTTGCTTCAGATAAATGGCTTTAATTTAATATTTTTAGATGCATCCAGGTTTATTCTGAGTTTTCCTTATGCATAATCTTTTTTTTTTTTTTCAGATATAAATATTACATTTTTATGTTGAACACTATTTTGTACTCTGGTATTTTGTGTGCCAAATTTCATGTAATCAGTGGTGCTTAAATGAGGAGTAAGTTAAGGGAAAAAGATCTACAGAGGATTTTATTTTTCCTGGAGTGGTGCAAGAAACTTCTAGTTTGGGAAGGGGCAGAGAAATGCACAGGTGCATTATGGCTTCAAAGCAACATTTACCAAAAGCAGACAGCTATTTTTGAGTTTGGTTTGATGCATTCAGACTGACTTTAATGAACTACACAGATTTACAGTATTGTCAGTCTGTTATTGCTAAACTTGCTCCCATGGAGATACTGGATATGGAAAAGATAGAAGGGATCCAGAAAAAAGCAAAGTCTTATAGGGATTATCCAACGTGGGAGCTTAGACCTCCCCAGCTTTTGCTCAGTGAGCCTGAGGGAAAGTGGGCTGATGGATGCCCATTGAAGCTGGATGTCATGGAAAACTGCGGGAAATGTTATGAACTTTCTCAAAACTGGTTTGTGAGATGCAGAGCTCTTAAGAAAACGGAGATATGGTTGTATTAGTCTGGATAGACTATTCCAGGCTTTTGAGTTCCTTTAGGTACGTGAACCACAAAGGTTTTCAGCTTCTGAAACTACCTCTTCTAATGTCCTCAGGAAAATTCAGTCAAGGTTTTGGTGCTTTTTGAACCTGGTGGCCGTGCAGGCTGCCGTCTGCTGCGGCACTGTGCACACCTTGGTATTGCCTTTGTGTGCTGAGGGGGGTTTATAGGTTTCATTTTGCACTTTTTCGATGTGTGAGCTACGCATTGATGCTGTTCCAGAAGAAATCTTGGCAGGGCTAACGCGGTAAGGAAGTCTTTTCACAAGTGGCAATGGGAGGTTTTGGAGACAGAAATGTGAGTTTTATTTGAATGTTGCAGGGAGAATAAAAGTCTTAGTTTTGAAATTTATCACATGGTTTTGCCCACTCCTTATTTTGGCCATGTTGCAGTCCTCTATTTTCCCGTTGCCTCAGATTTAAGCTTGTCACAACCTCCCAGCACGTCTGTGATGTGACTTTTCCTGGCACGTGTTTCTTGTACAAATGTCTTGGTGGTACTGCTGGGCTTTCTTCCTATCAACCGCTCCCTTGTCATCTCTGGGTCGGGCAGCTGGGAGGTGTCACAAATCACCCTGGTTCAGCAACACTGTTCTTCTCCAGTTTGTGCTCCTGCATCTCCATAAATTGCACTTCAGCCCCTGCAGTGAGTCTGTGCTCATTTGGAGCGTTCGCACTTGTTTCTTCTCCTTTTGTCCATCACTGACCAGAAGATTTGTGCTATTATTTTTTTATCCATTCATACATCAGGGGAAAAGTGCTTTTGCAAATCTGTAATAATAATCTTGAGTTTATCAGCAACGGTCTTATTTGTGCATCAGCCCTTTTTTTATGCTGTCTGTAGGCTCATCTGTTTTTCAGGATTATCTAAAACAGCGACTAAAACTACAGAACTGACAAACTGAGAGTTTAGGAGAAATCTGGTTATAGTTTAAAATGCCAGGGAGAAGGGAGCTGAAATGCCATTAGGTAGAATGCTTGCAAACGTTGGGTAGAATACTTTAAAAAATACATGACCTATTGCTGGCAGACTAAAACAATATTATGTTTTCAGTGTTTTATCTGAAAGCTTATATATAATAAATGCCACTGATGTGAATTTGAAAGTATCACTGGCTTTGTAGCAAAGCTGTTGGAGTGTGATGTTTAGTTTTTTTATTGCCCCACTAAAAATAAAACAAAAAGTGTTTGTTGGATAGAGGTTTTTAATTGCTGCGTTTCCCTCAAAGGACCCAGCTGAAGCTTTAATTCACTGTCTTCATAACTGTGGACAGTGCAGGGAGTTTAGACTTCAACTTCTGGTACAATGACCTTATTAAATATGGATGTGCTCTTACCATGTAAGGGAAAGCTAAATCAGACCAAATTTGTTGCTCTTTACATAATTATGCATTGAGAACAATATATAATTAATAAACTTATAATAAATTCAGGCTATGGGGTGCTATTACAACTGAAATAGAAAATTTTTTAAGGTGTGTTTCCTGTGTCTTTTTGGGAAAACCCTGCAAATAGGGATGTCACCCTAATAAATCACTGGAATGACAAATTTCTTCTGTAGAAGTAGGAGATGGTTTGAAACTCAAGTGAACCGGGGTGATCTTGCTTACCCCATTTTCTTTTTAATTCCAGTTTTTGGCATTGTTTCCACAAAGTTGCGTAGTTAAATTTCAATTGATATAGAATTAATACTTTATAGCTCAGTTTTTAATGTGCCAAACAAAGTACTTCTGGACGCTTTCCCAGTGTAACAAGGCATGAAGAATACACCTAAAGACTGAGAAGGACAGGAATTCATCAAAATGTGTGAAATTTAACAGTACATCTCACATTTACATGTAAAGGGAAAGAAATAAGACTGTACTGTTGATTTTTAGTTTTATATAGGCTTGGGTTTTTTATTTGTAATATTAATCTCTCCTGTCTCCCATTGATTTGCTGTATTTTAGGGGCCTGAAGTAATGAACTAAATCCTGCTCAAGCAAACATGCTGATAATATGAAAGGAAAACAGTGGCACCACATCAGCCGTACCTTCTAGTTCTGCCTGTGTTGGTTGTTGTCAGCCAGAAATAATGCAGTGAAAAGCAGTGCTTAGGAGCACAAAGATGCCCGTGTGGCTGGTGGCTGGCGCTGCTCCACCTCTTGGTCGACGCTTCTATGAAAAAGATTAAATTATTGAATCAAAACATGTTTAGTTTTTCTTGTCGGCAATGGAATAGTTGACTGAACGCACCTTTTAACTAGCAAGAATTTTAGCAACTTACGCTAAGATATAAAGCTGCTTAAATTAATTGCATTTAAAAATTGGAGGAGCGACTGACAGAATAGGTGTGATTTCTTCTGTACGTGTGTCTTTGTCCTTGTTCTGCTGCATTTCCTACCTGCGGCGGTGAAGGTGGGATCTGTTGAAACATCATGGGCTGAGAGAAGTCGAGGTCAGATTTCTGCAGACTGATATATGATGATCTTATTTATCCTTCTTCTTGCAACACCATAGCAACGAGCTACATTTTCTTGTTTGGCAATCAATACAGGAATTTATTCTGCCTGGCAACTGAATCTTGGAGCGGCCTTGAAAGGAGGAGGTTTAGGGGCTTTATACTGATGACTGTAGGTGGAGTAGTTGCCACTGAGCTGTTTGGTGGCATTTTAATGGAGCTGTGTTGCGGCGATTACTTGGGCATTGAGATGATTTTTTTCCTTTGAACCAGAATTTACAAGATTTGTTAACAGGCATGTGGCTTTTCCTGCTTAGATGGGACTGGTGACATTACTTTTAGAGGGGGAAATATAGATTTCCATCATATAGATATCTTGTCTTTCTTCACAGACGATGATGGAAAGATGAAACCAAAATTAACCACTCTCTTTCCCCCTAGAGTCTTGATTTCTTTCGCAACGCTGCTGCTGTCCTGCTTTGGCTCAATCTCTGCTGTCAGGGCATGAGGGCAATGAATAAAATGTTCATTTAAAGTCTCCACATCAAGTGTGTTCAAAAGAAGTCAGCCAGCCTAGAGAGCAGAAATGATTTTTGACAGCTACAACAGGGATGAGATTCTGCTGAAATTCTGTTTAATCAACAGTGTTCGCCAGCTCATCTGTTAGTTTCAGCTGTACCGAATAATTCTGTTATGTAAACTTTCCCTCCAAAATGTAACTTCATGTTAATGTCTGATAACCAGCAGCTACCTGTTAAAAGCTAGTAAATTCAATGTGCAAATAGGATTTCCCTTCTGCTAACACAGAAGATAATGCAAGGTTAGAACAGGAAGGCATAGTTGTGTTTTTCTGCCTTTCTTGGTTTCCTTATAAAAGATTCAAAGCTTTCCTATAGTTTAATTAAACTTCAGCTGCTGAATTTCAGTGCGGGAGAAAGTGAATGAGATTTTGAGGCCCTTGTGGGGCTGGACAAGACCCAGTGTTGCCTCCGACCTTAATAAATAAGAAGGAACAAAATAAAGCCAAAAAGATCCAGGATTAATAGCATTTCTAAATATGTTCTTCTCTTACAGCAGGATACATTAGATTCTGTCCTGTCCCCCAGGAACCTTCCCAAATCAGATGGAATTTTAAGGATAAAAATAATCTCCCTGAAGAGCACTTGGAAGAAAGTTGTAAGGTAGAGGAAACTTCAGGGAATTAGTGTAATAATTCTCATGGCTCTACTAAATAAGTAGACAGCCACTTTGGGTGTTAGTTAAAGGTTCACAGTAGTCTTTCATGTTGTAATGTGTTATTAAACAATTACAGCTTTTCCTTGTTTGTGCTTGCAAGTCTTTCACCTGTTATTGTAGCCTGAGCCTTTCAGCATCAAGTTTTAAAAACAATAACAATGCACTAAAAAGCCACAACCTCCAAAAGAACACAAACGCCCAAACCTCGCACAAACCCAGGAATAGAAATGCCCAAACCTCACACAAAAAGAATAGAAAAATATTCACCTATTCCTCAAAAGTAGGTGTGTTAGTTCCCAAATTATCATTTGTTTGCATCAACATCTATCGCCATGGAGTCTGCAGTCGTTAAATCCAGTGTTAGAAACTTGAGTTATTCCACAGTAGGCAGAATTCAAAAGCAAAACTGAAGGTGAATTATCTCTCATAAAAGGTTTCAGGTATTTCGGCTGAAGTTTGAGGAAAAGACTTTTTAGTTTGATTTGCCTCCTTGCAGTACACCCTTTGTAGCTAAGGTATTTATGATGATGTTTTTCCCTTATTTAATATTCCCAGTCTCAGTGTATTCCACACAGTGAGTGGGGAGGTGGCAGCCCAGTGATGTTTTACCTGGTCCCTGCTCCTGGTCTCCAGCGCAGGTTTCTCATGGATTTATCAGCAAGTGCAGCAAAATCTCTGGGCTGCTGCATCTGCTGCCAAGAGAGCCCTTTGGCCCTCATGAGATCACTTTGCATCTGATGAAAGGCCAGCGTGCAACTAAATGGCAGGTAGCATGCAGCCCTGACATTTACACTGCAGGTTTTTCTCCCCTCTCTAACCAGACACCAGACCACATGTACTCTCTGAGGATCTGTTCAGGAGTAGCTGATGAATAATTACTGCCCCTCCTAAGCTAGAGAGCTCATCAACTTGGAGAGAGTATCGCTATACTTATTTTCCTTTCTTGTCTGGCTTGGTTTTTCTGTTCTCTTTATCCTGCAGTGGAGGGGAAAGGGACCTGGGGGTGCTGGTGGACAGCAGGATGACCATGAGCCAGCACTGGGCCCTTGTGGCCAGGAAGGCCAATGGTATCTGGGGTGGGTTAGAAGGGGGTGGTCAGTAGGTCAGAGAGGTTCTCCCGCCCCTCTGCTCTGCCCTGGGGAGACCACACCTGGAATATTGTGTCCAGTTGTGGCCCCTCAGTTCCAGCAGGACAGGGAACTGCTGGAGAGAGTCCAGCCCTTTATATATGAAGTGCTTTTGTGTGTAATAACTGATAGAGGAGAGATGTACAGAAGAGATGACAGAGAAAATAATATTGTTCTTGCCTTGTCTTCACCCTGCAGACAAAATTTAACATACAAAGTAGTTGGCCACGGATATACTGTTTCTCATCTCAATGGATTTTGCTAGCTTTTAATTTTAATTCTAATTCTTTTAACTTTATGCTTACCTGGCTTCTTGGGAGACAAACATCTTGCCCTTTTTCTTCCACTTTGTTTCCCCATGTTAGCATATGTTGGTAATTATAGCTATGAAATGAGAATACTGTTATACAACAGTGAATACTGCAGTAGTTATATTAGGCTGCACTAACCAGCAGAAGATTTAATATCTTCTACATGCTTTAGGTCAATTAATTTATAAAATGAGAACATCTTGTACAAATACCAAGATAAGTTGAAATTTGGGACTTAAGATCAGTTGCATCCCACATTTAATTAAGCACACATAATAAATTACAAATAGCGATTATGAAAGAAAAGAGGGGGAGGAGAGGAAGGCCACATATTGGGAAGAAAGTTTTCTGCAAGCTACTTAGGAGTAAATGAGCCCTTTCTTTAATTATCTGCACTAGTCTTTGAAATGAGTGTCTGACTACAGCTGCTCTCAAAAACTAAATTAAAAGCTGTGAAGAAAATCCAGTTGTGTTCAGAAAGGGTTTGCCAAGACTTCGTATTCTAAAATGGCCAAAACTGAAGTGAAATTTGGGTGGCAGAAATTCTCATGCTGGGCTCTACCCTTGGACCTTCAAGAAGAGAGGTGAGATTTTTAGGATGATGATGAGCAAAACCTTGAGGTCTTGGACCTGATAAGTTAGTAATTGAATTCGGTGTGCTAAACCATGAGAAGGGAGGTTGCCATACTGAGAGAATGCGTCTGGATTTTCTGGTATTTGAGTGGTAATAGCCTCTCTTGGGCTATTAACTGCCTGATAATGTTTAATACAGTGATGAAGTGCACAAGGTCATAAGTAGCATAGAAAGTGGGGAGATGAAAGGCACTGAAGAGAAGGTGTTGTTACTAGTTTTAATATAGTGTAAAATAACATGGTATCGAGGCAGAGTGGCTCTTCTGAGAGTTCACTTCTGCTTGGAAATGTGGGGTTTTCCAGTTCCTGGTGATAACAGGGCTTTGGAAATACGGCATCCTCCCCTGAGGCAGAACTTAGCAGCATCTGACAGGGTTATACTGATTGATGGGGTACTTTGAGAGATGTTTAATTCTCACAGAAATTTATTGCTGCTCAAGAATAATAATGGGGACCTTGCATGATAAAGAGGCTTATAAGAAATGGCTGTTTGTCTTGTACTGTGTTTGTAGCCTTTTGTTAAACCCTTAGCCTAACTCTTGGACTAACAATTTTCAGTGGTGTGGGATTTCTTAAGTCTATGCTTTGATCTATGAAATATTATTTTCTTGCTGTCATGTGTTGTATGAGCACAGTTAATGCCACTATAAGCAGGTAAAAGGATATTAGTAGAGGGCAGGAGGAAAGGGGGGAAAGATAGATGGTTTAGAGATTTTAAAGGGTACTACCAGCATTAGATGCTTAATGCCAATTACAAATGGACAATAAAGCATCTGAACAAATTGGAGACTTGCTGTTGCTGAGGCTTAAAGATCATATGTTACTTAAGGATTATATGTTGCCATATAAAATGGTTTTCCAGATAGTTGCTGACTGTCGATAGGGTTGTTGGGATGGTAACTAGAGGCACAACTGCAAGTTATAGAGGCCTTAGCAACGAGGTTCCAGTAGAATGGATGGAGACGTTATCTAAGGAAAAGAAAATCATATGCTCTTCAGATGAGAGCAAAGCTGTGGAATTGAACTAGAAGAAGTTGCTAAAGACAGTGAGGTGGACATACATGGACTTCTCCAAATCTCTACTGGAAAAAGCTTGTTCGAGAGTTGAATGAGAGCTTCGAGAAGTCAGCGGACTTTGGTGCTGGACATGGCTTCCTAGAGAAGCAGAGATAAGATTAGATATCTTCATCACATGTACACTGAAATCCTTCTTAGTAGTGAGCATGAGCCTTTGTTTATTTCTGTGATTTAGTAGCCTGTGATTAGCAGAATAGGGCACCCTGGACTCTGTCAGAGAAATGAGTTGAGCAGAAATGTGTTTTTTGAATGTGCACACAGTACTTAGATCTGTTTGCAGCCCTTGCTGAATCAGCTATCACTTTCAAAGGCAAAGTTGTGTCAGTGTATGAGAAATGATTTGGTTTTGCTTCAAATGGAGATAAATTAACAGAAACCACCCCAGAGTGATCTGAAACCTTGGATGTAAGCTAAAGAAGATCTAAAGAATTGCATATTAATCAAATTGTGACACTTTGTTCCTGACTACTTGTACTGCTGTCACTTGTCTGCACAGAAAGTCAATTTAAGGCCATTCTTAACAGAGTATGGCTGCCTGTCCTAATTCTCGTTAGAATCAAAGGTGTCATTAATCCTCATCTGATTTTGGAGGCTAATATAAACCCTTTTTTTCTCCCATTTTTACCTTAATTTTCAACTCTGTGTGTTTGGGGGAACACTTCACGCTATTTCAAGCCTTTAGTTTATGGTGTTGCAAAATGCACATCTTAAAAATATATTTTCCCAGCTTATATTTTTCTGCCAGGTAACTCCCAATCTGCTTATGAAGATGCCACCATGTTAGTTTTTGGTCTCAGAGTCAATTCAATGGTTGTCTTTCTCAAACTGGCAAAGGCATCATTAAGCTTTACAAGAAGAGACAGTCTGTATGAGGGCAGCAAGAATTGCCATCCATGCCTGTAGCTAAACTGAGCCTGTCCCCAAAGTTCCTTGAGACTGGTTTAGTTTTGGCATTCTTTCTTCTCTGTTCCTGTTTCTGATGCAATAGCTCAGCATACTGTTATTTTTTTCCTTCTGCGACAGGAGGCATAAGTGTTAAAATGCTTATTAACATAAGCCAAAGCTATGAATTCGAATACACCCACATTCAAACTGGAAGCTTGCCATCTGGGCTCATCTCTGTGTTAAAGCACTCTCTGTTGCTGTTTGCAGACTATTTGGGATTGAAGCAGCACTGCAAACATCAAGATGTCTTGCTTCCAGAGGACTTGAGTTGCATTTTGGAGAGCTCTGTATGAGTTTTTGACTTCAAGCATCTCTAATTTCTATAGCTGTTGCTTCCTTGATCTTTAACATAGATGTAACTGCATTAGTACTGTGGTATGGAGGTTCTATCAGAATTGGTTGTTTAAGTGGTTCTCATTTGATTAAATATCTAATGGTTTAGTTGGCAAACTTGCTATTTTGCTTCACTCCTGGCAACTCTGTTTCTATTTAATTTGCTGGGTTTGTGTTTTTTGGGAGAGGAATAAAGAAAAATACTGAGTGATTACTGACAGTGCTGCCTTAAATGTGAAGAGAAATTAAGTGTGATAGAAAGGTGGTGCTGCTTAAAGATGCTGTGCTGGTGCTGGATGGAATATTTTAACATTTGTTTTCATCTAACATGAGTTAGGTTGAAGGCTGGATTCATGAGATAAAATGACATCGAGAGTTAGGTTATGCTGCTCCTATGAGTCTTGCATGCAAATCACAGTGCAGACTTCATATGAATGATAGCAAAGTTCTTGTAAATGCAAATTCTTTATAAGCAGAAGTTAGCTAACATTTGCACTTAAGCGGATGTCAGGAAGCAAGGTTTGCAGAAGAACAGCAGCAAGCAATACAACTTCATAGTAAGGAGGAAACCAAATATTATTGTGTTACAATCTTATGTACCCCCTGAATTAATTTATAGGTCTCTTTAATCATTCTTCGTCTAATCACTTCAGTAAAAAAAATGTAACCCAAAACAGGGTAGAGAAGGAAGAGTGCTCAGAACTTAAAGGCTGGATGTGCTGCTGGGGAACCTGCTTCTATGGCAGTAAAGCAGATGTATGAAACAGGTGAAGGCTGCTCGCTAACATTAAGATCAAGTGACATCGAGACACATTATCTCTTCTCTCTTCCCTCTGTGTATGGCCTCATCTGTACTGTATATTAGGAAGTATCCCTTGGTTGCACTCGGCTGGGTGGGCTGAAGTGCTCCAGGAGGATGCCAGCAGTCTGGTGATGCTCAATCCCGGTTAGTCACTGTTGTGAGCCTGGTGAAGTCATCTTGTTTTTCAATTTCTAAATTCCCTACAGTCAAATAACATTGTCCCTTTTTTTTGTTCAGAGAATGCCAACAAAGCTGGTGCAGGGTCTGGAGCACAAGCGTGATGGGAGCAGCTGAGGCACCGAGGGGGTTCAGCCTGGAGAACAGGAGCTGAGGGGAGACCTTCTCGTGCTCTGCAATCACCTGAAAGGAGGCTGGAGCATGGAGGGTGTTGGTCTCTTCTCCTAAGTAGTAAGTGACAGGATGAGAGGAAACGGCCTCAAGTTGCACAAGGGGAGGTTTAGATTGGACATCAGGAAAAATTTCTTCATGGGAAGGGTTGTTAGACTGCCCAGGGCAGTGGTGGAGTCACCGGGGGTTGAACAAATGTACAGATGAGTTTCTTAGGGACGTGGTTTAGTGCCAGAGTTAGACTAATGGTTGGACTCAGTGATCTTGAATGTCTTTTCTAACCAAAATGATTCTATGTGTATCCTTCTGTAGGCATGGCCTGCACATGTTTTTGCTTGTCTGGTTATCTGTGCTCTTTATATGCGTAGCTTTTAATGGATATACTTCTATGAAGTTGCTTACTTTTTCGAAAGGTAATCACAGATGCGGTCATAGGTATTGCTCAAGGCACATTGTGCTGGAAGAACCTGGCTCCATCTCTTTAATAACCTCAGTGTAATGGTGGGGTGTCTGATACTGCCCCCCAAGCAGCCTCTTTCTAGGCTTGAACAAGCCCTGCAGCCTCAGCCCCTTGTGACAGGGAAGGGCTGCACAATCAGTGTGTGTGGTGTTTTTGCTGTTGTTTTTAATGCTCCAGTTTGTCTATTGAAGCAGTGCTTTGCCTCAGGTCTGCCCCATCCTTCTGCCCATGTGGGGAGGCTGCTGGAGAAACAGTGTCTTGGAAGATAATGGAAGGAGCACAAGCAGATTTTTCATATGCTGGTGGCAACTGGAAGCAAATGTGCAGGCTTTCCAGCAAGACTGCTTAATGAGAAGACTAACAAGCAGAACGGTGTTGCAGGACATTTGGGATTCATTAGCGTTCTGAACTTGTAGGTGTGTTACCTTTCTATCTGATTCTTGGTTTTCTAGTCATCCGTGAAAACCTTCCCCCCCCCAGTTTTATAGTAGGAAATGGCAATATTGACAATACAACAAAATTTCTGTCTATTCAGGTTCAAAATCCAGTAACAAATACCCACATCAAAATAATCCCACTAGAAAAGAATCTGAATACAGGATTTCACTGAATGTCTTTGCTCACACTTCTAGACAAACCTCTATGGCGAGATGGAGTTAAGGCTGACATGCCTGTAATCATTTGAGAGTGGGGGAAATCATAACAAGGGCTGTTCGTTATCCCTAAGTAAGTACTGCATAACAGAAAATGAATACTGTTAAAGGAAATCTTAATACCTCAAAATGTAAAAATACAATATTAAGTACCCAAGTAACATTGACAGTATCAGTGCTGCTTGATAACCAAAATAAAAATAGCTAGTATTTATAGTATCAAATTAGAGTTTTTAAAAAAATTATATTTCTCATCCTTTTCTTGCCTCAGAATAGTGCTGTATTTAAGGAAAGTTGCTACATTCATGAGCAGCGAGCATGGTTCATTTTGAATCATGTGTAGATGTATTTGGGTTAGTGCCCTATGTGTAACATGCATATTTGTACTGCTCGCTTTCATTTGTGCGTGACTGTTTAGTGCATTAAGCCTCAGTAAGAAATGACATTGATGGCTTATTGATGTGGGATATCAGAATCGGATGGAGTAATGGGGGAGTGGATCAGGCAATTGGTGCAGCTACATCAAACCATTTCATAGATGGATTTGCTGATATGCTGAATGCCAGAGCCTTCCAGTGCCCGATTCCTCAGCTAACAAGCAAGCTCTGACCCTTTACCCACTGTCACATCTGGCCCAGGAAGAGCAGCCGGTCAGCAATAACGCACCAGCAGTGTCAGTGCTGGGTAGGCGATTGCAGCCTCCTGTGTTCCACCAGGTTTGCAGGAGGATACACTTGATCAGCTCTTCTTGATAAAGACCTGGCTAATGTTTCTGAGGTTAACCCAAACACAGCCAAGACTGTTTTGTGCAATGCTGCCATGAAGAGTTGCATTCTGAATATGACAAAAAATAGTTTCTTTATGTAAGTTAGTATTTTTGTGTTTGCCTTTCCATCCCCTGACCATCACCCCATTTTGTGTGCTTGTTTATGAGTACAGGAAGGTGTAGGAGCTTTCTGTTAATGTTTCAAAGCTTTCTTGCGTCATTCAGCTCCTCAGGTATGTTCTGCACTGAAAGAGTCTGTCCCAGTTCCTCCGAGTTCTGTACTCAAAAATAATATGCATAGTATTTTAATTAATTTTGATTATGTGGAAGGTTAGAAATATCTCTCTTCATTTAGGATATAAAAAGGCCAACACATGCTAATTTTCTTTGAATTAATTAAACTGGAGTAATTAAATTCAATTTAAGTAATGGTTTTACTTGTACAGTTGCACAGTGCTATCCTCCCCAACACATGTGCTATAATTCTCATACCCAAGAAAGTTCAGATCCCCTGTTAGAGAGGAAGGAAGATAATGCACAGTTTCTTTGGGTTGCATGGCTTTTGTCTAGGGCGTGAAAAATACCATCATATTTGCAATGTGTATTTTTAGGACAACAGGTTGATTTTGATCTAGAAAACGTATTTTCTGTCTCAGCACAGAGCGATGTTACTGCACAATTCCACACCCCCTGCTCCTGATCCAGCATGTGCTGCTGAAAATAAACACATTTTGTACCTCGACAGTGATTGTGAACTGCTTCCATTTATTAAGTCCCTTGAGGCCTGTGTTCAAACAGAAGTGGACGGAAATGGCAGTGATGAGCATTTCCCTAAACTGAGAAATAATTGCCTAATTTGTGGCAGGGGAATGGTGACTACCTGACAATTATAACTTGGCAGAGAATGAGACTTTCTAGTATTTGTTATTTGCATGATTCAGGAGGATAGGAGAAATAAATGACCCTCATCCCCCTCTTTCCCTCCTCCCATACGCTCAGAGCTGTGGAAGGTGACCCAGATGTACTGGGGGCACCTCAAGGAGTGGGTGCTGCTTGGCCTCTCCTTGGCTTTTTATATTGTTGGCCGATATGGTTTTGCGGACAGAAGAGTAAATAGGAGCTTAAGTATGTTTCCTTAATAACAAGTTGGAAGAACCTTCTTTGTGCTGCGTACAACTGAGGCAAGTGCAGAAGTTTGCACTTAAACCTATGGAGCTTCATTGAGATGTAAACACTTGGGAGAAGCTTAGGAAGTCACTGGGCTCTCAAATGTTTTGAGATTTGTGACAGTACTTCCAAGTCCTGCATCAGGCTCGAAGAAAATCATAACATTGGCTTAGGCTTTAAGGGAATACTGAAGTTTTAAAGATTTTTTTTTGTTTCCTATCTTGGGCTGTTTGGTAGTTATCTCCTTTCTCTAAAGCCACAAAAGCTGAAAGGATTCTTAAAACAAACTGTGAAACTTGAGAATCTCTCAGCCTGAAGACAAATATCAGAGGCCACAAGTTAGCAGCACTGTATGACACGCAGGCAGCACCAAACAAATCATCATGCAGCACCAAAACAAATAATTGTCTTTGGTCAGAGAATAATGTAATGTTATCTGAAATGCGGAGTGAGATCTAAGTGAGCTAGGCTATCCAAACCTTAATAAAAAAGAAACACCCCCCCATGGATTTAGCAGTGAAAGGCAGCTTCCCCACCCTCCAATTTCTTGTGGGATATATCACTCAACATTTCAATTACAGCATATGTCAAGGAAAAGCCTCTAAAGATAAATTAACTCATTTTAATATTTGCTGTATTTAATATGTTAATGTTTTTGTACCTAAAAGCAGTTAAAGGATATTCTGTTAATGTGCGACACAGAGAAAGAAATGACAGTCAGTGCATTCCAGGAAGCAGAAGATTTTTAATTAGAAAAGCCAGGCTGATTAGTTTCACTCTGCGCCATTGCCGTTGTGCCACTGAGCTGTTGTGCGGTCTGTTGGCTGTTTGTCTGAATATAAATAACTATAATTTTCACACTTGTCTCTTGCTACAGTTCGTAAAAACGTTTGGTTATAACATCAAATTAATTTCCTATCTGCTGAGCAGGTTTTAATACGAGTAGTTCTCAACAGAAAAGTATTTTATCTTTAATAAAAAAACAAAATAAATGGCCTTAGCAGCACACAGGAGTCCTGTTTTCAATGTGCTATAGGCAGGGTGCTGCAGGAAGGCTCTCTCAAGCTCCCTCTCCCAGGCACAGCCCCTCTCGTACCTGGGGTTGACTGAGCCTCTGGGCTGCCAGGGCTGCTGCATTAAACTAGAATGGAATAGTTCAATTGGAAGGGACATACAAAGATCATCTAGTCCAACTGCCTGACCAATTTAGGGCCAACCAAATGTTTAAGCAGGTTAAGGGTATTGTTCAAATGCCTCTTAAATGCTGACAGCAGCAGCAAGTGGAGAGGAGGCTGCTGGCACAGGGAATGAATTTCCCTCTGAAAACCCCTCCGATTGCTCTTGGAGATGAGAGGCAAAACCAAGGATGTAGCTCTTCATATATCAGTAAGTTTCTTCATGTATTCAAGGAGAGCAGTGTGGTGTTGCAAAGCTGTTTTGCAGAACCTTGCTTTGGGGCACCTTTTCCACCTCTGGAGTACAGAGCCACAAGAACAAATATATTGGACAAGACCAAGGTGCTGCCTGGTTCAGTATCCTGCCTTCAGCTGTGCTGACAGGTGAATGCTGACAGCGGAGGAAGGCCGTGGAGGGACCAGGCATCCCCTGTGGGGCTGTGGCCTTCAGCTGTTTGTGGCTTGTGGGTTCCCCAAGCCGGTGGATCACAGAATCCCAGGATATCAGGGGTTGGAAGGGACCTGGAAAGCTCATCCAGTGCAATTCCCCCATTGAGCAGGAACACCTAGATGAGGTTACACAGGAAGGTGTCCAGGCAGGTTGGAATGTCTGCAGACAAGGAGACTCGACAACCTCCCTGGGCAGCCTGGGCCAGGTTCTGACACCCTCACTGAGAAGTTTCTTCTCAAATTTAAGTGGAACCTTGTGTGTTCCAGTTTGTACCCATTGCCCCTTCTCCTATCATTGGTTGTCACTGAGAAGAGCCTGGCTCCATCCTCCTGACACTCACTCTTTCCATATTGATCCCCAGGAATGAGTCCCCCCTCAGTCTCCTCTTGTCCAGCTCCAGAGCCCCAGCTCCCTCAGCCTTTCCTCACACGGGAGATGCTCCACTCCCTTCAGCATCTTGGTGGCTGCGCTGGACTCTCTCCAGCAGTTCCCTGTCCTGCTGGAACTGAGGGGCCCAGAACTGTACACAATATTCCAGATGCAGGCTCATGGAGGTGTGTGTTATGTAGGATTTGTACCTAAGTTAAGCTACTTATGTGAGTCTGACTTCTGCAGCCCACTACACTCTTCTGTTTCCAGTGCAACACTTTCCAAATGATGATTTCCAATACTTGAGAAGTCTGTGAAGTTTTTCTCAGGCTTTCCCCAAGCCTTTCCCGTAGCTCCCCGGGGAGCAGAGCCCCAGCAGCGCTGCGGTCCTGGGTGCTGCACCAAGGCGGGTTCAGCCTGGGCCAGCACGAGGGCTGCAAAAGCCCGGTGTGGATGTGGGGACTCCTCACTGCTGTCCTGGGCTCCTCTCAGCAATGCTCGCTCAGCCTGGCTGGCCTTGCGCTTGCTTTCCCCAGCGGGTACGGGGAGAACATGGCACTGGGCATAGTGCAATTTGTTATCTGGTCATAGTGAAAAAACTTTACCAAGCCTTCTGTGTGCTGGTGTTTCAGGGGCTTCTGGATTCATTAATCAATTGATCAAAACAGCAAGAGGTCTCTACAAGCAGGCTGATTTCAGGTTTTAAATTACTGCTATTTTGGGAGCTACAGCTGCTTTTTGTGTTTATATGACTGGTGAGAGACTGGTAATTGGGCTCCCATGTAAAGGTTTTCAGGCATGTAGCAAGGAAGTGCAGGTGCTATTGTATCAGGTGTCTTGAATTTTTCAGAGTAACATGTTGAACTTTTCAAAGTTTAAAGATTTTTATTTGGTGCGTAGGTACAATGAGAGAAAAACCTTTAACAATAGTTTATGTAACATTTTTCTTCCTCTGAACCAGACATGATTAAAAAAAAATAAGTTGGGTTCACATTTGTCCCAATTATTTGTGGAATTGTGTGGAGGTATGCCCTTGAAAAGCAGCAGCAGTGTGACCTTATCATTACTGATTGTTAAATCACTGGAAAGACCATTTGAGTAGCTACTACACACAGAAAGGTAGTAGACTTTGTTACTCCTTTGGCTGTTCTGCAGGATCCCAGAGCTCCTTGGAGCTGACAGCAGGAGCTGTGCTGGTCTTGGCTGACAACCAGGAGTTCTCCCCTGCACAAACAGCTACTTTCATTTATAGCCCTGGGTTGTGTTTCAGTCCTGTGCTCTCAGGAGAGCTGCTGGAATTGCAGGTGTGCAAATTAACCAGGCAGTAATTGGCTAGCAGGAGAATAATGGGTTTTCTTGCGTATGGCTGATCTTAACTCACTTGTAAGGCCTAAAGTAGAAGCCTGTTGGCTATGGTTGTTTTTGTTAGTGTCTGTATTTGTAGGATTTCTAGTATTGGTTGTACGTGAGAAGTTTGATTATGAGAGAACTGAGCAGTTTGGTCCTTGTCCATGGCGTTTTTCCATGGGAGTGTCTAATTCTAAGGAAACAAGGGCATTTACTTTATAAGAAAAAAAAAGTGGCAATTTTATTTGATATTGATAATTTGATTGTGCAGGCGTTCATCACACTTCAGAGGCTTGCAAAGGCTGTTCTGTAAAGTGTCCTCAATATGCCAGCCCTGGAAGGAGATGGGGGCAAGGTGAGGCCATCATCTCCTGGCTGTGTTTGTTGTTGGTTGCTGGCACCATCTGTGTGGCCGCTGACCTGTGGGGATGTTTTCTTGTGCAGGTAATAGTTGTTGGCTTTTCCCAGCTTAGAGCAGTGAAAGATCTATTATTGATTTACCATCCCAGATGGTAAAAATCCACAAAACTCAACAAAAAAACCCACCAAACAAATCCTGCCTCTCTCATGACACCAGTGTAGTCATTCCTGTAGAGCTCGTGCTGTGGTTATTCTGAGTCCTTTCAAACCCTGTCCGCTGCTCCAGACTCCTGGGTTCTCAGTAGACCTTTGCCATTTCTTAAAAACTGGAATTCATCATTGGTTGGAGATTATAGGCAAAATCTTGACAGATCTGGCACTTTTTCTATAACCCTTCTGAAATGTCCCTTTGCTTGGGCTAACTTGGGCTGTTTTTCTCTGCCTGCCTGGGTTGTAAAGTGATCCCTGTAGAAATTAGCTAATGTATCTGTGCAGTAATAATGCAATAGCCCCATGCTCTTGCACAGAAATTTTTGTGGAAAGAGCTCAAAGCTCATCTCGAGGGAGGTCAGATGTATTGGCTCAGCATTACAGACATGATGCTGAAGTGAATGGACTCGCTCAAGGTCACCCAACAGGCCAGCAGCAGATGTAGGAGCAGACCCTGCACCTCCTACATTGCCCCTGGGGTTTGTCTGTTATGTCGTGCTGCTGCAGCTTCTGTTTAACACAAATTACAAGCAGCTCTGTAGCTGTTGATGTCCAGCTGGATCTTCAACTTCCTTGTTTTTTGCTGCAAAGTCATGGATTGGCACTGATAAAAGAGAGTAACAGTCACGTTTGTATAACTGTTTTTTGGAGATGCATTGAAAAGCTGATGTTGCTGAGAGTAAAGTAGAAATAGGTTAACTCAGAGGAACAGGGTGAGATCCCCAAGAGCATGAATCACATTAATATCTGTGGCTAATGCTGTGTTAGCTATGAGAAGAATTAATTCCAGTTGTAGCTATGGCTCATGTCATGATGATGATGCTCAGTTTGCAGGTTCCTCCCAAGGTGTGAAGTCCCATGAGAGGGATGAAGCATCATGATGCAGTCCACACAGAATCTCAGAATGTCAGGGGTTGGAAGGGACCTGTAAAACTCACCCAGTGCAATCCCCCCATGGAGCAGGAACACCCAGATGAGGTTACACAGGAAGGTGTCCAGGTGGGTTGGAATGTCTGCAGGGAAGGAGACTCCACAACCTCCCTGGGCAGCCTGGGCCAGGCTCTGCCACCCTCACTGAGAAGTTTCTTCTCAAATTTAAGTGGAGCCTTTTGTGTTCCAGTTTGTACCCATTACCCCTTGTCCTGTCATTGGTTGTCACCGAGAAGAGCCTGGCTCCATCCTCCTGACACTCACCCTTTATCTATCTGTAAACATTAATGAGGTCACCCCTCAGTCTCCTCCAAGCTAAAGAGCCCCAGCTTCCTCAGCCTTTGCTCATAAGGGAGATGCTGCAGGGCAGGGAGCCTCTGGGCTCCAGGACATGTGTCCATGTTCACATTTTCAGCCCCAGCATGTCACTGTTATGGCAGAGACAGGGCCAGGCCACACTGGTGATGGCTGCTGAAGCTCCTGCCCTTGCTGCGTGGTGGGGAACATGGAGAGATGAGAGGGGAGGCAGGGGCAGCAAGCCTTGCTGTTGCCAGTTCTCCTTTACTCCAGTGAAGTGGGGCCAGAGAGGCAGGTTAATCAAAAGGTATCAGGAAATCTCACATCCTGCAAGGAATTCAGGAAGGTTCTAATGACAGTGGATAATCCTGTGAAATAATGTTGTTATAGCTTAACTGCATGCCTTGAGGTACCACTGTGTTTTTGTGAATTGTAAAGCTTCCCAAAGAGTGTTTGCTTTCCTTATTTGTGTGTCTCCATATCCTCCTGTTGTAGCCATCCTGAGAGCCCGACTGCTGCTCTCCCCAAGCTGCACGCAGCGAGTACTCCATGTTGTTCATCGGTACTGACAGAGTTATTGTTTCTGAGGAAATTTCTGAGAAATGAAATGCATGTTCACTGCATAAAGAATAAGGAAAGATACCAGTACTTAGTAAAATGTATTTGCAATCTATCTCTCAAATAACCATTCAGAAATTATTGTGAATTTCAGGTCACTTATAAGAATGGATGCTTTGCAGTATGACTTTTCAGTGGCAGAGTATATAAAATTTCACAATCTGTTTTTATTTATTTTTAAGTCATGTTTACTTCAAAGCTTCTTGGATATCGATGGAATTACCTTTTTACTAATACAGTGACATCTCTCTATAAATCAGAAGGTTTATGGCCTTGACTCATGCTATTTTTATATTCCATCCATCTAAACAACTCACAGCTCTTGCTAGATAAGTATCTGAATGTTCTTCCTGTCAAATGTGTGCTATCACAAAATACTGTTCAACAGAATAGATCTTCTGATGCCTTTCAATTTTTGGTATAAATATATAACCTTAGAAGTACTACAGGCATTCTTCTTCCTCCCTCACTCTTCCTCTTCCAACCTATAAACTTAATTCAATTAACTCTTGAGCATGGATGGTGACAATGTGGTGACTGTACACAGCAGCTGAGATGAGAATGTGAGGTGCTTCTGTGGATATCTTGAAGCTTTGGTTTATTCTGCCTGTGGTAAATGCCACGGTACATCCAGCCTGACCTCGACACCAGCTGTAGATAAAGTTAGCGGCTTGTTAGCTCAGCACCACTTGTATTGGTGTCCTTGGTGCACTGGAGATCCAGGACTTGTATGTTGAGAGAAGTGCTGGTTTCTTGAATTCATTAACATGAAAAGAAATAGTACCCTGGAAACTTTGTCTTAGCTTTTGCTAAAGCTTGTTATAAACCCTGAATTTTGGGTTTAACTTAACTTGGCACTGTGTGTCTGACTTCTCCCCTTTCTGTAGCTGTCAAAAAGCCCTTTATTTATTAGCACCTACAGTGTAGTTGTTCCAGCACTTTAGATTTAAAACGTGATCTTTAAAATTGGCAACCAATATAACACTGGATGTCAGCAGCACATCCATCATGTCAGAGCACTGTTTACAAAGACAAAAACATTGAGATGTTATTCTAGCAATATTTACATGTCTCCTTTCTCATACTTCATTTCTATGAAATCCATTGCTGTTTAGTGTCTGTCTAGAGCTTCCTGCAGGTGGAAATGGGTGCAGGCTTCAAATCGCATTGTAGCACCGCACAGACATTGCTTTTCTGCAAAAGGGAACTTTGGAGGTTTTATCTTGACAAGTCATGGTTTTGGGCTATTAAAAAGTGTGAAAGAATATAAAAGTCAAACGAAAGCCTGTAAACAACATGCAGTCCTCTCCCAAATCTGTTTTCACCTAAATCTTTGAGCAGGGTGCGGTGTGTTTGTGTGTTTTTTGGGAGGTGTGTGTGTGGTTGTTGTGAGTGGTTTGTGTTATTTTTTTGTTTTGTGTTGTTTGTTTGTTTGTTGTTTGTTTCCTCTTCCTTCTTTTTCCCCCCTCCCTAAGCCCAGGGTAGGATTTCTCTCTTTTACTGTGAATTTGAACTTTTTATTCAGAAAAGGCATCTGATGACTCATTCTTTCATTTTTTTCCAGTAGAAATCAGTGTCTTATCTTTTTTCTGCCATATTTCCTTCTCCCAGGATCTGGGATAAGAGAGGTTATGAATGTTCTTTTTCTGTTATGAGACTGTAGTTCTTAAAGGGAAGTTCCCTTGGAGATGGATGAATTACAGGTAATGGTTTTGTTTTCTAGTCCTGTAATGCAGGAATAGGTGCATTTACCGGAGCTCTTCTAAAAACTCTGATGGCTGTATTTTTGTTTTTGATCAAAGACCAAACCCAAATCCCATCAAAGTCAGTGGGAAACTACTGACTTCTTCAGACTTGCATTAGAGCTGTGGGCACTGCAAAATGCTTCAAGGAAGAGCTAATATCCAAACACCTTTCTTCAGAACACCTTCAGTGTCTTTTTCTTTGTTAGCAGAGAAACAGCATTATGGATATCCTCATACTCCTTGGAAAGGCTTATTTCTTTAGATGGGAGTTGCACTCACAAACAAACGTAGCCCAGTTCAGTGTCACAACTGGTGCCCAGCAGAGGCTGTGGGGGAGCAGGGGAGGTGGTGGAGGTCCAGCACTCCCATCTCCAGGCACGTGTTGCATCCACAACACACTGGACCCAAGTGCCTGGGTGCCAGGAAGGGTTAAGTGGTTTCTGCTGCATCTGATTTCATTGCCCTGACTTTACTGTGGGTGCAGCAGCCTGCGTGCTGCAGTTGCAGAGCTTTGCAGGGACCTCCTGGCCCAGGTGTCCATTTTCCCTTCTGGTTTTGGGGGTGTTTCCCTGTTTGGCATGAGCCCCTAAACTATGATTCTGCCTCTCAGGTGTGTGCCTTATGGCTCATGAATGCATGACGTTTAAGCAGCGCACCCTCTTGTCTCTGGGTGTTGTCGATCATTTGGGAGCTGGTTACAGGGAAGCAATTACACGCTATCATAACAGTAATATATGTTACCTAGTGGTTTTGTTTGAGTTTTGTATTTCTGGGAAAATTAAAGATCATGTCATTGATGTTCTTTCAGCGCTTCTGAAAGCATCCTTGATCTAAAACTGGGTGGTTGCTGCTCTGAAACAGATTTTCTTTTCTCTCTGTTTTTGTTCCTAAAGTATGTGCTTTGAAAGGATACATCTTGAATATTTGTATCTTGAAACAGTATGTAAATTCATATAATTTCTTTTTAGGTTACTTTGTTTATTCAGTTTTACATTTAAATAAGTCTGCCTGGAATGCTCCTGATGGGTTCCCAAATTACAGGTGCTTTCCTTAATTGTAGATTTCTGCAATACAGAGATGGAACTTCAGCTTTAATTACCTTTCTTAGTAGCACATGATGATTTTTGGCTGGCTAATCTCAGTCACTTCATCTCTGATGGAGTCTGACACTAGCACACTAGAACAGTAGCGTGTTGTTCTTTAAGGAAAACTAGTCTTATTCTTATGTGTCTGTGCATAACAGGGAAACTCTGTTTATTTTTGTAGCTGGTATTTATCCAGCTGATTGCTAATACCTTGTGACTGTTGGCTTTTGGGTCTGGCCCTGTATCTTGATGGATCTGGACCCTGGAACTGTAGGAGGTGGCAGTAGAAACCATTGGCGTATGTGGGGAGGTGGAAGAAGTGAGGGAGCGCTTTAAGAATGAGCTTTTAAAGGCAAACTGCTTTTAAGGAGGATTTCATTAAAGCACTTATTTTTCAACACCAGTTCTTGGAAAACCATTTGTTTTGATCTGTGAGACCTTATTTAGATTAATAGTTACCCTAACCCCCTGATAACCATTATAAACATATTTGTGATCATTTGCATCCTAAAAATTTGGCAATAATTGGATTTGTCTGGGCTGCTGTTAGTGAAGTGCTCACCTACAGCCACCTGGGACCAGGAGGCTCTAACGGGGCTCAGCTGGTGCGCTGCAGCCCTGGTCCCTGTGCAACGCAGCGGCCATTTGCAGATGGATTAGCTGTTGCTGTTCCACTTAATGATTTTTCTCTTCCCAGCTATTTCCCCACATTTGTAGTGCTGTAAAAGAACTGCAAAGGTGTGTGTGTGGGGGGGAAGTGTAGTTGTGTTTTAGCAAGGGGAGAGGCTGGTTTTTTGAACGTTCCATGTTTGTTTTCAATGTGCAAACATGGAGGTCGGCAATATGGACCTCAGAAGTTTTGGCCCTAGGAAGCCTTTCTTGAGGTGGGTAATAAATCTCTAAAAGGAGATCATGATAAAATTGCTGATGCAACCTGATTATATCAGTGTGAATGGAACTGCCAAAATACAATTAAAGAAACTGCTTATATTCTCTGTCTTCCAGCAGGATATATTTGTTCATGTCGCTACCACACTTTCTTGGTGACATTTGATTTAATATACTGTTTGGAAAACATATGTGCTTATTCTCTCAGTGCTGATTTACGATGTGATAAGGAAGTGCCAAATTTTTTAGCAATACAACAAATCCCGTGCAGTGTGCTGTGTATGGTCAGCATTTCATCCTCTAGTCCCTAAATACTAGTGGATAGATTGAGAGAATTACTGTTGGCTGCCAGTTACTACAGATGCATTTAATATAGGTGATGTGTGGCACTACTTTGGCTGATTCTGCTGTTGTGCCTGGAGTATGGGAGGGCAGAACAGCTCATTGCGGTTTGCTCTGTGTTTTGTGAAGGCTCAGGCTTCAGATGGCCTGTGGACATGAGTCCTGGCTTTGTTTGGAGGGGTGATGGGCTGTGCATGTGTGGGGATTGTCGTGTGGCCTCCTCATAGTGCTTCCACCTCTGCCTCGGCTCTGCCCAAGGGATGATAGTCCCTTACTGCTCCCTAAGAATGTCGGGAGGGCCTAAGCCAGGCTTATCACAGCCCATGAGGAGGTGAGAACAGGTCTGGGGAGACTATACTGGTGCCTCTCAGTGCTTGTCAGGTCGATCTAGACAGCATGAGTGTAAATGAGGGATGTGAAATAGCAGTTGAAACCTTTGCTGTAATGCCATCAGTATTGTTCCTATTTCCTGTTTATGCTTTTAAAGATGATTTTCCTGAAGGTTTGTTCTGATTAACTGCTAACAGTTATAATGTGGATTCTCAATGAAATAATTCTCCAAAATTTGGCATTTAGTAGATACATCATTAAACACTAAAACTATGTTGCATGAACAGATGCTTAGGTCTAGCATGTGTTAGGTTGACTCCTTAACTTTACACTCGGTTTTGCTAAATAGGCCTGAGTAACTTATTTACTAGATTCCTTTTGACTAAGTTTTGATCTGGCTTTTGAGTAGAAACTGAAATCAAACTTATGCAGAAAACTGATACTTGAAAATAAGTTACCATTAAAGGATCTGAACAATGAAGCAAAATGTAGTCAAAATTTATTTCCCATATTCCTGTAATGTGTCATCTGATGCTGGTTTATTAAAGACAGTATTATCAGCATTTGGTGAATTGAACTGATGGTTCCTGGGCAAAATACCTTTCTGTAGTTTTTGCATTCCCAAAGTTTTTATTAATAGATTACAGAAAGGAAATACATTTCTGGACCTGGAAATCCTAGCTGCACTTTTACTTTGAAAGAATTACATATTGAACTGAACTAGACTGAGGGGAAAAAAGATGTAGAGAGAATATATTGTTGGAACCTGTTGGAGAGCGAGCTAAAAGCTGAGATTCAGTTTATTATATTTCAGACTCTTACCTCTTATTCTCTTACCTGTTTGAACTTTTACCATTACATTTGTTAATTTACTTTGCTTCAGAAGAAGCCCAGTAACACTAGGCATTGATGAATATTTTCATAATATGTTCAAATAGCTATTTGTAAAGAAAAATGCATACTTCAGATTTGAAGTTTTTTAAATAGTATCAACTTCTCTTATTAATTGTTGGGGTGGGAATGAATCTCTTGAATCAGTAAGCGCCAGTCATCAGATCGCCAGGTCCCTGTCGTGATTTGCTGAGCTCCAGAGCATCGAATTGCCCTGCTCTCCTAACCCTGGGTGTTCATGCATGTAAAATCGAGCAGATGCTCTGCTGTGCCGCAGAACTGATGTTTACCGGTGTCATGGCTTTTTGTGGGGGTGCTCTGGGAACAGCCATTAATTTGGCACAGGGTAGAGAGAGTGCTGGCCAAGAGGTGTTGGCAGCCTAGGGGACTTGGGTTGGGGGGAGGATCCAAAATGAGTCACCCAAAGGAGGAGTGGAGACACTTGGAGGTGCTTCATGGAAGGGCCAGAGGCAGCAGAGTCTTGGGGTAGAGACCTCCCAAGGGATATTTCAACCTGAATTGTTTCTACCTGCTTCTCCTTTCAGTGGTTCTGCATTAGGGCTCTGCTGCTCCTGTCTGTGGGTTTGCACCCGGCTGGTGATGCTGGGCCCTGCTGCCCTGTCACCTCAATTTTCTGTGGATGCAAATTCCCTGTGTTTTTTCAGCCTTCCTGTTGTGGTAACTTGTGTATTCTGTGTGCATGCTGCCAAATACTACTGGAAATATCGTTAAGCCGTAAGGATTTATTTCAAGTTTATTCTCTTTGAGGGCTGGAGGAAATTTTCTCATCATTTACCAAACTGAATGTCTAATAAGCACTTGTATCACTTACTGAATTCCTAGTGATATGTATTTCCCAATGGGTTGAAGAATATTGCTGCAAATCAGCTTCTTTTACGAATGGCTTTTTATTGACTGTCACTTCTGGTTTTGCTGCTTTTGTTTTAAGAGTGTGGCACAGATAATGGTATTTGGCCCAGAGGAAAGATGCTTCAAAGAGTAATGGGCATTTCTTTAATGAGGATCATTATTATTTGTAACACACTGACCTGGTCATGCATTGGGTTTCTGTTGTGTCCTATAAAACCACAGGTCAAAAGCAGTCTTAATTTTTAAAGGAAATTCCAGCCCAAGCACAGTTTGAATGTTAATACAGCAGACTATTAAAAGAACAAATCATGTTAATAAAATAACTTTAAGGGGACAGGAAGGAAAACAATTGTTCATGATTTGATTAAGGAAGCAAAGAAATCAGCTGCTCTGGAGTTTGAGGCTGGTTGCGTGTGCTGATGCTTCTCTCTTGTACAGAACCCACATTTGACCTTTTGATAGAATACAGTATCTCATGGAAGAGAAAATGTCTCATTAAGAGTAAAAGTGATAGCATCTATTAATCAATGGTATGAAAATTATTTAGGCCTCAGACTTGGTGCTTAGATGCATCTCTTGAGAATCAATATTGTTTCCAAGTAACTAAAAATCAATAGGAGACATGGATTTCATTTTGGTTACAAATCATTAGTTTCCAGTGTTTCTGAACTGGAAACAAACTCTTTATAAAATTGCCTTTTAAAGAATAAACAGTATGCAAGAGACCTTGACATGTTATGTCATTTGAGCACTTTGCCAGCATCTGTTCCTGTGGTCTTGCAACAGCCTGTTGTTGCAAATAGGCTGCAAGTGGGATTCTGGTTGAAAACATTCCATCAGCACCTTGGGGATCTGTATGAGGAAGAAAACAATATGAGATTTTTCCCTCATTCTTTCCTGTGTCTTCTCATCCTTCTAATCCTTTTTGGAGTATGCTCTTCTATAAAATGCTGATATAAAGCAGTGGGCTGTGAGCCTTGTTTCTGCCATTGATCCCTGGCACTCCCTTGTATAAATCCCTTCCCAAAATGCTGCATCACATCTGCCACCCTGAAAACCACTTGCATCACAAGAGTGTTATTACTGTTTTGCTTTTGCTTCTGTCATGGCTGGGAAGAGATGGTTTGTTGTGGCTGTTTTCTTACAAACAAACAACAAACCCCTTGAGGAGTGGGCTGAGCAGTGGAGGAAAAGAGGCTGAGGGGAGACCTCGCTCTCTACAACCACCTGAAAGGAGGTTGGAGCATGGAGGGTGTTGGTCTCCGAAGTAACAAGTGATAGGATGAGAGAAAATAGCCTCAAGTTGTGCCGGGGGAGGTTTAGATTGGATATTAGGAAAAAAAATTGTGGGAAAGTGTTGTGGGGCATTGGGACAGGCTGCCCAGGGCAGTGCTGGAGTCACCAGCCCTGGAGGGGTTTAAAAGATGTGTAGATGTGGTGCTTCAGGACATGGTTTAGAGGTGGACTGGGCAGTGTTAGTCTAATGGTTGGACTCGATGGTCTTAAAGGTATTTTTCAACCAAAATGATCTTATGATGTAAAAAGCCAAAGGAGTGACAAAAACCTACTGCCTTATGTTGAAGTTTAGATTGGACAACAGTTAAAGCTTAAAGAAAAGAAAGTTGTAACAGAGAGTGGGGAGAGCAGAGCACAAACTTCTTCAAGGAGCTAAGGAGCCAGTGAGTCATTTCTCCCCAGGAAAGAAACAAAAGCCATTTGTCACGCAAAAATAAGGGAGTGAATTTTGGGATAATGTCTGTGCTGCACTGCAGCATTACGCAGCCGCTGTCCTATGCTGTTTCACTGAGTTGTGATGCTGGAAAGTTAGCACCCCACTCCCTCTAATTGAGCGCCTGACCTATATTACTCAGGTGCTCAGGAAAGAATGGGCCTGTTGTGAAATTGCATCCTCATTAGCTGGAACCTGCAGCCCATTCATCCTGCTTCCCATCACAAAAAGCCTCATCAGTGTCCTTGCTTTTCTTCTATTAGATGATTCATACAGAGATGAAGGCATCGCTGTTTTATCTTGGCTAATGCTTTTTATAATGTTTTGTCCTCCCCGTTTCTCAAGTTGGGTTTGTTTGAAAAAAATATACTGGGGGACCAAAAGAGTTAGAACTGGGTGAGAGAACTTCCAGTCTGCTGCTACAAAAGGTCAAGAATGCTTAACACAGACTCAAATCTTGAAGTGTAAATGACTTTTCTTGGAAATTCTTACTGATTTCATATTTGCACACTGTTTTGTTCCTCCCTGTTTCTTGGTAGTGCTTTCCAGTGAAGCTAAGGAGAAAAAGTCTAACTTTTCCTAGCTGTTACTACACTGGTATGTTAAATGTGCAATTAACACAAAACCACATTTAATACTAAGAGTTAAGAGAGACTTGCAGCAGGAATGAAACTTAAATAAATCTGTTTAAAGCTGTCAAGAGGAGGAGAGGCTGCTGGAGGAAAGTAGCGCCAAAGAAGCTCAGATTGGAGTTGAGTGAATATAGCAATAATGTATTTGGAAGTGTTCCTGTGAATAAAACCTGCTCATTTGATTTGCTGCTATTGTATACCATTTTAATCACTTATTTGCAAACATCTGGTTGAGCTAATTCTTATTCACAAGAACAAAACACAGAAGACAAAAGCGCCACAGATACTTGCATAGATTTCTGAGGTATTCCCACTAGAAGTGACTTAGACCTTTTGGAAAGGTTTTTTTATTTTAATTTGCAAAAAGACTATCAAACATGTATTAACATATGTAATGAGGGAGCTCTTGAAAATCACAACCTGTTTGTAGAGCATTCATGAGTTAAAGAAAGGAAGGAGTGCTGATATATGATGTAGATTGAACAAAGAAGGGAAAAAAAGTGACTCAGGCGTTGCTATCATGAAGTGACAGGTATGAATTAATATGCACCTACCAGTTTATGCACAGACATGGCCTGGGGTATTACTACTTTCAGTTTAAAGATTAATCCAAAGTCTGCAAAAGTTAATAATTTAATTGCAAGCCTTGGGTACCAATGTGTTATGTAACCTTTTTAATATAGTATAGTTTGTAATAAAATAAATCCAAATTCTCTCAAGTTGCAGCTATTTGCAACCCTTTGAGAGGCACCATAGATGCGTGTTTTACAGCATCAACTTACAGCAGCTTTGTCACTTCAGACATATTCAGTGCTTTGGTGGTTTAACTGAGAGTGATGGACTTTGTGCAGGTTCAAGTTTTGTATCTCTACACTGTCCCAGTTTTATGCCAAATCAGATATTGTTTGCCCTTCCATAGCAGTCAGCGTATAGTAATGTATATTATAGTGGTATAATGGTACATTTTCTTAAGAAGTAACAGCTCTTTCTGTACTCTGAACAGTATAATTTCCTGGTCTTTGGCAGAAATACCAGGCTATGTTATTTTAAATTTTGTCCTTTTTCAGACGCGCTGTGTGATCTCTAACATCCGCCTGCATCCCTGTGAGACCCAGCCCAGTGGGAGAAGCTTTATTAGGTCAATGTCTCTTTCATCTTCTGTTGCCAGTTTTAGCATTTTCCATGTGAGACCTCATCTGCCCGCTTTCCCCGGAGGTGTGGGAGCCTGGGGCTCTGCAGCAAGGGGAGAACACACTGGTCCTCAAGGAGCCACCAGGGGGTAAGGAGGCTACAAATCCTTGTCCTGTCTGCTCCTAGTCCAGGACAAGCGTTTGAGCTTATGAAGCAGAGCTTCTCTGTTTCATACTTAGATTTCTCTCTTGTCTTGAAGTAGGTGAGGAAAGGTGTAGAGTCCACATTCTCTTTCAAGGCTTTTTTTCCTTCAGTTTTTCCAGATGTAGCTTTGTCAGGTGGGGCTGTTGTTTTCACCTCATCCCTCAATGGCATTGCTGTGCTTGCGCATTGGAGCAATTATGGCAGAAGAAAGTCCTCCTTGGGTAGCTCATAGCTCTCAAAGAACTGCTTTATACCTAGATTGTCTAAATAGTTGCTGGCTGGGGTTGTTTGTTTTTTCTAGAGCTCATAGCTAAACACTGAGAACATAAGGTTCTGGGCACCTCTCTGGCTCCCATTGCTTTTACTCTTAGCTCTGTGCTCAGTTATCCTACCCTGTGGCTGCTGTAAGGTGCTGAGGTTCGTCACTGTGCTTCAGGCTTTGTTAGGCATGCAACATTCCTGATGAAATCAACACTGCCTTTTACTCCCCTAAGATGTTAATGTATCTAAAAGAAGCCTTCTGTGGTTATGCTTTGCTGGGTTGGAGGCAGTGAGGCAGCATTTTCCAGGGCTGAATCCGTAGCCTTTGCTGCCCATCTCTCCTTTAGACAAATGCTTTTCTTGCTGTTCCCCCCTGCACAGAGACAGGCCTCTTGTCCCTGGCCACACGTTCATCATCTCCAAATCTCACTCCAAGCTCCACTTCATTCCTGCCTCCCATACCTGACCACCCTGTCCCTCAGCTTCTGCAGAAACAAAAGTTGTGGCTACAGATATCAAACTCCACATTCTAAACTAAGGTTGCACCTCTGGTTTCCAGCCATTGTCCTTCACTTGGTTTCTGCTTGTGTGTCTTAATTCTTTGTTAAAATATCAAGGGAGATGCCATATATATATATGAGAAATATTAAGTTGTACTTATTGAAACTGAGTATCCCAAGTCAAGATCCTGCAAAATCTTTCGTATGTGCTTAACTATACATAGCAGGTGTCTTCCCTGGCTGTAGGGAGCAGAGTTGAATGCATACATGCATGTGGGCAGGAGATCGCAGCAATCTTTGTAACACACCACTCAGGATCACCATTGATGAGTCTTTACATTTAGGAGTAAAAAGACTTGCAAAAATCCAGTGGAGAAAAATAGTATTCTTTCTTTTCCCCCTCAAATTGATAGTATAATGAGTCACAGTAGTGGTTTTTCATTTGTTTATTCTTACAGGTTCCTTTGCTGAGGCCATATTCTTATTGCCAAATTGTTTATGCTTGCTATAGTTTCATGATTCTGTATGCAGAAATGTATGTGGGAAAGAAGCCACCTTCAACCCAGGCTTGGTACCTGCTGAAATTTGCTTTTGGAATGACCTACTTTTCTGGAAGCTTCTAGACGGTACTTTGTAAATTAATCTATTCTCAAGGTCCAGTCTAATCTACCAAGCAGGGGCTGAAGGAACTTGTTATAAAGAGCTGATGATAAAGTCCAAATGAGGTCACTGTGTACTTCAAACAAAGAGGAATGATTAAAAAACATTTATTTAATGTGTCTTCTTCGAGACCAAAGGTACCAATTAACTAGGACATACTGCAAGTTAAGAGTTCTTTTTGCTGTCAATAACTGTCATACAAGATACATTAGTTCTCTTACAGGCACTCTACCGCAGGAATTTTATGCCTCTCATAAATTAAAGCATGAATTATTGTGAGAGAAAAGCACAAGGGCTCCTACTAAGTATATGTTACAGTTAATACAATCATTTCTTTCATGACCTGATGAAACTAATGACAAATAAATGGCAGGTCATCTTCTTGGTAGTAATGCAAATACATTCTCTGTTTTAGAGCCAGAGAGAGCACAAGTATTGTTACCTTTGATCTAGTGTCCAGCTCTATGTTGCCAGTTTGCTTGCCGTCTTAATCCTGAATTGATCCCAACCTGAAATTGATTTACTTGAAAAATATTTTAGGACATGCTAATGTTACTCTGTTTAATTGTATTTTTCTTCTCAGGTAAATTTGAGTATATCTTGTCACTGATTTCTGAAGTTGGAACTTGAGCATGGCTACAGGTCAGTGCACATTTCAGCTGATGGGACTTTCTCAGCCTTCATCTTTATTCTTGCTTTCCTGAAAATTGATGGAAGACTTGGTTGGAAGCTACTAGAAGTCAGTCAGTCACATGAGAGGCAAAAACCCTGCAGAAACTTTTACCTTTGTTTGAGTCACTTCTGTATCCTTTTAGATTTAAAGGATGCTTTCTTTTCTTTTCTTTACTATTATAATAAGAATTGGAAAATATACGAGTTTTTATGTCCCGCAGATTTTTATTGTGGAAGAAGTGATAGTGTCATGGAAATCAGCAGAACTTTTTCCATTACTTGCATTTTTCTACTAAATGTGTTGAACCAAGATGTAATTTTAAAAGCATTTATTTGTCAAAGAAGGGGATAATGAGACAGACAAATCAGCCTCTCAAGCCTATAGGAGGGGAAGTTGGAGCTTAAGGAACTGGCCAGTTGGAGAAATAGCAGAAGTTCAAGAAAACAATTGTGCCCATGCCTGCTGCAGAAATAGGTGTCTAGAAATGGTTTCATTAGAGAAACTGGGTTTTTTCACCTGTGGGAGGCATTGCCTGCTCTGTGTTTCTGGGTATCCAGTACTTATGTAGTGGGACTTCATTTGTCCCGAAGATTTTGGCATCTGATACAGGAACTGAGGCACTCAGTTAAGTGAGTTCCATTCACCTCTAGCAAATTATTGTTGGGGCTGATAATGTAGTGCCATAAAGTGCTATAGAATTTATCAGCTGCTCCAACTAAGCAGTAATGTAGACAAAACTTAAGTTTGATATTGTCCTACCTATGTCCTAAGGGTCAGTTGAACTAACTTTTTCATATGGGACTATGTAATTCAATTGGGATCACTTAAGGAAAATGAGTAAGAATAGTTTCACACCTTGACTAAGCAGAGTCACTCATCTGGAAGAGTTCACCCTGATTGAAGCAGTAGAGGTCTTCTGACAAGGAAGACTCCATGTTCACCTTCTATATTCCAGGGCTGAACTTGTGATTCTTAAATGCCTCTTTTGGTCAAAAGTGACAGGAAAGACAGCAAGATTTTGAGGGGAAGAAAGCAGAAGAATGGCTCTGTAGGCATGGTTAGAAGTATATAGGCTCTTCTTGGAGTTAACTTGGCGTTAGGAGGGACATCCAGTTCTACTGGCACTGGTAGATATTCAGCATTAGTTGTTGAGTTATGGTATGTGCCCTGTTTGCAGGCATATGCTAAAGCTGGAGATGCTTAATAGTTCTGCTATTATTGCTTCTGCTAGATAGATCTAGACAGCATCCTCCCAAATGTGATTTTGTTGCTGTGAGGAAGGAGGTAGGCACTTATGCTATAGATCGCGCGGGGTTATTGATTTCAAATGCAATCTGCACAGACGTTGATGAACTCCAAGAGTTTAGGAGGATTTCCTTTACTTGAAGTTTTTCCTCAGGTTTAGTCAGTCTTGAAACAATTGTAAAATGTATTTCTTAAGTTATTCTTGAAACTAGGAAGTAGGAAAAAAGAATTTAAGTTCCTCAACCAAGCCCTGAAATCTGCATGCTTTTACAATTTTGTGTTAGCACCCTGCACAGAACCTTCCCAGCAGGATTGGCCAATGCTGCCCCATCGTTACCGAGTGACACCTGACGCAAGGGAGGTATCTGGGTTTGGTGAGGAAGGGGAGAGGTGGCCTGTCCTTTGGCAGACAGCCCTTCTCTAGAACTCTTCATGGAAACACCGGGAGATGAGGGATAATAGGGATTCCTTTTATAGCTGAACAGAGATGTTAGTGCTTGTAGTGCTACAGTTTTCATTTCCTCTGCTGTTGTGTGTTTTATGTGAATGTGTCCAGTAGCTCATTGGCTTCCTACTGAGGCTGCAGTACATGAACAGGAGGGAAGGAATCTTTGCTCCTAAAGCCTTTTTTTGAAAGCTTTGATTTTGAAATGGAAGAGTAGGCAAGGGTGGGAGGAGGAATGTGAGATAAAGCGATTTGTTCAAGACCATCCGGGAGGTCATTAGTGATGGCAAAGCTTCTATCAACTGGCCGCCAGACAACTACCATGCTTGCTGTTGAAAGAAGCCTCAGAAAGAGACAATTTTGTTATCAGTGCTTTTTCTGCATGTTACTTTTATTGCTTCTCCTCTCCTGGCCTTTTGTCTCTAGGAAGCAGTTAGGACAAATATTTGAAAATCTGTAGTGTTTCCTCCTCAGTTTTCCTTCTTCACTGTTTTCCTCTTTTGTGGGGATGTGTGCTCCTCCCAAAACACTGAGAAACTTCTCTGACTGGCATTCTTCATGCTTTTCAAGACTGAATTATGTTACATTAGCTGTTCCACACAGACATTGCAATGATCGATAGCATAAAAACAAGACATTGCTACAATTGCCACTGAAGAAAGATTAACTGCCTCTATAGACTTCAAAGAACAGAAGGAGATGAATGGAATCAGGAAAATAGGCCAGTTTCTCCCCAAATGTGTAGAATATACAAAGGGCATCTCTTATGCCAAGTTCCCTGTTGTATGACTGAAAGGTTAGAAGTGGGTGTGCTGTGAGTGCACAAGTCTGTTCTCTGTGAACACTGATTTGGCCTCTCATTCCTTGTGGGTGTTTATGCTGATCCCAGGGGCAGGTTCATGACAAAAGGATGGATGTTGGTGCTATTGCTCAATTCTGAGTGCTCTTGACAAGTAGGGAGATTAAAGAGTTGAATGCAACAAGAATGTGTCAGGGGGATAATTGTTCTTCGGAAAGATTAAGAATTTGAAATGAGTATGCTCTGGGTATAGGTGTGTCAAGACACTTGAAGAATGCAGAAGTGTGAGGGGATCAATGAGCCTGCAAATATTAGCAGCAGATGAAGGGGAGTTCCCAAGGTTCCTGTTGGGCAGCGCTGTCATGAGCACTTCTATGGCACTGTGCACCTACCTAGAGATCAGAGCTCTGTACCCGTTACTACTGACTTTTGCCATTTTGTGAGGCTGATAAATGGAAAATGGGAATTCCTCTGCACGCTCAAGAAGTATAGGCCTTGATGACTGCTGAATGATGCACTGGATGCCGAGGAGCTCTCTGGGGTCATCTGCAGGGCTGGGAGTCAGACTGCAGTGGAATTGAAGGTGGGCACTAAGACTGGCCATTCCACTTTGATGAAAATTATTGAGAAATTCCTTTTGCAATGGTGAAAGCTGTCAGGGTCCTAAGTACATCAACAATCTTCTCCTTCCTTGGGGGTTGGGCTGTTCAAGGGCAGCCGTGACCCTCTGAGTGCCCAGAAGACCTCTGGGGAAGAGAGCTGGCAGAAACTTCATCTGAAACTTTTTGGTTCAGGGAGTGTTTGTAAGCTCAAACACCTCACATTTGGCCCTTGCCTGAGGTATGATGCAGGTCTGCCCATGCCATGCCAGGGACCTCACTGGTCCTGACCTCGTCTTGCTGGCTTCACTCCTTGACTTGCCCTGCTGGTCTACCTGTGATCACGTTGGCTGCCATTGTGGACCTGCTCTGCTCTTCTGGCTTGGCACTGTGGGACGCTGCCCTTGTCCTGCCTGGCACGGTGCCACTGCCTGCTCCTGGTTCACCTCCTGCTGTCACAGGCAGCTACATAGCTGGATCCAAGTCCCAGTGGGTAGCACTGTGTCAATTCAGGATCTATGTCCTCTGTGGACTTGTGTGAGCTATTGTTGGGTCCCCTTGTCATGGTTTAACCTCAGCTGGCAACTAGGGCCATACACCCTCTTGCTCACTTCCCCCTCACATCCCCAAGTGGGATGAGGTTGAGAATTGGAAGGGAAAAAAAGACCCGTGGGTTGCGATAAGAACAGTTTAATAGGACAGCAAAGGGAGATAGTATCATAATAGTATTAAAAGAATGTACAAAACAAGTGATGCACAATGCAATTGCTCCCTGCCAGTGACACAAATAGTACATCTGTTCCCAAGTAGTGGTATTTGCACCCTGTCCCACTCCAGTTTATATACTGATGTCAGCAGCACCAAAGCTGGATTTTGTGGTTACCTTCTAGGTGTTTTTCACTACAGGACCTTCATGTCTGCCAAGTGAAGTTCACTACATTGACAATGGCTGAATTTCCCTGCCTAGTTGGCAGCATGGAGGATATGTCCATTTTATCTCCATTCAGACCAAAGGAAGGTAGAATCTTATTGTAGAATGATATGTCTGTGGGTGCAAATGTGCTCTACCTTGAATACTTGGTAGGTTGGTAGGAGCTGGTTTTGGAAGACATAATATGATACAGGTGGTGGAGCGGGGAAGGGTACGGGAATGTGTGGACCTTGTAGCTCCACACAGGAATTTCAGCTTCAACGGTTTTCGAGTATGTTTTTTTGAGTAAGGCTCAGTTTCTACACTCGAGCGTGACTTATGGCTACGTTTAGACCACACTAATTAGGTTAGAGTCCAAGGCAAGATAATACTTCCCATTATTTATGAGCAAATGTGCATTGTTCTATAGGATCATAGTTGTTAGGAGACAAAACATTAGAGGACTATTTTATATTTCCTACAGTATTTAAACCTGAGCTCTCAAATATAGCTGTATTCAGTCACAGCCAGAAAAACGGTGAGTTTTCAAATCAAAACTGTATTTGGAACTGAACAGTTGGCCATCAATTCCACAGCATTAATTCTGTCAGAAATCAAATACCTCAGAACAAAGGTCTTGTCACCAATTGTTTCTTCCCATGTGGAGAATGCAAATAATTCCATGTGATTGTGCAGTTTATTTACAGGAGCTGTTTTAAACCAGAATAATTAGATGTGGTACTGTGTGTTAATGGCAGTTCGTTTCCTACTACTGCTAAGGGTTCGTCATCTACCATTGACATTAATTATTCTGTTTTGGCTCATTGACTTGCAAAATCACTAAATTATTCCTTTGTTACAAAATACCATATTCAAAAAATGTGTTTGATGGAAACACAGGTCTACTCATCATCTTCATTTCACTATCAAGAGCTCGTCTTCTATCCCAGAATGGTTTGCTATGGAGAAGAATTGGAGAGGACAGGAATTTTTGCAAATAGCTTTCAAAAGAAATTAAAGTTTTTATATTTAGAGCATGTCGACTTGTCACTCATAGTTCAGCTATCTCACAGTAGAGGGCAGAAGTGATTTCTTTTCAATTTGCGATTTTCAGGCTTGTAAATTGAAAAATCCACATCTGCCCTTTCTAGCTTAAGCAGCATTGACAACAAAAGGTCACATTTTCAGAATGAATATGTTATGCTTTCCCCTTTATTGTATCATTATTTTCACATTTTCTATTGGCTCACTGCAATGTTTTTTTTAACATGTGATAATCGTCAATCTAGTTATACTCACAACACCCTTGTGAAAGAGGGAAGTTCTATTATATTTGTTTATAACTGGAAAACTAATTTACAGCAAGTCTCTTGGACTTGTCTGTGACGAAGTCTGATGTCAGGTTACTGCACACGTCGCTGGACTCCTGGTTATATCACTGTAGCATCTTCTGCAAGGTGGGACTTCTGCTGTTTGTGAGGATGAGGGTGCAGGTTTTACCTTCTTACTCCCTGTGTGCTTTCTGATTTACTGCTGCAAAATCTTTGATGCACTAACATACACTTGAAGGTTTTGAAAGCTTTCTGACTGAAGAGGCATTGACAAACCAAGGAAATGGTCAACAAAGACCAGCAGTCTATTGGTGCTTGACAGCCAACATGAGCAGGAATTCTAGACAGCAGCAGGTAGAGAGAGGACAAATATTTTTGTCACTTTTCTTTGTGGAAGTGATGAATTTGGGTTGTACAATGTTAATTAGACACCTGCTGTGCTTTGTCTGAAGACAAAACCAGCAAGATTTTCACTTGTCTCATTTTTAACTGCTAGAAGTAGCATCAGATGGTGGACAATGCTATTATAGCCTGCAATTAAAATGTTCCTGTGGGATTTATTCCTCAACAGTGACAATCTAAGAAACAAACTCATTTGGGAATACAGTTTGTACCAAGAAGGAAGAAAAATCTGAGCTGTATGACTTAGCTAAGTGACAATAAGGGGTCCTTGACACCATCAAACAACTATTTCAAGGATATGAGCATCAAGCAGGGAATAATTATTCAGGATGGAATGAGGGGTAAAATCAGAAAATTTAAGACTATAAAATGGTCTATCAAAATAGATGGAGAAGGCGCATTAGAAACAAGAGCAGCAAGATTTTACTGAAAGTACTCGAAAAACAGACACATCTAACCCAGTGAATAATGGTTTTGCCTTTAGCAGTTGCAATTCCGTGAGTGTTGGGGAGCTTGCGGTAGGTGTAGCTGGGTGGTATTCCAGTAGAATAGCTGAATGGCTCAGCTCAGGCTTGCACTGTGCACTAAAAGCTGAATAATAGATAGTTTTACAAGATGGAGAAGATAACCTAGAAGGAAAGATACTCTGGAGCAGAGGAGTGGATAAGAAAAGGTTAGCAGGACATGTGGCTATGCAGGCTGTTCAGAGATGGTCTGGGATGAACAGTCTAAGTTGTGTTAAAAAGGGTGGGAGGGGAAGGGATGATGCTGCGATGGGAAAAAGGCAGCACCTGGGGACGTGGGATAAGCTGATATTGTGGTGTCTTAGGGCAAGGTCGCTGCAGGTGTCGCCTTTCGAGAGAAACAACTGGGGCTCTTTGGAGAGGCTCGAGTCCTTCGGCTGTGGAATGGGGAGGGGGAAGAAGAGACATGACTTTCTAAGGCAGGGGAGGGCAGGGTATGTGGTAACAAAACCTTGTACTGAGGCTGTACCTGAACTGAGGCCTGAGAAACTCCATGCTTCGTTCTTTTTTCATATCACCAAATTACTTAATTCATGGGTTTTGAGGGATCAAAAATCTCCTTTTAACAGCAGTCTGTAATTTCATTGACTATTCAACATATGTTTCTTTTTCTAAAAAGTTAGTGACATTTTCCATTGGCATAAGGTGATAAAATGAGTTAGGTGGATTTGCATGAGCTGCTCTTTATTTTTGAAGTGTTCAAAGACTGCCTCTCTGCTTTTAAACCTTCTAAGCTGCTTGCCTCTTGCTGAGGTACCATGTATATTATTCCCAGTGGACAAAAGTATGTGACTGGTGTAATTTGAGAGCATGATTCTCTTCATATTCACCTGTTTTATAGCAGGGCTACTCCAGGGACTTTTCTGAGTGGGAGCAGACTCAGGCTCAATATCTCTTCAGTTTGTGTTGGGAACTGTGTAACAGGACCTTCCTAGATTTAAAAAAAAACCCCTAAAACCTGTTTGGATAATAAAACTTTTAGTAATGAAATAATCATAGATCGGTTGGATTGCCTAAGGGGAAAAACGTGTCTATCTCTGCTTAATGTTTTGCTCTTTTGCTTAACCATCCGTTCGTGGTATTTCTGCAGTGCAGACGCACAGCCCAGCGCTGGTGCTGGCTGGGCAGAGGGTCAGATCAATGCAGGGCAAGTTCCTGTTAATGAGGTTTTGATTCTTTGACATTTCCAATCAATGTTTACTTGAAACACATGGGGGGAGTCTGTTAGCAATCCGGTTCTCAATTGTTTCTCAAGTAGGAAATAACAAATATTTTTCTCCTTTTTTTTTTTAAATTGAGGTCATAGATTAGTGTTGCTCAATGTTAATTAGCTCTTTAATGTGCCATTGGTCTGCACTTCAGTGAAAGCTTCATTTTGTTTGTGTAGTTATTACCTTTCTGGCAAGAAAGTATCAGTTTATTCTACTAGACAACCTCAATGTCTCTTAATTAGTAACTTTTCCTAATTTAATTGCTTGGCAGTGACTGAAAAATGAATTAGTCTTGCATGTGTACATGATGCAACCACAATTCTTATTAAACGTCAGAGCTGTACAACTGGGGAACATAGACACCAGTTATCCCACTATTCATTATATTTTGCCATCATCTAATTTCTGGGGGATTGCACTTTGCTGTTATTCACCTGACGGAGCAGCAGCTCAGAAGTGAAGTCTCTGGTTTCCTGAGGTAGCTACTCCGGTGCTAAAACATTTCTCCTTGTCCTGTCTGGGCTCTCCTTTGCCATCAACATGCAACCGGCCACCTGGCTTACTTGTGTCCAGATCCTGCTGTCTGTGTGTAGGCTGGGGATCTTAAATGAATTAGTCCCTTGCTCTAGCTGGCTTGTTTCCATTTAAGAGGAGCAGTGAGAGAACAGGCATCAGAAGAGCCAGGAACAGGAGCTTATGGCAGTAAGGGTGTGTATGCCCAGTTAGATAATGTCCTGTCTCGGAGGGGCTGGGATGCCACGAGGTGTTGAGCCAGGACATGCACAATACAGATCACTGGCTGCTAGAGGTATTTGCTGTTATGTCAGAGACAGGTAATGTCTTCTGTACTGGTGGCCGTGTTTTGAGACACCTCACTTGTTTCAAAAACTATTTGTGTCTGTTTTCAAGAGAGCACCTGCTTGGGATCCACAGTGTCACATCATTTAGATTCACAGCACTGTGTAGTATTAGCACCTTCCTAGAGGCTTAACTTTGAGGTTCAGTCCTGGGAAGTTAAAGTCTAAATGGTTAATGCTGGAGTAGCTGACTTGCAATGCCCATGTTCTGCGTTTGATCTCATCCTGATAATCTCCTGTTGTGGGAACTAGGGTTGCTGCTCCCATTCTCACTCTTAAACGTGTCATTTTGAACCATTCGTTAGAGTTATTGCAATCGTTCTTTTGAGAAGGGTTTGTCACCTCTGCCTGGCAATGAAAGGCCTCTGCTTCAAAGTTTTACTGTAAAATAAAGGCCTGGTGTGATAACTTTTGGTTAGTTAGAAAGGAATTCGCTGGAGTCCAGCATTTTCAGAACAGACAAACCAGCATTTGAAAATCTGGCCAGCTAGAGCTCTGCCAACAAAAGGTCACTCAGAGATGTGAAGGGGGAGTCATTTCAGATGCTTCTTCTGTCATCTGACACTGAATTTCCTTGATGTTGGGGACCCTCTGCATAAAAGAGAAAAAGAGATGAGTTCCAGGGCTGGGCTGACCCTCCACTGACACAGGGGGGTCAGGTGCCACAAAGCAACGCTCAGAAAAGTCACATAAATTGTGATGAATCGCGACTTCTGTTTCTGAAAAGGAAAAAAAAATCCAAATCTACTGAAACTGATATGAAATAAAATGCCTCTAATATAGAGTAATCATGTGCATTTGCCTTTATATATAATGATTTATAGGGTCTTAAATATACTGCCTTTTATTCTTTGCAGTGTTAGAAAACTGAGCAGTTGAACTTGGCGTTGAGAATGAAGTAGTGCAGCCAGCATAGCTCAGCTCCTTAACAGAACTTTGGTTTTTATTTAGATGAAAATATTCAATAAACTTCTTTTGTGCTGGCTTTGCTATCCTTCAGGATAAATAGGTTTCCAGCACAATTAATAGCTGACCAAAAATGAAGAATACTTGTTTGAGATCTTGGTGGAGGAAATGAGTCTCAGAGAATGCTGCAAATTGCTCTGGTAGTGTCTTTTCAGAAATGTAATACGGAGCAATTGTAGTCAATTATCAGCTTTTCTCTACTATACTTTGATCCTTATAGCAATTTTTTGTTTCTTTTGCTAGTATTCATACCCCCCCAAAAGAACTGTAACAAGATACCTAAATTGCTGACTATCTTGTGTGCAATATCGATTGGGCTCATTGATGCTGGGTTATCTAAGACTAAATTGGCATCAATTTTTTCCCTCTGAAGATTTTGTGTTCTTTTTAATTGCTGGAGGAAGGTCAGTACAGAGTGTACCCTCTGGCTTTTAATCTTAGACGGAAATGTCCTAAATGAATAGAAAACTGCATGTCAGCGAAATGAACTCTTGCTGAAAGCAATGTGTAGGCTTCTCATGTTTTGCATTCGTGATGACATAAGCTTTGACCTTGGCCTGTATCTTTTGGAAAGAAGAGTAACGTTTGTTCCCTTCAGCTTAATAACGCTGATGGGAGGAACTGTGCACTTGCAGAACAACAGTCCTGACCTGCAGTTTGTAGCATTGGCTGGATAAAGACTTTTTTAATATTAAAGTGCTGTTCTTTATAATTTCTCAGTGTAAGGATCCTAGCTTCTGTCTTTATATGGTCAAAATGTAAGTGGCAGAAATATATGTGATTAGGGTTTAATGTGGTAAATGAATTTCTTTGCATATTTGGCTGTTCCTGCAGCCAGTCTGGCAGATGGAGAGCTGAACTTGTGGGTAGGACTGTCCCTACATCCTAAAGAACTTTTTGAGCTTATCTCTTCTCTTTTTTTTCCCAGCTACAGGGGGCAGGAAACAAGACTCCTCTGTGATATCTCTTTGTCCCAAAAGGGGGGAGGAAGGGAATGGATGCTGTGGGGAGGGGAGTCCTGTTTGTTTCTCCCTGAATGCTCATTAAGGTATCTGCTGAGTCCTGCAGCCCAGCTCTGAGAAACAGGAGCAAATATGGATCAAAAAATACCCCTCTCAAAAGCAGCTGGCAAGATGGAGCTATCAGCATAGGCAGCATGTTGGTACACTGGGAGAGAAGATTAGCATCTTCTTTTGAAATTATTTCAGGGTGCTTGCATCAAATGCGGTGGTTGAATGCAATGGGGTTGAACGAAGAGGGACAGGAGTTTATTTTTGCTCCACCTGAGCTCACTAAAACACATGAAAAGACCTCAAGCCCATTTCCCTCAGGGCTTTGGCTTGTATTTCCTTGTTGAGACAGGCGATTACAGAGCTGCCCATCTGTTAGGGAGCCAAAAGGTGAAATACATCTGGTGTCCCCCCCCAGTTCTGCACATCCTGAGGAGAAACAAGTTCACTATTTCTGTTGAAGCCCAGTGAGGGGAAGAAGGAAGCAGAACAACTGAAAAACTTCTCAGCAAATTAAAGAATATTTGGAGGATAAAACAAGCCTGGGGGCATCACTGTGACTTTGAACAAAGCTGGGAAGTGTTACTGGTCTCTTTTTGCAGAGCTCTGTGTAAACAGTTTCCAGTTGGGTGCATTTAGAGGCTTCCCCGGTCTGATCTGAGATTTCACTTCAATTGTCCCCAGTTGCTCAGGGACATGCTCAGGCAATTGCAGTTGGGAGATTTTTCATGTCTCCAATTTGACCATCTGCCTTTGACAATAAAGCGTGTGCGGCAGTTGATGAGATGTTGCAAGGAAACACACAGAACACACTGGGCAAAATGCTGTGAGCTCTTTGTGTCTCATTTTTCCCCAAGCCTGTAGCCAAGGAATGTAGAAAGCTGCATTCTAGTCTTCAGGTGTGAACCAGCCATGAGAAATATAAGGTACCTAGACAATGTTTGCAGAAGTCTGTACCAAATCTATGTGTAAAATTTCTAATCAGAAATTATTAGTAAAGACTTTATACAGAATGCTGTTTTATTAGCAAGAAGATGTGGCAGAGTTTGTGGCTTCTGCATGTGGTTTAGCTCAGAATATCCTGGTGGAGCTTGGGACATCCCATCTGTGGGTTCCAGGAGATGACTCTCATTGAGAAGTGCTCTGTACCGAGCAAGCCAGGTCTGGCTTTGAGCAAAGGTGCAAGAAAATCAAGTCTAGCTCTCCATCCTGCCAAAGTGGGCCAGGTCCCTTTTCATCTTCAGTCATGTCTCTTTCTTCTCCTGTGGTTTCTATCAAAAAGTGTGGTTTTGGCCTCACAGCAGGAGGAGCTGGAGAAAGGAACGGAAAAAGAACTGGGTTCCAGTTTTTATTCAAAGCTCCTGGATACAGTCCCAGGTTTTCTGCTGTCTAATGAAATGTAAAAACTGCAAGTCCATGTGTCAAGCTGCTTAAGTGCTTAACTGTGTATGTAGCATACCCTCTTGGTTGCTTAAGAAGATGGGTCAAAGAGAGTCTAAAGGGAATGTTTAGTTATTAATGAAATGCATTGACAGTTACTAGATGGCAAGAACAGACCTGTCTTCAGAAAAATAAGTTCTGAGAGTGCAACCAGGAAAGATCGACTGTTTTGTTTGTGTTTTTTTTTCTAAATGAATCATGTTGAGTCAACACTGAAATCAGCAGCTTGAATTTCTGACTTAAATAGCTTCACCTTGCTTTCCCCAAGCCATCTTCCCCATCCCCTCTCTTCTCAGATGTCCTTTTTCACTTTCAGGCTCTTCAAGCGCTGCTGCAGGTGCCTCTCGCTGGGACATGGGGGCCAGAGGGGTTGGTGGGGGTGGCCAGCGCCCCCTCCCTCATGCCCAGCAGTTGGGGTCACTTGGTAGTCCAGGGAGCTGGATGCAGTGGGGTTCGGGATGGAAACCGGGTTTGGGGGAGCCATGCTCCATCCTGCCTGTCTTTGGTTGCAGGAGGTGCTGCTCCTGTTATGTTTGGGCTTTGTATTCTGCAGGGGCCAGGGCTTTCAGAGGAAAATGGCACATACCGAAGGGGAAATCAGTGAAGAGAAGCAGGCGTGTATTTGTGAAATAAATCCTGGTCCCTTTTCCCTCTGTTTGCCTGGCACAATTGCCTCCTGAGGGACCCATAACTGTGAGAGGTACCTGCCTGTGCTGCAGCGTCGCTGCGGCACTCCAGTTATGAAAAACTGAAGGGTGGCAGCCGGGTTTTACTGCAGAGCTGTTCCTAAATAGTTATTGGGGGCATTTGTGTGCAGGGAAGGAGGGCTTCAGGAAAAGCAGGGAAAAAACAAAAGGTTCCTTAAGAAAGAGAAATGGCCTTTTTTGTTTAGGGAGTGGAGATTTTTTTCAGAGCTGGGCCTCGTGCGCACATCGCAAGAATTTGCTTTGGTTTATGCGGAGCTGATTTTGGAAGACATTTTTCTTTAGTGATCAGTGAAGTTTTGTTGTGCTATGTTAGAGCAAATGTAGGGGTTTTGTTTCTGCTGGGCAAAAAACTAAAGAGCAGCATTTTTGAAATAACCCCGTTCAGTATGATAAGGGAAAACTTGCAGAGTACTCTTTCTATTAGCAGGAACCTCTTACTGAAGCTGCACACATGGAGGTTTGCTGCTGCTTTACTCTTTCTTCCTCTGATTTCATCTGTTCTAGGGCTGCAGCTTCCAGCAGCAATTGTGTGCTCCCCCTCTCCTCCATCCCTAGGGTGGGTCCATGCCTCGCTCCCTGGAAAACAGGGCAAAACTGGGGCCCTCCAGGCTGGCTCCTGCTCCCCTGCTCTGTGCTCATCCGACCTATGGGCCAGGGCTCAGTCACACCTCACTGTGCTGGAGCTTCCATCCATTTACTTGGCACACCTGACACCTGAAGCTTGAATTTATTGCTTCATCATGGTGAGGTTTGACATGAGGTATGGGCCTTCTCTTCCCTGTTTTTCTCTTTGAGACTGTGTTTAGGAGAACTGGGTTTATATTTCCCTTTCTGCAGCTCTTTAAATGCTGAGGGCTCTCTATAGAGTTATTAATGTTCTGTCCTGTAGGCTTTGAGAAGTGAGATTTTTTAGCACCTGGGAAGATCAGCCCTTCAGAGGGACTGCTGTGATGTGTGATGTGAAACACTTTGATTTCTTTTCTTGCAGATCACATTATGGGTCGTATTGCCTTGCACTGTTCTCATTCCCACCTGCTGTCTTGAGCTCATTTCCTTACATTGAGAAAGTATCTGGGAAAGAGTTGACTCAGAAAATAGTTCAGAGTGATGCAATCCTGCAAGACTTTTCAAAAGCAGGCAAAAAAAGATATTTTAAGTAATACAGCTGTTCATTTTGGACACTTGAACCTGCGCTTGTAGGTGCTTCCTCACTGTTATGGGTAGATCTGACCTTGCTGTGCTTGTTTGCTCTGTGCTTTTCTGAGGTCTCCAAGGAACCCTGGACCCAGACGTTAGGATGCACAGTAATAATTCATTACATGGCATGAAATAATGGAGAGCAAGCAAAGTTTGTTTATAAATTGGCTCTCTAAGCACTGCTGGGTTATTCTTGTATTTGTGCAGTGTATTTCACAGAATCCCAGAATGTGAGGGGTTGAAGGGACCTGGAAAGCTCATCCAGTGCAATCCCCCCATGGAGCAGGAACACCCAGATGAGGTTACACAGGAAGGTGTCCAGGCGGGTTGGAATGTCTGCACAGAAGGAGACTCCACAACCCCCCTGGGCAGCCTGGGCCAGGCTCTGCCACCCTCACCATCAAGAAGTTGCTTCTCAATTTTAAGTGGAACCTCTCCCAGTATCTCATCTGCGTGTTCAGCAATTGATACTCGAGCTTACTTTTCAGTGCTTTGTTGTGAATTCATGGCCTGCTGAAAGAAGTGTGGGCTGTAGTTCTACCTGATCATCTGCTTATGCAGGTGTTAACGAGAAGTTTTAAATCACCTTTCTGGGTTGTATTGTGAAATCCAATGTTACTCCAGGCAAGCGTCTTATTTAATGCTGTATGCCTCTCAGATTTTCAGAATGAAACCCATACATAGCTCTGTTCCTTTCAGTAGGACCCTGTAGTAACAAACTGCTGGTATATTCCTGTACACATTAATTTTGCATCAGAAGCCAATAAATGTTCAATGCACACTTAATAATCTAAAGAAAAAGTTATTTACTTCTGTGCTGTATTTCCTTTCATTAGATATTTCAAGGAGATGTAATATTGGTACTGTTCCCAGCTCCTTAAAAAAACCAAAGAGTAATACCTAATTATTGCCTTACACACACTTTATTCTGTGTGGCAGTAGTATAAAATGAATAGTATTAATTAGACCAGGGGGCTCAGTCCTGATCTGAGAGGTATCTCCCTTTTTGATCCCAGTTCTGTTTTTTTAAGCACATATATAATTGTTATAATTTTGTGATACAGACAAGAGAAGTAGAATCCTTGTTAAAAACGTATGCAAGTCAAAATTTCACTTGAGTTTCCAGAAGATGAAAGGTAGTGAAGGAAATCGTAAAGTTGCCTGGTGTGTCTCTCTATGTTGTCGTGTGTCATCGTAGCATGAGGACAGGTAATGGGTTAATTTCCTAATTAATATAAATTACTTGAAAGAGTGAGATTGTAATCAAGCTGGAAACAATTAATGGGAATGTAACAGAGAACAAGCCAAAAAGTTTAGATATATAGAACACTGTACACCAGCACAAATCCATTAAAAAAATCAAACAGACTGTGACATTTTGCTGGTGACACAGAAAGCAGGTGTGTTTGGCAAGGAGCTGCCTTGTGTGGGGACCTGTGGTGACCAGCAGCCTCCAGGCATCGGGCACACGGTGCTGGGTGCTTGGGGGTGGCTGCTGCTCATCCTTCTGCCTGTTTGCTGCTGCCGACTGACGTCAAAACGTTGTACCATTTGATTGGAGAATAATTTACAATGATGTGTTCTGGTTGATATATTTATATCCTGTAGTGCGTTTTCCCATGAAATTCAGAACTTGCATTTTATGGAGTATAGGACTCATTAAAACCAGGAAATTGTCAGTAAAGAAACGGTGCTTCTCACACAAAGTAGTGAAATGGGCTTTTGATGCATATGAATTCATATATATATGTTTGGTGAGTCTTATAAATGCAAATTATGAACAATTTCTTACTAATGGCAGTTAATGTACCATCTAGGCATGTTTGGACACCAGAAAAGCTCATATTTTGCAAATCTGTTTCTTGACAACCTGGTAAAATACAAAATAATAGAGACATAAAATGTAGTTAATGGTCACTCGCAGCATATTTCTACATATGTTATTGTCACAACTGAATTGGCTTATGTGAAAAAAAGATGACCAACCTTCAAGTGGATTTAAATTTCTACTTGTCATAGAGTATGTGTTAAGTAGACTAATGACACTTTTAGTAACATCTGTACTAACCCTTTTCCAGTGGTTTGGCTGCAATGATAATTAACCAAGACAAGAAAAAAGCCATAATATTGTCTGCTTGAAAGCTGGCCAAAGAAAAAAGGTAAAAGACTTTGAATTCACTAGTTGCAACTTCTTAGTTGCCTCTTTAGAAAGCCATGTTATTATCAATGAAGGGATTATCTAAAAATATTGAATAATCAGTTCGTGTTTATCCTTTTGTAAACTCACAAGCAATGAAAATTATTTATTTTAATAAAAAAGACAAAACCGAGATGGTATAATATGCTACTCAAAGAGGCTAGTAGGTGCTATAGCTGAAATATAAACTACTCTTATTATGATCAATAATAACGTTTTTGTTCTTGAGACATGGCTGTCATTACTTTGGCTGAAATGTGTGTAAAGTTTATAGGGCAGAGAGCTGTTTTGGTATTAAAAAATAATTTACCATGGAGAAAAAAGAAACTTGGTAAATTCAGGTGGCACATTTTGTCCCAGGTGATTTCTGCTCTTTAGCTTGTCTGGCTGATTTCTGTCCCCTGTGTGCAGAGGGTGGGTGAGCGCCAGCTGCAGGTCGGCAATGGGAGTCTGGCATGTGCTGGATTCTCCTCGGGGTTGGTCATTCATGCACGGTGTTCTCCATTACCTGCTCATGATCTGGTAGTAGCTGGACACTGAGTTTTGTTGCAGAGGTCTTGGTTTCTCTAAGTGTGTGTTAGCAATGCAGGATCCTGGAAATGGCTTGTGGCAGCTGTCCCTAGCCCAGCTAACAACTGCGTTACGCTGTCCTACGGTCCCTGCCATATGTTGCTCGTGCATTTTGCTTATACACTTGCAAACTGTAGAGTTTCTGAGGCTGGTTCAAGGCAGAGCAGGCAAATCTGCATTTTCTTGCCCTTGCCCAAGGGCTGGAGGTGGAAGTGGGACAGGGAATGGTGCGGGGGGAGGTGTGACAAACCCAGTCGCTGACTCACGCTCCGGAGGGAGCCGGGAGCTGACGCTGCTCTCCAGCCCTCAGAGCAACCTGTGGCTGTCCACCTCATTTGGGCCAGGAGCTGCCCTTAAGAAGTAGCTGGGAACAATCTGTCCCTCATTAAAGTTTCACCTCTCACTCTTGGCTGTGGAGTGACTGAACCCAGGCAGCTTCTGGAAAGGTGCTCCTCTTCTGCACCCCCCCCACCGTGTTTTTTAGCAGTAGTCATAGGACTGTTGTTATCCATGTGTTTTTTGTGTGTGTGTACCCAGTCACTTTGGATTGCTCCCTGTTCTCTGTTTGTTTTCAGCCTTTTGAAGTTGAAGCATTTTTTCTGAGTGGTACACATTATCTTGCCGAGGTGGAGAATGTCCCATGGAAGGTTCAGGACAGCAGGTGCGTGTGCTGGCAGGTCTTGTGCTGCTGCAGGATGCAGCTCTGCGGTGCTGGGTACTGGCTGGTGCGTGGTGTTGCTGCCCACAGCCGGGAAAAAGAGCATCCAAAAGGCCATAAAAGCATTCTGCTTTTCTCAAAGGGATTACATGAATATCTCAAAGTGATCCCTCCCTGTAAGTTTCTTCAGTGTGAGAGATGTTGTCTTCCCTGGGCTTGCATTCAAATCTTAAGTTGTGTAACATAATCAGAATGGAGTATAGGAGGAAAATCACCTCCTTTGACATGCTGGTCATGCTACTTCTGATGCAGCCCAAGATACAGTTGGCTTTCTGAGCTGTGAGGGCATATTGCCAGGTCCTGTTGAGCTTCTCATCAACCGACACTCCCAAGTGCTTCTCCTCAGGGCTGCCCTTAATCTCTTCTCCACCCAGCCTGTATTTGGACTTGGGATTGCCCCAAACCACATATAGAACCTTGAGCTTGCCCTTGTTGAACTCCATGGGGCTCTCATGAGTCCACCTCTCAAGCCTGTCCAGGTTCCTCTGGATGACATCCCTTCCCTCCATGAGCTGATGGCACCACACAGCTTGGTGTCGTTGGCAAACTTGCTGAGGGTGCGCTTGATCCCACTGTCCATGTCACTGTCCATGATGTTAAACGGTGCCAGTCCCAACAGCAACCCCTGAGGAGCACCACTCATCATCCACAGGACCACAGTGCTTCAATGAGCAACGTGTCCCAATGTTGCTGCATACAGATTTATGCAAATTTGATTTTAGGATCTTCTTGTTGGTCTCTTGGCTTTGTATGAAATTGCTTACAAAGGAGAGCAGGTGTGAAGTGTCCGTAGATGGCATGTGGAGTTTAGGCTCACAAATCCACAGGGAAATGTTCCCTGTTAGCATAAGCAGTTTTACAGCTGATATAAAGTAATGTGAGGATTCAGACAACAATCAGATTCACAGATGCTGTTTCTGGAAAAAACAAGTTGCAAAGGACTCTTGAAGGTGCTAACCTTGCACTGTATTTGCCTGTAATGTGGTTTAGAGACTGGAGCAAAGAGAATAACAAGGTGAGAAATTAAAATTCAGCTTTAAAACTGGCAGGAAAGGTAGGGTGAGCTGACTTCCATAGGCACTTGTTTCTACTCACTTGTTCTTGTTCGTCTTAACGTTCCGCTTAATTAAAGAGCACAAATCTAAACTGAAAATGTCTGTGCAACATACTTTGCTTTCCTAGGTTTATCTGCAGTAATGTTAAGATGGAAGATTTTTTTTTTCTATATTATATTTTTGCAGTTGTCTGTTTTAGCCAATATATATAATAAAGGCAGCCAGGCAGCTGTTTATTTCAGTTTTCAGAAGGTGCTGGCTGTGATTAGCATAGACTGCTAGGGAAACCGGCGGCAAGGATTAAACAACATGCTCAGATCACATTCAGGCTCTTCCTCAGGGCCCATTTTAGTAATTCAAACAACAAAATCCCCCTCACAGGGCCACATGAAATGAACAGTCTTTCCTTAACCGGCTCAGCCGCTGGCTGCCTCCCGTGGTGTCAGGAGTCACCTTGCCCTGCTGACCCTGCCAGTGGGTCCCTTGTGGAGTAGGAGAGAGCTGGCTGCACACCTGGGATGGGCTGGAAGAACGGTCACTAGGTTTTAAGAGGCACACCATGAACATATACTATTAATATTATATTGGTATGTAAGTAATATCTAATTCTCTAGCTCTGTGGTTGAGAGCTATTCAGGAGGAGTTATGGAGTTACTGTGTCTTCTTCCTGGACCAGGTGTTTTTTGGAAGGACAGTTCTGCTCCTGGCTTAGGCAGGAGCTTGTGTCCCTGATGTAAGGCCATGTTGGTGTCTCCTCAAATTTTCTGTAAATCTACCACTTTCTGTAGATGAATATTGTGATTTTGGTCAGTGAATGTTATCATGGCCATGTCCCTTTAACAAATCATGTATAATGAGGCCTTCAGTAATTCATTAGTTGCACTTTCTTACTAATGAATTATCCGAGGATATTTATAGTCTGTTCAGCAGGAGAAGAACCGGCATTATAATTAAAAAAAAGCATTTGTAGAGATGTGCCCAGTGTAAAGTTTGTTATTATAATGCTACATTTCAAGAACAAATATTAATACAGTTTTTCAATTGAAATAATTCCAGGCTTTCTGGTTCATAGAAGCAATGCGTTTACTCCAAGTAAATATTCTGAAGTCTTCCATAATGAAATTGTAAAAGTTAGAGGTTAAAACTCTGTGCTTATTCTTGCAGCACAGTTCCTTTCTCTTGCAGGATTGGTTCCTCTAGAATATATGCTGATTTTTCTTACTGCAGAAGAGCTTTTCTCTGGATATTGCACACAGTGCATTAAAATCTGGCACTACTGAAATCAGAGCTTTTGATTTTATTGAGCGATGATTTCATATAGCAGATAATGAACTCTTATGTTAAGCATGGCAAGCAAAGAACTGAGAACTCTCCTAACCCTGGCTTAGAGATGCAGTGGACTGGGGGGATCAGATCTTCCCAGAGGAAATTCATATGGGCATGTAAGTGCACAAGTACAGAGTCCTGTCTGTGTGTCCTGCTGCCCTAACACCCCTGGCAATAAGTCGATCGGCTGAGCAGTCAGATCTGGTATCAATGGCAGTGATTAGGAAAAAAAATAAATTGCTTAACATTCAACAATCACATTCTTCAGAATGACAAGGAAATATAGTATTTCTCCAGTTATTATTATTGATGTCTGTTGTAGCTGTACTTTCATGCCATGTTGTGTCAGCTTGACTTGGCTCTCCCAAAGGCTGGGATGATGAGGAAGGTCTCAGCCTAACAGTGTTTGTGTCACCTCTTCCTCAGTGGCTATACAATCCCCAAAGATTTTTTGGTGTTGAAGTGCACACTGCCACAAACCTCAATTGCAATGGGTGCAATGCCGCCTGCTGTCACTCTGTTAGCTCCCATGTAGAGACAGCGGCTCTCTGGCTCTACGCTTGGTGACTTGAGGTCATCTACATATCATAAAGGTTAAAGGGAAATTTTTCTGGGTCATTCAAGCATTTACTTTTTGAGTTGAATGTGTCTGCCTGGACTTGATAAAATAGCAGCAATTAGTAACATCTTTCTGAGAAACAGGAGTGATCTTATCGAATTTTGGGAGGAGGCTAATGCTAATGAAAGTTATTTGTATGGCTTTGCATTGAAGAATTTCAATTTGCAGCATGAATAGTTCAATTTCTATTTAGGGTGCAATTCCAGAGGAAGTATAATTACAGTTAAGGGGTGTCACGGAACTGGTGAAGCATTAGGTTAGGAAAACACAGGAGATAATTTGTGAAAACATTTTAGGGTTATGCCTTGCTAAATACAGAGGAGGCATAACTGAGAACCACCTTACTGCTCAGTTGGGGCATTTTACCTTTTAAAAGTATGAATAAATAAATAATGCTTCTCTTTGTTGACTTGATTTTTGAAATATCCACCTCTATTAGAGCCAGCATATAGATGCGATTTTCAAAACTTCTAAAATATACTTAGCAACACCTAATTCAGAATTTATTTTAAATTTGTCACATTTGAGCTATTTTTGTTAATGAAAAGATTATTCAGTACCATATCAAAGCATACATAAATCCGCTCAGTGGCAGAACATATAATTCATTTGAAGTGGATACAATTGGTATTCATTTAATATGGACAGAATCTGAAGATGCCCATTTTTCTTCACCTTTCCCATTTGTTTTCTCTTGCACAGCATCAATACTTCATAATGACCGTGATCGCCCCCTGTACACACCTGTTCAATCATACTTTCATTTTTTTAATCCACCCATTTGCAGCAATCTCTGCTTTTAGCAAAATATTGAGATGCAATCAGACAAAGCTGTGAGATTGCTCGATGTCTGAAGCAAGCTGCTGCTTACTGTTGCCACTGCTAGCTGAATTACACTATTAAAGGCTTTTATAAGTATTTGCATTGCTTGCTCATATAAATATCAAATCATGGCTATGCAATGGTGTAAAGGGAAATAATGCTCATCTTGTGACACATTTCTTTCAAGATAAGACAGCAACAATCTGTGGAAAACATCTATGTGCAGAACACATTTGACAGTGTCTTTTGGTTTGTTAATTGTTAAATTGTTTAAACAACAGCCCTCTCTATCGCATCCAGCTTGTCATACTGCTCTCAGCAACAAAGGCAGAGTTGATGGGGCTAAAACCATCAGCCATGGCTTCATGAGCACATACATGGCTTCAAGCTCTCCCTGACATGCTCAAGCATCTTGATGAATTGGGGCCAACAAGAAAAATGGAACAACTGAGCTGCATAGCTGTGAAGAAGAAAGATCAGCCAAGTATTTTGGAAGTACCTTGCCCCAGACAGGCATCGTGGCACTACATCTGAGTGTGTTTGGTGTGTGTTGGGTGTCAGACACTGCTGTTTCTCAAAGGCCAGGTGTTACTCTGTGGAGTCCCAGCACCAGCGGTCTGAGGTGGCCCAGGGCATTTCCCCATCAGTCTTGTACGATCATCTGTCTCATAATGAATTTCTACAGCTTTTTCAGGGCAGCTCTGGGCCTGATCAGTGTCTGGGGGAAGAGTTACAGATGTGGAGAAATGTGTTTGGCATCTGGTCCTAGTGTTGCTAGGGAGGTAGTAGCCTCCTGTAGTGGTATGTGTGTCAGGTTGGAGGGTGGGCATACCGGTGCCACACAGCTGCAGCACTGGAGGGAAAGGGGATGAGACCAGAAGATGGATATGAAATAGGAAACAGTGAGAACAGTGGATTGTCTTATTGCAGAAAATTGATCTGTGGGATGATGAGCCTACAATTGTAAAATGCTTTTTAGTACTGGGTAAAGTTGTGTGTAAGACAACGCATGGAGAGATGTCAGCCTTTGCAGAGAGTCCTTGTGTCATCAGGGTTAGTGCAAATGGTGCCTGTGACAAGATGGGCCAATAAATGGTTCAGCCTTGTGTGAACGCTTGCGTAAACTCCTCAAAGTACTGGCTTAGCAAATACAGTCTTTAGAGGAGTGTCAGGTGAGGGAGCAGCTCCAGGGGAATTGCACAAAGCTGGGAGACTTTCTCCCTGAGGCAGAGGAAAAAGGGCCTTGGTTTAGCTTACAAAGCAATTACATCCTTAGCTCTCCTTGCTTGCAGGTGTAGCTGGAAACATCGTGTAAATAGAAATAACTAAATAGCTAGGAAGCCTTGTGTGGTGCTGAGGCACATCTACTTGCTTCCTCTCTCGCTTTGGTATTGTTGTATTCTTTCTTGCATTCTTTTGTATCACTTCTGCTACTAATACAAAAGAAAGTCTCCCATTGTTTTAACAAGCGCTATTCACTACAAGCTTGATGACAAAGCCCTTTGGCGGGCAGGCACTCTGCAGGGCACAGAAATACGTTGCTGTGGGCTCATCCAAGGCAGCTGGGAATGCCACAGCACTATGGCTGAGGTCTTCAGAGGAGTTTCTGCATTTATGTTTCATTGCTCAGAGGAGCCTTTCCCAGCTGAGAGAATTTGCCTTGTGTTCAGTAAGTATGATTTGCCCACCTGGGATAAATGGATGGTGGCCAAGGCTCAGAGCCTCTGAGACACAAAATGTTGAGTGGCTTCCCGAGGTGTGCTTTGCCGCTGTGCTTAGCTCTGCGCAGAGCACAGGTGCTGGGAAGAAAACTTTGCTGAAGCTGCCGATTTTCCTGCCTTGATTGTCTCTGCTCCTGAGCTTGTTTGGGTGTAGAAGGACAGGGAACTGCTTGAGAGAGTCCAGTGTGGAGCAATGAAGATGATTAAGAGAGTGAAGTATCTCCTGTATGAGGAAAGTCTGAAGGAGCTGGGGCTCTTTAGCTTGGAGAAGAGGAGACTGAGGGGGTGACCTTATTCACGGTGATCAGTATGGAAAGGGTGAGTGTCAGGAGGATGGAGCCAGGCTCTTCTCGATGACAACCAGTGGTAGGACAAGGGGCAATGGGTGCAAACTGGAATACAGGAGGTTCCACTTAAATTTGAGAAGAAACTTCTTCATGGTGAGGGTGTCAGAGCCTGGCCCAGGCTGCCCAGGGAGGTTGTGGAGTCTCCTTCCCTGCAGACATTTCAACCCGCCTGGACACCTTCCTGTGTAACCTCATCTGGGTGTTCCTGCTCCATGGGGGGATTGCACTGGAGGAGCTTTCCAGGTCCCTTCCAACCCCTGACATTCTGGGATTCTGTGATTTTGCCCTCCTCTGACATCCTCTGCCTCCCTGCTCTTTTTTCCTAGCTGTCCCTGTTTCTAACAGGGCTGGTGGGCCTCTCTTCTGCCATGGGATGTGCTGGTGGTGGGGTGGGCAGGTGGCTCCCAGGAGGTGGCCTTGGCACAGGCTGTGCAAGATGGGCTACAAGCTGACCTCAAAATAGCGGCAAGTGTGAAAAGGTGCCAGAGATGTGCTGGGATAGGCTTCCTAGTGCGGGTCACCCAGAGTGTCCCTCCTTACCGGTTGCTCAAGTGTCCCTAGGGCTTTGTGCTTGTTGTGCTTCCAGTGAGTGCTGTGGGAGGGCAGGACAGGATGGGAATGGTGTGGCCGCTCTGCCTTGGGCATGGCCAGAAGTGGGGATGACAGAAACAATCTGGTTGGTGACCTCTTGCCTTCCTGGCTGTAAATTTGTGATCTCGTCTGTGCCTGGGCATGGATTGCCCTTGTCTGGTGTGGCAACGTGTATGAAGAGGAACTGCATGAAGTAGAGCTGTTAGAAATGGTACAAACCCGTAATCCTCAGAGTGACCTGCTGTTGCCCCTTAGCACCTTTTCAAAAACTCTCTCTGTGTTACAGTAATACACTTGGGAGAAAATTGTCTGCCTTGTCTTCTGTGCTTTATCGCTTTTAAATGTCATTCTGAAATACTTACTGGTGCATTTCTATTATTTAATAGCCGTTTAATAAGATGAGATAAAGATTTTACATTTTGGCTTTTGCTTTCAATTTAACGGGCACCGTTTGGTGCAGTAATGGCTCTGATAATCAGTTTTCAGTGCTGTGTGAGTCTAGTGAGTGTGTCTGCTTCTGGCCAGCCATCATCTGAAGTTATAAGCATTTCTTCCCCTAAACTTGAAGAAATTGCCTTTGTGTTTCTTGCTTTAGTTTGTGCCCGTTATAAATGCGGGACTGTCAAGGAGCTCTTTTGTCAGGGAGGACAAACAGACATCTAGAGTAATTTAATACTAGATTCTCTTTGCAAGCTTTTTGACATAATGATTTATCCTATACTTTAATATTACCTCTTTTCGTTCTTACTACTTTACAGCTTTTGCCTGATAAATAATTATAGTAGACTAGAAATAAATTCAAAATAAAGCCAAGTTATAACTTTTAAAAATGGCCAAAAAATTAAACTGACCTTGAAGCAAATATAATGAGCATATGGAATAAAATAGTTGCATTCTCAATGCAGAAGAATCCTTGGTAGTTTTGTGTTTCCCTGTGAAATGTGTTAGAGCTGCTGAGCTCGTTTGTGGAAGGATCAGCCTGGAGCAAGAGACACAGAACAAACGTCTTGGTCCTGCTTTAGAATCTGGACAGAAATATGACACTGGGGGGGGGTGTGTGGCTTTGTCTCTGCCTCTGTTTTCCCACCCACCTCACCTATTTGGTGGTAATAGAAACTGAATGACGCATTCTTATAAGAAAAATATGTAAAAATTGCATATACTTAAATTGGCCCAATATTGAGTAATTTCATTCCAGTCAGTCCACATCAGCCCATTTCTTTCTGCCAGTTTCAATTAGTCTGTCGCTGAAATTGTTGACAGCATGTGAATGTCTCTGCTACCTCCTGTCTCTCCACTCAGTACACGAGAGGGTGACGGGCTAAAGGCTCTTGTCATCCCCTTCTGATGCGGTTTGGCAACAGATGGCAAACAGGCCTTTGAGGACTGTGTTGTTGCTACTTCCAACATCAACATAATATTTCAGTGCCATTTGGGAGAGGGATGTGACATGAACCTGAACTGGCTTTCAGCCTTAAACACTCTTTTATCAATTAGCAAAACCACGGATGGATTTGACACAGCCTTGGGAGCGTCACCGTGTCCTGCAGGATGGGACCTACTGCACATGCTGATGGTGATCTGCTCCATGCAGAAGGCTGGGGGACGTGTAAGATGAATTTACAGTAGATTTTTTTTTGTCATTGGGTACATTGTCTTTTGTTTATTCTACAAGGGACAGAATACAATGCCTGATGCTTCAGGAAGCACAATTATGCATAGTATATTAGGTAAACATCACAAGTAGAAACCAACAATGTCAAAACTTAATCCAGGCAAGATTTCCCAAGGACCACCTTCAGTGCTGTGGAAACGCTGGTTGGTAACTAACTAATGTGCCGAGGAGTGCAGGTTTAATTAATGGGATCAGTATTTCACAGCATGACATTACAGCACCTGTGCTGCTAAATGGAGCAAGAGCTAATGCTGGGGCTGGCTGGGATGTGGCTTCCCGAGCACGCTGGTGACTTGCTTTCCCTGCTACTGACTCAGCCGTGTTTGCCGTTCTTGCTGCAGCACCTGTCCTGAGCCTCAGGGTGAATGAATTATGTGTGATTTCATCGAAGGAGAGACTGGAGCAGTGCCCAGTGCCAGGCTGAGGGTTGACAGCTGGGGTCACGTTTTCATAAGCAAGCAGGAAGGATGAAAGGGCAAGGAGGAGCTGCCATGTTACAATAAAAGGCTCAGGGAGTGCCGAGATGCGAAGCGTACTGAAGTTAATGAAAAGGTAGAGCCAGGGCTCCGATATGTCAGTATTTCCTTTGCACAGCTCTGTTTATGGGTCTCAGCCAGGTCCAAGTGGTGGAGAACCCCCAGTGCATCAAGAGCCGTTGTCCTGGCTGTGAAGGCGCTGGAAACAATTCCATCAGTGCTCAAGCTCATGTCTTAATGTGGATTTAGAACCTTGGTTTGGTTTTGGTGCTTTTTCTTTTATTTTTCCCTCTCTTTAAAAGCAGTACCTGTCTGACAGCAGTAGTTTTGGCCTTCATCATCCTCGAGGGCACATTCATGTTCACCAGTCAGAGTCATGTCTGGTCATACTTGTAGCTCTTAAATACCTTCAGCAGCCCCTGACAGGATGAACGCTTTGGTATTTTGACCATCTTCATTCTCCTGTTCACCATATGCTGGGACAGATTTACGGAGGATTACATCTGCATAATCACTGCCCTGTTTTATGGCATCAGCTGTTCCAGTTGGCAGCACCAGGTGCTTTCCCTAGTCTTCTTGCCTTTTCCCTTTTAGTTTTGATCACTGCCCACACAACAAACAATCCTCCTATGGCTGCCTAAATGGTGCCATTTTCTTGTTACCATATGGCTCATCCCTCAGTGCTTCACATGCTGTTCTGGCATTGCCCAACCAACAAGCTTTGCCTTTTGTTTCTCACGGGTATTGGGCTCTTTGCAGTGTTTGGGGACATGGGTTGAGCAACTTCTGACAAGGCGAAGTGGCCACAGCACCGTGTCCTTTCCTGAGATGGAGGTTTAGGTTGGGCATTAGGAGAAGTTTCAGGAGTAGCTGAAAAGGTGGTTTTACTACTTAAATTAACATTTCTGTATCAGAAGAAAATAATGTGCAACCTTTTGGTTATCCCTTTCTGGAAATAATATCTTATTAATGGCAGGGTGGTGTCCCTATTAGAGATGGCAGTATTAGTCCCTCTTAAATTTGTACTGCAGGTCTTGCTGTGTTTCAGGAGTGTTGCTGTAGTTTGGGTAGTTTTTTCTTTGTTTAGAACAGCCATCTGGGACCTACTGTGTTATTTACTATAGAGATAATACACAGTGATACATTTTAAACTGCTTTTTAATGTGTTTTCTGGCAAACTGTGTCTGTTGCCCTCCTAGGTGTGAAATCATCTTAAGGGGGACAAGTGATATTGGCATTTGTGCAGGCTTGTTGATTCTAACTAACATTTGCATTAGATTAGAACAGTAAATGCTATCTTCAGTGAAGAAATGGTTTGCATTTTCTCAATGGTATTTTAAAATGCAGCATTGCTAGTTTGAGTGAGTCAGCTGAAATTACAGAAAATGTTGCATTTAAAATATCATCTGAATAGGAACAGCTGTCATATCAGGCAGAACCTGAAACAAAGCATACCACAAAACTTGGTTGGCATGTAATAACCCTGGTATTAGAATCTATAACATTTTAATTTCTTCCTTGGGATATCTTTTGTGCTCTTTGAATAGTGCATTAACATGTGAATGGAAAAAGCTCAATTATATTCCCAGGTTCATGCAAAGAAGCTAACTTCTAACATGAACGATAGAGGAAGTGCTTGAGTTTTGTTTCTAGCATCATTGTATCGGACTAAAACTCCTCGTATTTCCATCAGTGTGTTTGTCAGCTGAAGTTATGAGATCATCTAAATATTTTATGAGATTCAATGAACAGTGAAAATAATCTTGCAAAAGCCTGTCTCACAAGTAGATTAATCAGTACAATAATTCTCTTTCTTATAGGAAGATATTGGTAGTCAACTTAGTTTATGTTCATCTTTCTGTTTACTTCTGGAACCGCCCTCTGCAGCCCCATTAATACCAGTTCACTTTAATTCAGGGAAAATGCCCTGCCAAGTTTTTATAAGATACATATATTTGTTTTGTTTAGCAAACAAACAGAAAAAAAACCCCAACCAAACAGAAATAGCATCCTATATTGGTCCATTTTAATGCTATGGCATAATATGAAATATCATTTTTGGAAGGGCAGTCAAAATGAAATCTTGAGTGTGTTTGAAATCAGAATGATCTGGAGGCATGGCAAGCACAAGGCATTTTTATTTATTGCAAAGAAATTTCACATAGAAGGAAGATAAGAGTGACTGGGTAAGCAAGTAGCTTTTAGATAGCAGATAAAACTGTAAAATGAAAGCAGTAGACTGATGGACAGAAATATTATATGTCTGTTCTCTGAGCTATATTATCCATTTCACAAAGAGCAAAGCAGCAGACTGGCTCTTTCACCTCTCCTGCTGGCTACGTAAAATGGCAGCTACTGTATTTAGTTAAATTGTCACTTCAGATTAAATATTTCTAGAAACTGAGCACAGAAATGTAATCAATGCACTGAAAGTCTTTCCTGAAAGGAGAGAGAAGGATAATGGTAAAAAATGAGTGGAATAATCAGAGTAACCCTTACTTTATAAGAGTTAGGGCTGGCACAGAATGCAGATGAAGAGGATGATGATCTGCTGCTCTTGCTGGACGCCTCACTTTGCTCAGGAGGAGGATGTGTCTGGGCCTTAAGAACTTGCTAATGTGTTAAAGGCAATTAGCCTCTCATATTTTAAGTGGAACTCTTTCCTCCCCCCACGCCCAGTGTGGTAGGGATTTCCAAATTTAAAACCGAGGGTAAAACACAACCTAAAGAAAGAAGGTGGAGTGCAGATTAGCTGTTGTGGCAAACTCATTAGTGTGGGCTCATTGTCATTAAACAAGCTCAGAAGAACATGCTGTGAAGTTTGTATAGATCCTACAATACTAAAGCCTTGCTGAGGTTTATTAAGTAGTCAAGGTGAGCCACATGCTTTTAAATTTAGTGTGCAAATTAGAGACCTCATTTTGAGGTTAAAAGAATGAAGAGGGGAAAAATAAAATCGGAGAAATAATGTTGAAATGTAGTATGACTTGGTTTTGGTTTAATTGTACCTCTGTGTTGTAGAGACGCTGATCATCAGGTAACCTGACACAGTGCATTGATTCAAGTTACAGTCAATACTAAAAAAACCCCAGGTGAGTCAAAGAGGGAAAGGCTTTCACTATTGACTGTTGTGTGTCTGATGGCCTAACTATCAGAGTCAATACTGGAAACAGTTTAATTCCCTTTGCCCTATAAGTGTTCTTTTATTTAAATAAAGCAGGTAGTGTAGCAGGAGTTGCATCAAGAGCAGTAAGACTCCCCAAGTACTTTTTATCTAAAGTCTCAGAATGATTTTGCACAAGATTTTATACATATATGTATAAGCATAGATATATATATATATGTAGATATAAACCAAACTCATCTAGGCCTTTACAGTAGCTCTAAGGTGCCCTCTTTGTCACCAACTAATTGAAATAGAGGGAGAAGTATACCCAGCTGGAGGTGCACAACACAAGGACTGGGAGTGTGTTCTATATAGGAAAAGATTGAAATTAATGATGTTCATATTAGCGTTAACACTTTGAGGGCATCTTTCCAGATCCAGGGATCCTCAGTCATCCAACAACTAGACAGAATGGAGCGCTGAAAAAAACTGTGTAGCATAATTTAACTCCACTGAGGGAAGTGAAAGTATAAGCACCAGTTCATTTGTCCTCAGTGTCTGATGGCACAGCAGCTTCTGAAAGATGTGAGAGTCACAGGATTGCTATGCCAAGTAATAGTAGGGCACAAAATTCTGGAGCCTGGTTGTGGCATCTTTGAGTTCCCATCGAATTGCTGGTGTTACTTCAATGCCTCTTTTCATGACTGTGTGTTCTTGTTAGCCTGTGGCTTTCTTGCCTGTAAGTGTATGAGGAAAAACTGTCTTAATTTTAGGTGTTGCGTGGCTTGCTTTTGCTCCTTGACCAAAGATCTCAATACTTTTAATACTGAGTGTTTTGGTACTTTTTAAACCAATGAAAGCTCCCCTTCTGTATCTGATAATCTATCCTCCTGCTCTTTCGCTCTACTACACAAACATTATAGATCTTGAAGACTTTAAAGCTTTTCTATTACTTCCCTTACACTCCTCTTGAACTTGCCTAGAGGATTGATTTTTTAAAAAATATTCTTTCCAGTCTGTGACCTCTCCTGACAGTGCCAGCCCAAGGCACATTGCTTGCTGTTGAGTTATAACACTCCAGACTCAAGCATGTTTCTCATGCTTTGGCTGCTGAGGCTCTCATTGTAGAAAAAGTAGTTTGTGTCTGGTGTGCCAACATGATGCATTTGAATCTGAGATCAGGGGGTTTGCAGTAAGTGGAGAAACTTGGATCTTCTTTGGTTTAAATATTTTAAATTTATTTCAAACCCACAGAATAGTTAGTAGGTCAGAGCTGCAGACCAATCACTGTGCTTGTTGAATAAAGGTTTGCTATTTGATCAAAAACATTCATAACAATTAAAATCAAGATTACAGCTTTCATTTCTCAAACCCCTTCCAGGCAGAGGGATCCTCAAGCCCATGGCAAAACTCTACAGTGCACAAAAGAATTGTTTCATCTTCACTGACTTCTTGTTGCCTCAGGGACATGATGCAGCAGTTGTTTCAACTGAGTGTATGTTAAGCATTGCCATGCTGGAGGGAGCTTTTATCTGAAATTTTCCCAAGGCATGTGCTGATGATGTTCCTTCATTTGTGTGAAAGGCCTCAGTACCACAAAAACCAGATTGATGTTGCCTTAGCTCTCACTTGGGAAGAAAGCGTCCCGCTCCCTCCTCTTCTTGTGACATTGTCTCTTAGCTGGCAATATACCTGTATTCATCATTCTTCTCTCGTTGTTCCCCTTTCAATCTGGCATGTTGATATGCGCAGGTGCTAATCTAGACTAATCTAGACGTGTAGAGACAATATATGATGGACAGAAGAATCATCCACATCAACAGTTTACAATGGCTTTTTTGGCTGATAGAACAGTTATCTGCAACTGAGAAAAATTAAACTACCAAGAAACTGCAGTTTCCTCAATGGGGGACATTTTGAGCAGAAAAATTAAAAATTATGTACAGATAAAGGGGAATTTGCGCTCAAGAGACATTCGCCAAAGGGATGCTGTTGTTATACGCCATATCTCATTGTTATACAATAGATAGCAGCCTTCATCAGAGATGTGATCTTTCCATGGATATAGTGATTGTGAATCAGATGTTTACTAAGGACAAGAGTAGAGGGGCTTTCATATGCTCAGACAGATTGGGGATTTATAACTCTGTAGTGCAATAATGGCTGGTGCTTCAGGTTTGTGCTCAGCAGCCATGAAACAAAACAGACATCTGGGGTCAGAACCATAGTGGAAAACAGGGCTAAATGGGAGCGGTTCAGCAGTTTCTGTGGCGGGAAAGTGTGGCTTCGGGCACCGCTGTGGAGTTTGTGCAGAATGGAGAAGTGACACCAAGTATAACCCATTTGTAGGTGAGAACTTCATAGTTTAGAACCATGAGCTTGAACACATGATCTGTACACAAGACAATTATATTTTCAATCAAAAGCAGCTGTCTCCTTGCTTCTGAAAATTTAAGAATGCTTTACCTCGATCATTGTATTTCACGTTGATTTTTTATTTCCATATGTTTCAGATACTTATTCTCAAGGGCTTAAAGAAACTGAGCTGGGACCTCTTCTGTACAAATTAATAAATTATGGGGAGTGTTTGTGTCCCTTCACTGACCTCAGTAGTGCTCCTGTGGGGATATTTGCTGGTCAAGTAACAAGCATTCAAATTCATGTACTTTGTGAATTAATTCAGCTTTGATGAGCAGAAATTGTTAAATGGTGTCAAATTATTGGTATAAGTTTTATGAAGCAGGAAACTCTTTTTTCCTCTTGAGATGAGACCAGCTAACAAGTTATCTGCTCATCCTAAAGAAAAGGTTTGTAAAACTTGGTAGGCCACAGAAGATTTTGTATTCACAAAATCAACTGCCATTGTCTAATTTTTTACATCAGAGCCACAATGTGGTAATCATGTTTCAAAACCAATATCATGTCATACATTAAATTTTGCATAGCATATTGTTAGTTTTATGCTTGCCATTATATTGATGTGTTATTTGCACACCAGATAATGCAGTCTTTTTATAATAAGGATTTCAAAGAGCAGGACTGAGTTTAATATGTCCATGCCATACAATAGCTGGTTTATATATATAATTTTTGGTGCTTCTATGTCTTCAGGTAACATACAACTTCTTGTACAGTCTCCAGTTGCGAGGCAATGGGTTTGGTAGCTGTAACAACTAGCAGTTGTGTCCACTACTGATTTTAGTTACTAAAATTCTCATTGCTACATTTTCCTATAACAAGTTGTTGGACATAGCCAGAATTTTATTAGGTGCGCATCTTTTTATAATGGATTCCACTAAAGAGAACAGTTTACCATGCTGCCATGCAAACCTTGTGCATTCGATCAGTGCTCCCCACCGGAACAGTTTAGTAGAAATGGGGATGGGGACAGGCTGACTTTGGCACTTGCAAGAAATGAAATGGAGCACTGCCTTTAGTGAACTGCCTGAACTTCTTATTTTCTTTGGCTTTCTCAGCTTTTCAGCTCATTTTCATTTACTTGCTCCATGACTCCGAAATGTTTCCAGTGCTTCATATATTGATCCCTTCCCTCCTGCCTCCCCTGGCCCCTTTCTTCTGCACAGAGACTTTTGCAGACAGATGTGAAATTACAGCATCTCAAAGACAGGTTTTTATGAACTGACTGTGATTTTTATTATGTATCAGAAATGGAGCAGCTTGCACAACAAAAGATATGCTGGACAATGTTTCTTACATAGAAGCAAGTCAAAGGCATTGATGGCTCAAACCAGTAAACACTTTCTTCTGGGTTTCTTGTTTTACTTCGGGGATAGCAGCTCTATAAGTCTTCAGTAAAATATCTGAAAGGAATATGTCTTTCTGTAAGTTCTATAAAAGCACACTGTTACAAACTAAGAGTCATAGAGCTCTTCCTTTAAATAGATAGTTGTCGAAGAAGAAATGAGCCCTAAGTAAAACAGTCCATTAATTTCATCAGCTCACCATGAATTCATGCTGGTCCTAATATGGCAGATGTAAAACTCGGTGATACGACTGTGATTTTGCACAGTGGCTGCTCCCAAGCGGCTCCTTGCAGCACCTCGGCCGGGCTGCAGACTCTCCCTGGAATGGTATTTCCACTTGCTTCTGTTGGCATTACATTTTTGAGACTTAGTAAATTCAGCTGATGACAGAGCTTATTCAGCTGTCTCACCACCACATGTGTGTATTGTTTCTTTTGTTTTCCTTCCTTTTTCTCTTTTCTGAGCCTTTTTGAATGATAAATGACTGCTCTGATTAGCTATTCAGCAAAGGTAAGAACTTCTTGAGCTCTACTGGCTACTGAAATTCTTTTTTTTTAATACATGTACTTTTAGGCTGAATGTGATTTATGTACCATAGAATAGTTTCTTAAGAAAGGAAGTGTTCTTTTTACTTCAATAGAAAACATTTTTCCTGTGTGTTTTACAAAATGTAACTAATTTCTTCTACACTTTCATTGATTGGATTTTGCAATTCAAAACATCTTTTACCAGTACACTTGTATGTGTTAAAGCGAAACAATTTGTCTGAAATGAGAATTTTCACACTCAATCATATCTAAATTTCTCATCTACAACTTTTGATTTCAGTCTCAGGTGTCTGTGCAGCTGCTGAAGCTGAGACAGTGTAGAAAGGGAATGCTGTTATTTTACATTTGTAGCAATTATACTCAGTGAGGCAGCTGTGGTGGTTCTCAGTTTCTGCAGAGGGAAAAGACAAACAACTTCTGGATAAGTTGGCTGATTTCGGTCATACCTGACACTGTCTTCCCAAGTATACGTTGCTAGACATAATGTCTGAAAACAAACTGCCTCTGAACACAGCAGTATGTGAAGATGCAGTCAGGTCCTTGCGTGCTTAGGACAGCACTTAACCATTACCAGAAACTGGGCTTGACTCAGTGTTTGTTTTGTGAAAGATCTATGGGAAAGCTTTTTTTGTATCAGAACCGTAAATAGATGCCTAAACTTTCCTCTGCTTTAATATGAGCATGTTGGAGTCGGTGATATTATGTATATTTGTCCTTTGAGGCAGATTAGCAAGCAACAGAGCATTAATGCAGCCTGGATGCACCCGCTCCTGGTAAGTTGGATGTACCCAAGAAGAGTAAAACACACTAACCTTATGTAATTAATACAGAGTCTGGAATTGTCTATGATAACCCTTCCTAGCGTTGAATAGTTTCACAATGGAGCTGAAACCCCCAGAACAGTGTTGGGAAGTTTTAAATGTATGTTGTTTGGCTGAATTTGAAGTTGTGCAGCCACTATTTGAATTATTATTATAATTGGTATTCTAGTAGGACCCGGAGGACTCAGTAAAGTTCTGGAGCCAGTTATGTAGTTTTCCTAGGTATGACAAAAATGTTATTTTGTCCAGATATTATGTAACGTGTGATAGTTGTAAATGACCTTGGATGTAGAAACTGCAGCCCTCTGGGATGAGTGCTGAAGGCCTGCAGAGCTGTGCTCTGTGCTGTTCCCTCTCACTGGCTCTGTCAAAATTTCTGGTCCACAAAGTAGAACAGATTTGAGAGAAGGAATAGAAAACAAATGTCATCATCACATGCTGCGGCCTCACAGTGGGAAGGCATGCTTGCAGAATGAAGGTGATGGGGAGATGACTGAAAGCATGAGACAAAGGTCAAAATGACAAGACTGCTGGCAGAGTGCAGGGCTGCTTTAGGTCCCACCTTACAATTAAAGGTCTCCTTTCTGGGAGACGTCTGAGTTGGCATCAGGAGATGATGGAACTGAACCAAATTTCACAGTGTCCTGGGTAAGTGCTTTGGCTGCCGTGTTCCTGGGGAGAGGGGACAGGGAGGCTCTGACCCTCCTTACCTCCTTGTGTGAGCCTGTACCTGGTCTCTGGCAGTTGATAAGAGCCCAGGCCGTGACTTTACCAGATTTCTAGCCTCTGTTTGATAGTTTGGTCAAATCCATGCTCTGGGAATAGCTCTTGTCTCCTTTAGCACAGAACTAGTTGAGATTCTACTGCAAATTACTCCTTGCTACGGGGGCTGTAGAGAGAGATGGCATGGAGCTGCCTTGACCTCCACACTGTTCAGAAGAACCTGAAGGGCCAAGGACAGCCCTTTCTTCTGTGCAGTGTCCCTTCACACACCTGGGGTCTTGCCGGGCTGTTTTTGCTGCAAGTCAGCTTAACTATGTACCAAGAGACTCCTTGATTTATTAAGGCTTTATTTCTTTGTTCATTTCTTCTTCTATTCTCATACCTTCTCATGAGTCCTTTGGCCAGGTGGTTTTTGGTTTAGTTGTCACCCACACAGAAGTCAAATTTGGAACAATAAAACCCAGAAAGCAGATTTGCCTATGGTGAGAGGCATCCAGGTGTGTATCTGTTAAAACGGTCACATAAGGCTGTCCCCTCTGTGTTGCTCATCTTGTCCTGTCACCCTTTTGAACTGTGGTTCAGAATGAGGGATGGCAAGGATGAACTGTGTCATCAAAATGGAGCTTATAGGCCAACTCAGAGTTTATGGAGAATTTGTATGTTGTACACTGGTTCCCAAGGCACAATCAATCTTTGTTAGTCTTTTGAGTTCTCATTATGTAGGCAACTGTGACCATCTATGAATCATTTGGAGATTATATTTCTTTTTGAGTAAATAATAATATAGGCTATTCAATGAAGCATTGCAGATTGTAAAGGGTCAGATTTAATTCATACATTTAGTGGCCAAAAAAAAAAGTTTCAAGTAAGCAAAGTCCTGCTGATTGGACAATATTGATTATAATTAAGCTGCATTCTGTTAAAGAATATTGTAAGCAAAATAAAATGTTGGCTAGGGTGAAGAATACAAAATCTGCAGTGCCCTAGTGAACTGGAAGCCTGCCAGCTTACCTGCAGCTTGTTTGTTCCTCAATCATGCCGAAGTTAGATGAGTAATGGAATTAGTCTTGGAAAGAAATGTGAATACATTATTACTTTTCATTTGGGATGCTCAGGCTTGTATCTGTTTGTAGAGCTAGAACTCCATGCAGTGTGGAAAGTGATTGTACTTTCTAATCCCTGTAAAAGCAGAGAGGAGTTGTGTTTTAAATTGCATTACAGAAATACTAATAGAGAGTTTTCAGTTGCTTTAGACATACCATTCAGAGGAAGCTGAGTGCTGAGAATGTGCAGACTGAGTTTTTGTGAACGGACTGGTGTTCTGCAGTTTCCAGTTTGGATGTTGCAGATTCTCCAGTATTCAACATGTCTTTTGGATTTATTTAAAAAAAAGAAAAAAAGGCATAGTTGTGTTGTCACTAGGATGCTCCAGATTAGGAAAACCCCAAACAAACGGAATTTTGTCTCTACTGCCTATCCTTTGAAATGATCAAGGGCTTTTCTATGCTACAAATTTGTTCCTGTCTCATTCTTAGAAATACAGACTTACTATATATTGTGAATGGGACGCCACTGGGTTCTGTGAGGAATTTGGAACATGTTCAGAACCTTTAATTTCTCTTTTAAATTGTCTCTCTCTATATATGTTTTGATAGTATTTCATTACCATAAATAAATTGATGGATGTTGTGGGTGACCCTGCCTCGCACAAAGCAGACATGAGATTTCACAGATACAACTTGCTGATCCTCCTAATGACAAACTACAATTTCTGGCACGTGATATTAAGGAAAACAAACAAAGAAAAAAACCCACAACTTATGAAACATCATAAGTAGTTTAGGCTGATAATTTACTTGGAGTTTTCCTGGCCAAGACTGAAGTAGAAAAATAGTTTACTCTAGAGTTGCATCTTATTCTTGTATTTATATATACACCCCTGTTTGGGTCTTATTTGAAGGAAAGCTGAAGTCTAGTGGAAGGCTATTAAAAGATATTCTGTTTAAGTGTATCTCATCTCTGGCAACACTCACAAAAATAAAGTTCTAAAAGAACTAAGTATTTAATGGGTTTACTTTGAATTCCTGTGTTTAGGATGAATGTGTTTTTCTTAGTGAGAACGTGCTTTGCTGTCACAAATGGAATGCGGAATAAAACACTGTATCTGTAATAAAATAGAATTTTTTGGCGCTATTTAAAATCTATAAATCTCATGAATATTGGAAGACAAATTTTGCCTAGGAATTAAATCCTGCTGATTCAGCTATAGCGAAGCGTGGAAAAATACATGAAGAAGGTTCCCCCTTATTTTATTAGTGAGGAGACAGCAGAGAGACGTGAGGAGAAAGGGGAGAGGGAGCGGTGGGGCTGGTGCAGCCAGCAGGGTGAGGAACAGATCTGCTTCCTATGTTGGGGGAACACACTGGGAAGAGACAAGAGTTGCTGAATTAGGGCAAAAATAGCTCTGGGGACATAACTGAGGACAGAAGGCAAGAGTGAGGTAAGTATCTGTTTCTCTCGGAGGTGACTTTGAGTTTTGTTTCAAAGGCTTTGGCAGGAAGTGCCAAAGCTGGATGCTGTGACATGAGTCCTAGGCCCCCAAAGTAGTTGCTTATATCACCCATTGAGCATCAGATATTTGGATTATTAGAGAGTCATATGTGCTTAAGTTTGTGTGCATGAGAAGTAGAAACCAAATGGACACGAAGCGTAAGGCCGTGCAGGTGGCTCGTGTCTGGCACTGCACTGGGATCCATTTTGTGTCTCAAGATGGCGGCCGGGGCTGCACAGCCCTGTGATCCACAGTGTTCAGCTGAAAAAGTATAACAGAACTTATCTGCTGTATAAAAATTGAAAGCCACTTATCCTTATGTGAAGGTGTCTGTCAGACTGCCTTAAAAACAATGTACAGCAAATTAGAATTTACCAAGCTAACTAAATGCCTTCAGGGAAGTCATGATGGGCTGTTAAAAGAAAGGGCACTGTCAGATAATTTAAGCAACTTTGAGCAAAAAATGCTGCAAATGTGTTTCTTCTTTTGTGTATCGTTGAGGGTGAGACAGGGCTGGCGTCTCCTTTGTGTTCCAGAGCGTTTCCCTGCTGCTGGGGTCTGCTGGGGCTCTGCTGCTCTGTGGAGATGCATTCCTTGTTTGAAGGTGAGGTTATCTACTATTTTATCCTCGTATACATTCCCTGTATCAATATGAGGTTATCTACTGTTTTATCCTTGTACGAATATGAGGTTATCTACTATTTTACCCTTGTATGAATACAAGGTTATCTACTATTTTATGGTGTCAGTTTGGCTGGGGCTCCCCTGGAGCTGCAGCTCCTTGTGTGGAGGTTTCTGCAGCCTCTGGCCGTGCTGCTCTACCCAGTCCTGCAATATTTAGTGTTGGTTTTAACAGAGAGTTATGTGCAAGTTGAAATAAAAGCCATAGTTTATATGTCCCTATTTAACAGAAAATATGTATAAGCTGGATTTTATTTGTAAACATATTCCCTTCACCAGCATCACACCTTATCTAACAAAGCAGGATTTCTTACGTTTTTATGAACTGAGGATTGCTGCTGCTATCAGGAGAAACTGAAATTTAAACCAGTGAAATATTTTTGCTGTTATCATAAAATCCAAGGTGTCTGAATAAAAGAAACGTGCTGACTCTTTTATCCATTGATTTTGAAAGAGCTCAGTTAAATGCAAACATTTAGGACCTTGAAACAGGGAAAGGCCTAATACAGCCATTTTATTTTCCTAACCATTAAAAGAAAGAAGTTGGCCCAAATTTTGTTAGGGACTAAAATTATAGTTACTAGACATTAACAGCATATTTCATGTTCTAATTTTGCTCTTTTCCTTGTGATAAGTGTCATACTTCATTTGTTGAGTTCTCCGGAGTTTTGAAAGAGATTCTTGAGCTGTTTAGTACTTTCAAACTATTTCTTTAATATCTTATTGCTGCATATCACTGGTGCTTGATGATCTGCGTATAGCTGTGTTGAAGAGTTTATTCTCGTGCATTTTATCAATACAATATATCCATGAATTCTTAATGTCTGATTTTTTTTTCTCATTTTCTCTTGTTCAATACCAATAGTTACAGTGAAAAAAATGAATGTTACTGCTTTATTTATATATTTCTGCTTTTCTATCTCTGCTGGTCAAGCTGGAAATATTATCTTCCTTTAAAAACTTTAAGTATTCTCTCATTCTGCTTTCTGCTGTCCTTTATTATCCTATTGCAAGCCTATAACTGTGCAGGCTATCTAAGGTAGAGATTGCCCTCACATAACCCACTTGACTGCTCAGCATAAATGACGTTTTTAATGGTCTGGTTACTTGTCATTAATTGGCTCAGACAGGCTTGAATTTTGTCACACATCTTGACCTTCACTGAACCAACAACTTTCACAAATATAAAGGTCAAGAAATTCTGGCCTTAGCACCTCTTTATAGAATTACTTTGATCACATACGCCAAAATCCAAATCTCTGGTCCTTAAAAGTGCTTCTATAAATACACATAATTATTCTAGTACCTGAGTGGAGCTGGAACATTAAAATATACTGTATGTTATGAATGGTTTAAGTAATTCCTGCTCCTCTGATGCCAGTCTGCTTCAGTCTGTGAAGGGAAGAATCAATCTACAGAACTTAAAAAGGCTTAATCTGTCTTCACGTGTCTTTTTGTCTGTTTGCAACCTAAGCATGATGTGATCTGAGTAACACCTGGTGAACCTGTCTTTGTTTTTTCAAGCATGGAATAAAGAGTTAAGAGCATTAGTGGGCATTTTATATGGTAAAAATGTACAGAGAGACATAGACTTAAGTACCCTCTGCACTGAATAAACAGTGCTGGCAGTGTCTTCATCTTATCCTATGTAAGAAATGAACCGTTTTCATGGAGTTGCTGCATCTATAGGATTCAAAAGAATAAAGGTTTATATGCAGTCTTATTGAAATACTGAATTTTGTACAGTCTATATGAAAGCAATCAGGTTCAGCCTGTACTTCTGTGTTACCGAGACAACACTTAGTGCATTTAGGTTGAATAGAGGAAGAGTAAAGCCAACATCTTTTATCACAAGGAAGTTTAAAAAACAACCCACTTATGTGCGGAGCAGCCCTTTTGTTTGTGAGTGTGATTCACGGCTGGCTGCTGCTCTCCGTAACCTTTTTGTGGATGTAGGGCACTGTGCATACCCGTGTGTGCTGCTCTCCCAGTCCCACAGGTCTGGAGCTATTAATAGTCCTTATTTCGAGGCTTTCTTGAATTGTGCTTTTCTTTCCCTGTGGTTCATTTGTCCGAGGTGTTTATGAGCCTTGTAGCTTTGACTTTTGTGAGCTGTAATTGGGGCCAGGCGCTCTCCTGTGTCAATTTTCTTTAAAAATCTGAGGGTAGAAAGAGTGCGATTTATAGTTGTGCTTGTAAATGGCAGAAGCAAATATACTAATGAACCTGATATATGGCTTTATGTGAGAAAATTCTCAGTGGCATTGCCCTTGATTTTAGCTGCGGTCCTTTCAAGCTGCATGACTCTCTGAATATGGTTCATGCCTGTAAATAAGCGAGGCATATTCTATATGCCATTTCAGATGTCCATCTTTTAATTTTATGAGTAAAAGTAAGTGATAATCAGTCCAGAGTAAGTGAGACATTGAAAGGTTACAAAATGTTCAAAGTGTAAAACTAGAGAACGGCAGTAATTCAGTACTCCTGCCTTTGTGGCAGGGCTTCTGTCATCGTGCTTGGGGTACAGTGCTCTCGACAAAGGCTGCGGAATGGGATGTGTCAGGTAACAATGAGAACTGCAAAGGACAGAGAGATTTTGTATTACAAGGACACGTGCAAAAAAATCTGGTTATTATGCGTATACATACACCTCCTATCTCAAAGGAAGACAGATGAAAGTTGAAACTTTTTGTGGTAGTGGTGCAAGATTGTAGATGAGCCTGATTTGCTCCAGAGTTTGGAAACCCCATGATACCAAATACAGATGTCCCAGCTGTCATATTTTGGGATAAAGTAAATGACATGTTTTTAAATACAGATGAACTATACGCTGGGCTTAACAAGACTATTTGTATTCCTTCATCAGTGTGAGACAGCTTGTACTTCTCTATGATGAACAACATGATTTAATAAGTGACGAGTCAGAGTTGGGAGCTGATCAACTTGAAGGGCTTCTCAGCTTGACAGACCTTTACACATTGAAGTGCAGCACTAATGTGTCCAGAGAAGCTGTGAAACAAGCCTGAACTATTTACTGTTCAGTTTTAATTGTGGAGTAGCTAATTGTCCTACTTTGCTGTGTAGTGCTTTAAACAAGCCATCTAATTTGGTGTATTTTTGTCACTGACAGAACCCTGCCAAGAGTCTTTAATTTTAGAGTGAAATCAAGAAGTCTGGAGACAGCTACCTTCATGTAATGCTGTAATTCTTCATGTTGTTTCAGTCATTGATACTTGTACCTCTCGTATGTTTTTCACTAGATATATATTCCTTTAAAATCAGAAGACCCTCAAGAAATTGAGACATGCATACTGATGCTTCTAAAGTGGCTTCTGGCATACACAATTATTATACAACCACAAGCTTTACTGATTGTAATGATTACTAATTTTGGTGCTTCTTTTCACCTTCAGATAGTTTTGTTAGTCTAGTGAAACAGCAACTATCTACTCCGTATCTTAACATACCTAATGTAACTGAATTAAAACCATACACAAGGTCCTTAATTGGTTTTGAAGGTCAGCAGCCACACAGAAGAAAGGACAGGAATAGTCAGTAGCTTAGACAGAGAAATGATAAATGTTGGTATTTGTTTCTTCTTTTAAAACCATCCTTTCAGATAACAAAGAGCTATCAAAAGGAACACGAAATGAAAATGCTAGCTGCCCTCATCCTCTTTCCTCGTTCATTCTGGCAGGTTGTTGCCACGTGGAGCCTATTTAATAACAATTCTGAAATATGTATTGTGTGTGGTTACTTCTGCGCCAGCACAGCCTTGATGAGTAGGATCCAAATTCTTTGTAAGTTCTCCAGGCCAGAAGCTGAAACTTCTTCTGTTTATATGTATGATGCTCAACATGAGACCTTGATCTTAAGTGAAGAGCTAACTGAATACAGTGTGTTATCATTGATCTTAGAAGGAAGTTGGCAAATAGCATCTCACACCTTAGGGATGATTTAAAACAGGATCTTGGTGTTAAACAGTGGCTTAAAAGTAAAAACTAATTATAGTTGTGTTAAATTTCAGGTTGTTATTGGTCCCCACACCAGGATCAGTAATGTTCCACATCTCTTAAAGGAAATCCTACTATGCAGAGTAAAAAGATATTAACATTTTCTCATAATTTAGTGCACAGTCACCACATAATAATTTTAATCACTTTAATATTTTTCCAGGTGCCTTTAAAGATTTTATTGCAGTAAATGCTTTCCTGTCACTTCTTCTAATCAATATTGACTTCACTATGACATCTTATTTCAAGATTAATGTTCCTGTATTGCATAAGGTTGTAATTTTAATGAAACATCCAAAATAACCCATAATTTCTTGTTTCAAGGAATCTGATAATTATTTTGCCCCGTGGCAGATAATCTTGCTCCCATTATATTGAAAAATACATTATTATTTTCTTTTCCAATTGCTATTAAGATGGATATTTTTCAACATATTAGAAGATCATTACTAACTCAAAATAGACTTATGAAACTGGTAATTTGCCTGTCAAAAACAGGCCACAGATGTAGCTGAAAGAGGTATACTAATGGAATGGCACTAATGCAATTTCACAAATAACTTAATGAAGCATGTAAAGCATATTTCTTCCATTAAGTACACAGAGCATGGAGTCACATCTTGCTTACTGGGTGTGAAAAATATTTTTAATCAGCTTAAAGATAAGAGACTATTCAAGGTTATGCTACTGAAAGCCATAAAAAGGAAAAAAAAGGAGCCATAAAAGCCATAAAAAGGGAAAAAATCAGAGAAGACTGATAGGAAAGAGCAAAGCAATAGTATCTGTTTGGATATGTGCTTTTCTTTGAGGCTCTTAAGCTCCAGGAAGGAACAGGCTCATGAAGGGGATGGTTCTTCAACACTCAGGCAGCTGCTCTCAGAACTTCTGCTGCCTTGTCCCAAAGTGTTGAATGGAGCAAGAAGCGAAGCAAAGGTAACGTTTCCCATGGTGGTAACCACAAAACCACCACGAGCCCATGCTTAGCTCACCTGTGAGGCTCTGCAGACCTCTAGACCCCTCCATAATCCTGGTGGCTGTGATCCCAGCCATGAAGCCTCTGTGAGGTTTGTCCCAGCTCTTTAATACTGGCAGGAATTTGCAGATGCTCCTTGAGAGCATTTATGCCCATGAAGGTCATCATAAGCACAATGCTTGCGTGGAGCCAGGGGACATGCAGGCAGGTGTCAAACACCGGGCTTCCCCTGCTGCTGTCACCGCCTGCTCATGGCTCAGCAGAGAGCTGAATTTACTGAAGTTGAGGTGGGGGGAAAAAAAAGGTAAATCCACAGTGTTCAGATAAGTAGAGCACTGAACGGTAATAGAGATGAAAACAAGGCAAAGAAAATGAAGCGACAGTAGTATAAACCGAGGAGTCCCACCGTGAATTTGTTTAAGGTCATCATGGCTTAACAAGGATGTCTCTAGAGGAGTTAAATACCAGACCCAGGACTATTCCCGTAAGCCTTCCAAATCTTTCCTTTGCTGAAGGTCAGTGTGGTGGAGCATGCAGTTGGCTTCTCACACTGAGAGCGTGTTTTGCTGGAAATCTATACTGCCAATTACAATGTTTTCAGTCCCCGCAGTGAGCTCAGCCCGCCATGCCCCGTTACGTTAGTGTCAGTGGCTAATACCGTTAACGATAAACGCACTGAAGGCCAATACAATGCTGATCTGCGCCGTTCAGAATGACGCAGTTCTTTAATCCTTGTCTATGTTCAAAAAGAGATTAAAATACCTTTGATCTTTTATTTCAACATGGAATATTTTTGTTGAAGTCTAAAAGTAGTCACCGCTATTTCCTATGGTAGGTGTTACTAAATTAAACTGTGTGTGTTCTTGTTTACAATGCCAAATATCAAGGAAGAAATGTCTGTAGTTTAACTGTCCAGTGCGGAATGGACTAAAGGAAAAAGTTATCGTAGTTATTTTAGTTATGATTTTACTTTTAAAACTTAGAGTTAGAAAAGCAGTTAAGAACAAACTTTATTCATCCAGGCATTTTAGTGTATACTCATGTTCATAGCTAATGACAACAGATAGTGTCATTGAATGTCTGCTTTAAGTTACCTGGCTGATGGCAATTCCAGCTCTTTTAGCCATCAGTAATCAAAATAGGGAAGATGTATTTTTAAGCTGAACTAAACCAAAAAACATTCGATATTTTTAATTAATTTAAAAGTAAAAAGTTGATATTGTCATTTTCAAAAGTTTCTTTTTTATTCTATCTAATATCAATATAGATATTGGATAAAAGGAGTACATTGCATAAGAAAAATTGCATTTTAAGTTTGAACATTTCAGATAAAATTTGTTTGGAATTAAAAATATTGAATTTGGATTAGAAAATGTTGAAGGGAAATGTTCAAATTTGCTCTCAGTTGTATATAATTTTTGCTAAGTTGCTTTAAAAGTTAAATTTGTCACATCTTCGTGTTGCTAAATCTGCACTAAATACTTAGCTGAAGGAATTTCACTTGGAAATAAAAAAACCACTTAAGCATCATTCAAACTAAAGGAACTACAGTCTTTATTAGAAAGGCAACAGGTAGCACTTTGAAGAGTTGACATTTTTGTATCCACGTGGAATGGGATTGATATAGTTACACGTGGGCTTCTTGCTGTCCTTCTGGCTTTATCACATTCTTATGGTGCTCCGAAATGGAGGTTTAGTTACTGACATATTACAGTGGTCAACCCAGTTCTGGCAGATTGAGTGAACCGGCTGGTCGTGGTTTGTCTCTTTCACTACTGGATGTAACAACTTTCCTTCTAAGAGCTGGCTAGTTGAGCAAACGGCAGGGAAAGATGCTTGCTTCTAGGATTCTCCAAATCCTTTTTTCCAGTGATGAAGGAAAAGGCCCTTTTATTCATTCTTTCATAAAAGCACATTCCCTCTATGTGAAAAACTGCTATACTCATCTATAAATATGAGAACCAGTAAAAGAGAAGAACTGCAGCAGTTCCTTTCACTAAATGACCATAAACCAGGGTGAAGCTTTCACTAATCTTGTTGATTTCTTACCTTCTAGTTCTCCTCAGTCACCCATACCAACACAACCAACCTGGAATATATTGGATGATAAAAAGTTTTTAGAGTTAGCAAAAGATTTTACTGAAAAAAAACTTCTACTTGCCATGTTTTGGAACAAGTGATGTTCACACTGTAGGATTATCTGGCATTTCATTGAAAATGTTTTGCAATATAATACTCCTAATTGCAGCTTTATTGGAGAACACTGGGAAAATCATTCACTGGTTTGTGTCATAAGATCTCCGAGGGAGTTTAGTTTATGACATCTGTGTTCATGACTAATTTCTCTGCATATGTTTTGTGTGCAGTCTTGCTGGAGTCAATGGGAGTTTGCAGTGGAAACACTGTAGATTTACCCACCTAATTTTTGCCCCCAAGGCAATCCTTCAAGTGTAAAGTTTTGGAAATCAGATTTACATTCCTCCTCTCAGCTACAAGTTTAATTTCCCTCTGGCTGCTACCTGATAGAAATCAGGAATTAATATCATTGCTTTCAGCTGTTACACTCATATTCAGCCACCTTAATGGAAGTTCAGTCATTTAACATGCCGCAGTGGTGTGGAACAAACGAGGCGATCGGTTGTGGTGGAAGGAGTTTTGCCATCTCTAGTTTTTTGCTATAGGGAAACCTGGGAAAGAAAGAACCTTCGTTCCTTCTGGAATTTAAGTTTTGCCAGAGTTAAAAGGTTGTGTTAGGGAGGAAGAGGAGGAGGGAAGTCTGGTATGTGATGTGTCAGTACAAACTTTTTAGTGGGGATCCTTTTCTTAAAGATAAAAAGTGACAGTCTAGGTAATATGTAGCACATATTGATCCTTTTGTTAAATATCAGAAAATGACATATCAGTGAGGAAATGGCCCTTCTTAAAAATTCTGGCGTACTCTGAAAGAAGGAGAAGAGAGTTAAAAGCGGTCCTGAATTTACCGAAGTTGAAGAAGGGGAACGGTAAATGCACAGGCTGTCAATGCAAGCAGTTGGTTTGCTCCATGGATGACCCATGGATAGTTTTTCAAGCTATGGGTAAAGTCTGTGACCTACTGTTGCAAAAAGCTACTGAAGCCAAAAGCAGGACAGATCATGGTGTGTAGTTTACTGTTCTTTCATGAACCCTTTCTTTCACGTTCAGCTTTCCAGCTTTCTGCTTCTGTTTTCCCTAATACCTCATGGGTACAGGGCAAATTTGCAAGATCTGAATTCTTAGCAAGTGTGATGTAGGTAGAAAATTAGCTGATGCTTGCTTGCCCGTCCATAATGGTAATTAACCTGTGTCTATCCTCAAGGGGTTTTCACAACTGCCTCTGGCCCTTGTGGTGAATTCATAAACCCTATTCAAAAGGGGAAGAAAATCTAATTAGAGTATAATTGATATGAACTGAACCCCACCAATCAGTAAACAGAAGCTACTTCACATAAATCGGAGTCAAAGTGTCTTTACAGAAATTGAACTTTTCTCATGCTGAATTAAAGAGATCAAGAATGAAATTACTAGTGATTCCTAAACGCTAATGGAGAAGCATGCCAATAAAGTAACTTACTGGGAGTTTATAAAAATGAAGAAATATGGGTTTTTAAAAATATATTGTATTTAGTTTTAATAAAAAGATAATTAATAAGCAGAAACAAGCATGTGTGCATATGCAAGTAAATATGAATTACCAAATTTTAACACTAATTTTTAAAGCCTTTTTTTGAATTTCATGATAGGCTACAGATGCTGTATTATACAATAAACACCTTTCAGCCTTACCCTTTGGTATTTTACATTATTGACCTACCTGGAGAGTATATATTTTTTGTACTACTATTTTTCAATTATAATAATTAAAAAAGGAAAAGCCTAGTGCACTATTTGCATATTAACTATTACTATTTGTAATAGATAATGTTAATTCTGAAGAGTTGCTCACAATCCTGTTTCTGCTGGGATTTTAACAGGACTGAGAGGAAAAAGTGTGTTTGTCAGGCAAATATCCCAAGCAAACGCTGCCTTCCTGTAAATCATTTTGCACTCTTCATCTATGGAAACTACCTTTGGTCTACAAATTAAACATACGGGAATCTTTTTGCCTCTTACTGTATTTATTATGTCTTAGCGATACTGTTGGTGTTGCTCTAACAGGCTTAGCTGGCACTGAAAGCACAGCTGAACTCAGTATGTGCCAAATTTTGTGCTGAATTCTTCTGTTGGTGCTCAGTTAATCAATGATATGAATGAGGGCCCAAGGACCCTGGAGTTAATCGCTGACTGATACATGAAAAACATGTGTAGCTTGGGAACTCTGGTGGCAGAAGCCGTGTAATTGCCAGTGGCAGTGTCCAGCAGCTGGGAATTGTGGCTCTTTATATTATCAGTGGGGGGACAGACAAAACCAGGTACTTATTGTTGTATCATCTGCAGATATTGGTGGTCCTCGATATTTGAAAGTAAATCCTACACTAGATTTTTGAGAATAAGATTGCTTCAGCTGAAGAATTTTTAAGGTCATGAGACTGAATCGAAGGGTTTGTTTACAAAACTGTAATGATGTTTGCCAATGATAAAACATATCTTGTCAGAGCTGTGCTGTCTGAGATCTGTAGTGGAAATGGAATGTAAAAAGACTTTGCTGGAATAACTGTGGGAACTCAAAGACTTTGAGAGAGCTGCACTGTCTTTGTATTGCCTTTAAGAAGGATTACCGTTCCTTCCCAAATGGTTTTGATTTCACGGCAAGGACTTTTCAAGCTTTGTATTCTTCAGCATCAGGGTTAGTGGCCAAAGAGCTCTATGGTATAGTTTTGATGGGAGAAAGAAAAAAAATGTCAGAAGTGAGAACAAACCTAGTAGGAAATTCTTGATCTGTGTAAAATATATAAAATATAAAACTTGAGAGTAGAAATATGCATGAATTGGTTATGCTATTTAGTATTATTTTATTGATCCGGATAATGCAGAAGCTTTGAGATCAAAGCACATCTCTGCATGGTGTTGTGCCGTATTGTCTGAACATTGAGCATTTTGAATTTGTGAGCTTGCAGAGTGACACGGGGACTGAGCCGAGCCTTCCTGAAGGCCAAAGGGAAGCTCGGGGGACTCGGAGCTGTGTGAGCGCGGTGGCCCTACCTGTCCTCGGCGCCTCACCCGCCGTGTGACCAGACACCACTTCTTTGTGTGGAAAAAAGATAAGGCAAGGTACCGCTGGGTTAGATTTCTCTCCAGAGATGGCATGCACTCCTCTGACTAATGATGTGGATTGTAAACTCGATGTCATGGCAAGTGGGAAGCCTCCCCAGTCCCACTGCTCCAGGTTCTCTGAAAGTTCCCCGAAGCACAGCATGACAGCAGCCTGCAGAAAACCTGTTAAGGAGGCAGGTGGTGAGGAATTAATGCTCAGGAAAGGTGAATGAAAGAGGTGGCACCTTGGAGAATTCTTTATTTGTATGTCTGTGTTTTGTTGGTGAGGCTTGAAAGACATCTGGGGAACTCACAGTAGCAGGGGCAGGATTTAGGATGTACACAGCATCGCTTAGGGATTCACAGGCAGACTGCAACTTGATTTACTCCACGTATAAGGAAACAGAGATCAATACGGTGCCAGTTGTACTAAGAGAAAGAAGTTCCTGATGTGCAGGAGGACCAAATCCAATAAAGGGTTTGTAACGGTGTAAGGACTTACCTTATGCACTGTCCACCTGCCTCCTGTCCTGAGTCCGTTTGGCTTTTTGGTCTGACGAGGCAGAGTGAAAGAGCAGCTTGTACTCAGCTGTGTGCTGCCATGATCAGATTGCTTCTCTGGCACAACTAGATAATTTACAGGCTACTTGGATATGTCTGTGTTGCAGTTAAGGTTGTTTTTTTCCCTAGGTGTTAATCCCTTAAACGCCCTGTTTTCCCTGTGCCCTGCTCTATCTTCCTTACCTGCATATGAAAGCCAGAGCTTGCCTCAGGAGTGCAGGGTTTGGCTCTGGTATTAGTGTTGCTCAGGCTGTTCCTGAGTGATAATTTCTTTTTCAGAAATTAAAATTGGTAGTTTGGGCATAATAGATGTCAACTTTCTTTAACTAGTTTTTAATTGATGGCATGATTATTTGGCAGTTTGTGGTTAGTGATTTTCCTCCTTCATAGAGCCAGTGTTGCTTTCCACGTGCTGTTCTCCATTTCTTCGGAAAACTCAAGTGCTTTGTGGATTAAAGAAAACAAGGTAAAAGCCTTTAATGCGTCTGCTCCCTGATTACATCCTGAGTGCTCAGATGTAACTGATTTAACTTGCGTGACCTTGGTATTACTCTGGTTGATATTCAGTCAGTAATTTCACACTTAATCTTTGAAAACATTCAAAAGAGGAAAACAATTTTGTTCAATTTCAACAACAAGTGTTGCATCTCGTGTAGTCAAAGTCAGTCAGACTAGAGTAACTGAGCTGAATCCTGGAGTTAAATTCCCAGGGAAAATTTGACATAATCAATTACAATTAAAGAGCTTAAAAATACAATTGCAAAATTACTTTGGAGGTAAGTGCAAAATCTCATTATTTGTTTATGGATTTTCGGAGGCATTTTTCTCTAAAATGCTTATGATAGTTCTTGAAATGAAAAAGTAAGAAATATAAAAGGAACAACAGGTTGCAGTCTTTTACTGAAAATGTAGTCTACCTGTGGTGCTCATGATTGCAGGGCTTTTTGTTGGATTTTAAAATAAATTATTGAATTAAGAGGCAAAATGAATCATACACAGCAAAGGGATAATAACCTTTGGACCTGCACAAAAAGCATCGGAATTATGAGTTTGTTATTAACTGATCGCATACTTAAAGTAGTAGATTTGTGGATTTAAAGGTCAGCTGAAACCCTACTGTCCACCTAGTCCAGTCTCACATATAACATGGCCCACTTGCGGTCAGCCGGAATGGTGTGCTGCGGCTGGGTCCTGCACAGCGCTCTGCTGGGCTCCGGCTGAGCAGGGAAGGTTTAACAAACCTGTAGGAACTGCATCATGAAGCTAGACTGTTGTTAACACGGCAGGGGGGAGGCATGTGTGTCTGGGTACGTGTAGGTGGCATATCCAATGCAGCTTTCATTGACAATAGTGTGGGTTCCCCAGAGCAGGGAAGACCATGCTTTGGTATGAACCGCACAAAACCTGCCAGGAAAACTGGCGCTGAAATCCATTGATTGCCCGGTGACATCCCTGCTGACCTTGCTGTCTGAGCTAGCTGGGTCAGAGCCGATCAGGATTTCTACATACATTGTGGTGATACCTCAATCACAACTGGAAAATGGATGGAAATGTAGAAGTACCTTCAGAATATCTGTTCTGTAGTGAGATAAACGTATCTCCTGAGATCTGCACTCACTGTAGTGTTTTTCTAGTAGCCTCTTATTGTGCTCATTGTTGTCTCTAATTTAGACCAGAAACAGCTGGGCTCTGTGGTTCACCTCATTGCAAAGATTAGTTTGCCCTTAGGGTAGGTTTTAATCATGGGACTAGAGGTAGAGTGAGCCTGTCAGGTCACTTAGTCCTTCCTTTTGTTTGTGTGAGCAGATTTCTCAGATACCCCTCTCCCAGCTGGGTTAAGGGGCAATGGTACATTAATTAATGCAGTGACAATCATCTGTTGCACTGCAGAGATTACAAGCTGGATATGTAGACAAATCTGTATAGAAATGTATTTGGCAAATAGAGTGTTAGGTGTATTGTAGACAAAAGTGATGTTTGACTAAATTTAGCCTATGAACTTTTAGTACAATGACCTAGGGCCCAGTTTTGGTCAGTTTACGTGTTGATATTCATGATACTCAACGGGCAGTTTTGTTCATATATTATTTAATTTGGATATTATTTAAAGGGAGTGAGTGTATTAGATAGTCCCGACATGGATGAATGCACCCCCAGAGGTCCCATCCAACCAACATTTCTGTGATTCTGAGAGCACATTTTCTAATGGGCAGTTTGATGAATTGTACAGCGGAGAGCGAAGTGAGTGGCATTAATTGGTGTCTAAATTAATTAAACCGGGTTGTATTAGAATTAGTGATCACATGGACAGTCACACATGTGTAGTTATGGTTCTGTGAGGAGACATTATCTCTTATGGACAATATGATATCTTTCTTTTGGGTTTGTGCAGGACTAGATGGACCCAGAGCCAGATGAGCAACTGATATTTTAGCTTGCAAAGTGATTGAAATATAGAAAAAGTTCTTAATAGAAAAAAGCCTGTATTTTGAAACCATTAGAAATAATACTTTTACTTTAAAAATAGAAAACTTCTGGTTTTAAACTGAAACTCAGTTATTTCATCATGATTTGCAAGTAGTTTTATTTGCTCGAAGTTATAAACAGAATATTTCCTGACTACCAGAGTTTTTGAATCTGCCTTAATATGTAACACATTGTTGTAAAAAAGAAAAAAATTAAAATAATAATCACTGTGTGGTTTTGGTCTTCCAGACAATGTATCACAAACTTTTGGAGACAATAGTAAATAGATTATAAAGATCTACAGTGAGAAATACAGACATTGCAAATGAAAATCTGGTATCTTAAGCCCAAATGGACATATATTTGATTTTGACGTACAGAATATTCTAAGTACTGTGTCCTGAAATGAATATAAAGTACAGGAACTTAAAATCTTTTCTTCTTTGTCTTTCAGCAGGCCCATAAAGATGAAATAAAAAAAGAGCAGATATACATCGTTCCTCTCAAAAATGTTGCTGAGTTCCTTGGTGCTGAACTAGTCTTCATACTACCAAAAACAGTAGGTAAAATGTCTATTGGCGAAGCGTAATGCAGTAGATAAATCTGGTTGTATTTTTCTTTTTTTGAGTGCTCCTTACAAGCCTCATTATTACTTGCCTTATGCAAGACTCTAAACAGCTATTAAAGTATTTAAGCCTCTGAAAGCAAAAATATTCGGAGTACAGGCAAAAATGTTCCCCTTATTTCACTCTCCATGGCCGCGTGTCTCAGGAAATATGGCCATCTACCAGGAGCTGACTCAAACACAATGAGGTGGAAAAACATGACCTTCAGAAGGATGATTTAGCATGTAGATTGTAGAATACATTTCTATTAGGTTGCTCCCAGCTTGGAACCACTGAGGATATTTATAAAAGAGCTTCATAAATATGGCATGTTGCCATGTACACAAGCTGCTGTCATTAGGAGTAAATGCCTGGTTTGATATTAAGGGTAGTCTCTTGACATTGACAAAGTGGAATTCTTGCATCACAGGCCTTATTTAACCCTCACGTTGGGTGAGCTTGGCTAGCCCTGTGTAGAAATCATGTTTGAACAATTGCTTTTTTAAACACAAAGTGGCAGCTGATAACCAAAGTTTTACCTCTCAGGCAAGCAGAGCCAAAATGAGTCCTTGCTATACAATACAAAAGGCCTTGATCCAAAAAGCCTTTCTCCTTCATTTGCTGCATGCCCCAAACTCGAGGGAATGTCTTCTCTAAACCCTGGCAGTGTTCCTAGCCCCTTTGTGTGCTTCTTGCTTGATTTTTGCTCAGTCCATATGGTGTGTAAACCTCCAAACATCTCTGTCCAGCCTCTATAGCTGCATGTGGGCTAAGCCAAGCACCATGTGGTCCTAGAAACAACTTTTATGCCAGAAAGACATTACTTGGATCTGGATGGTGTGTCACACCTTGTTATTTACAGTAATATTGACGGTGATAATAAGGTTGCGTTGTGTCAAGACTGAAAAAAAACCAGGAATGAGCCTGGATAACGCAGCTCTGTGCCTGCCTCTCAGCCTCTGCTGGCTGGACAAAGGAGTTGTCCTGCCCATGGTGTGGCTCTCTCTGTTCAAGAGTGTGTGTTGACACTGGAACCAGCTCTTGGACCTTCTGGCATTCACTGGGTTCAGTGATGTGATGTGTATGAAGGTGAGATTGGGCCCATCTTCCTCTTTTGATGACATCTCTGGGTAAGAGGCAGATGTGTGGTGTGCCTACATTAGTGGTTTTAGTTTGGATCAGAAGCACGTTTTGAAGCTCATCTGCTGGTGATTCCTCTGTATGTACTTCGGTTAACATCAGAGAGCAGTCTCAAAGCACGTGAAGTGGATTCCTTCTGGATGAAATGAAACTATAAGACATACTCTGGAGGCACAGCTGAAGGACTCCAAGTGTAAATGGGCTCTCCGTCCATGGCACCAGACTACAACTAGTCTGAACTGAAAGAAACACGCTGGAATAAGCATATGGTGGATATCAGGACTTTAGTGCCTCTTTGCTCTATAGATCTGCTATTATTCCATGCTGCTTGATAATGCATAGCCTCATAGCCATCACTTTTAAAAAATCAGTGATATATAGGGAGGAGAGCATGAGATCTAGAGGCCCTCTCCTCTGAGCATTGTCTGATCAAATGACATACGTGTATCTCCATGATTGCACAGTTGTCCCATCTACATACATTATGACAAGATTAAGCCCTTTTGATGTTGAAACCTAATGACAGATGTGGTTTTTCAGGCTGAGTTCCTCTACAGCGCGGACCACAGGCTTTAACAAAACCTCCTTGAACTAGAGAAAGAGAACTGAGTGAACACTTGAATATTCCTTTTCCAAGAGATAACACAATCTGTTCATAACCGTTCATAGAAGGATTGGGATACACAGAAGAGAGTTGCTAAGACTTTCATAAGTGGCATATGCTCGAGCAGCCTTATTTTGAGAGTGGTTAGACGGAAGACTGAGTAAGAAAGTTTCTGGGGTGGAACAAATTGATTTAGGCAGAGGAGCTAAGACGAGAGAGGAGTCAATATTTAGAGTGGAGATGCAGACTGTTGTTGTCCAGGGTAAGCAGGATAAGAATGCTATTGATCTTAGGTATTTATAGACCAGCCGTCTCTTCAGTATATTATGTAATCAATACTTCCATTTTCGGGGGCACTCATGAGAAACATAACATTTTAGAAAATGTGCTGATGGAAGTGGAATAGGTCCTGATGCCTTTCTGTCCACATGAGTACCTAAGGAGACTAGGAGAAGCGGCTCAGTTCTCCAGCCACTTTCTGAAGAGATGAATGACTAACCACATGTTTCAGATTTGACATTGACTTCAAGCTTGTAACTTGTCCACAAATCATATCACTTTGATACCAACTGCCTATTTCAAATGTGAAATTCAGGATGCAAATTAAAGATATATGACTTCTCTGTCTGTCAGTTTTGATTCCATCTTGTGCTCATTATTCGCGACCTACTGTGCTGTGCTGTAGCAGTTTTGACTGACGTTGACCACAGATATTATAAATGATCCCTTTTGATACATTAGTTAATTACAAAGGAAATCATCCTTCTTCTGGCAAATTCAAATCCATCTTAAAATTTCATGGAGAGGCAATTCATTAGGAGGAAAGTTATTTATGAATTTACTAAAAAAATGGATCTGTTCTCATTAAAACAAGCTTAAAGGTACAAAATGATAAAATGTCAGTTGCCTACTTAACTCTTTTGGTGGATGTGTCACTAATGAGCTCAGAGACTCTGAGACTTCTCAGTTAGCACTTACAATTTAATTCAGCTGATGCAAAGCAAAAAGAGACTTAGAAAAGACTTGCTTTATAGGTGTAAAAAATTAAAGCAGGATCAAGGAACAGACAAAAAGTATATGCACAGACGTTCTTACAAGAACATTTAGATGCTGCTCAACTTTTGTCTTTGCCTGTTGAAACACAGGAAGTTTTTCATGTAGTCGTGATTTACTTGAAGAAGAGGGTAGGATTTAAATTTGGTGTTTGCAGAAATACTGTCATTTAATCCAGGGAAACATGATCGAATTGGACATGACCTTTGCAAGATTACTTGCCTTTGATTAGTTTCTGCATCTCTAGGATAGGATTTAGCGTGTATGATCCAGTGCTTTCAGTTCCTGAGACGAGGGATGCTCTATGAAGATAAAGGTTTCAAGTTTTCTTTCCGCAGATCTTCATTCTTGACAAATCGAGGGCTTGCTTAAGAGTGTGGACTGAGGACCAGTTGGTCACTGAACCCATGTGTCCATTTGTATGCACAGGTTAAGGGATGTTACAAAGCCATCTCCTCACCGGCACCAAGAAGTTGTCCCTCAGAGTTGTTCTGAAGAGGATGGAGGGTACCCAGATCTCTAAATTTTCAGAGAGAAATGTGTGAAGGTAGATTCAGGGCATCTTTTCAAGGAACTTGAAGTCAACAAGATCATCAAACTTGCTAAATTACGTGGTAAATTTGTAGGACGTGGTCACCTCTTGGCCACGAGAAGTAGCATATCTCTGCTATTTGAGACAGGTTGCTTCTCTGCAATCAAACGGCAGTGGCTGTCACTCGCTGACCTGCTGCTTTCCGTTTGCATCGTTGTTGATTTTGCAGGATAGCAAAATGTAACTTTCTCTAACTGAATGCGCAATCACTCTCGTGTTTGTTTTCACAGGTGTTTCTTTTACTACATGCTGTAAGATCAGTAAAATGAAAAGGAAGAAGATGATTACAAGTGTTCTCAGGGAATGTATTTACTGAATGACTAAGAGTAGTTATCGTGGCATCCATGTAATAGGTTTTCTTCTGCTTTCTTCCTGGCTTCCAAAAATGTGTATGTTTTTCCTATCAAAATTACAGCTTGCAGAAGAACTTTCAGTGAAAAAGGTGATTGCTTGTTTCCTTTTGGATGTTTCTGTGATATTGAAAGGTTACCAACTGGCAGCACTCTACGTGTACTTATTGCTTGGACCCAAAGGTACCTCCTTCTATAAAGACTTGGCTCTCCAGCCCGCAGGTCAGTGGTTATTTGTAGATTTAGTCAAACTGCTCTGTGACATTTAAGTTTCATCAGGCCTTGGAAACATTTCTGTTGAGCCTCAGGAGCAGGTTTCTGAAGGCAGTATGGATGCGACCCTCTTTCCTCACCTTGTTGCATTCCTAGCTCGGTGCTTGCTCTGTGTCACGCGGCGGGAGGACAACAGCAGCCACCCCATCTGCATCCTCAGGTCAGCCTGGTGTGCTGCTGCCCCTGCTTTACCTCTCCTAGCGAGAAATTCCAGCTCAGTTGGAATAGCATTTTTATCTTGCATACTTAGTGTTTTTTTGGAGGTCTTGAATATCATCTTCTAGGCTGGGATGGGTTAACAGCTTAAAAGAAAAATTGAGGAAAGCAAGGAAAAATGCTCAGTATCTCCTGAGACTTTTCTTTCATAATTATTTTCAGAAGTGGTGATAAATTTAATTTCTTTTGCTATTTAATTTTGTTGCCTACAGATTTGTACTGTAGTTCTCATGGATCCCCTTGTCATGTAAACTTAGGCCAGATCTAGCAATATAGTCCATTTTGAGCCAGAAATTCTGTGTCAGCCCTTTGTAGACATCTGGGATAACAGTGGATCAGCTTGTGATTCCTATGAAACCTGAGGCAATGTATTTTTATGTATAAAGTATAATAAAAGTGAAGAAGGGCAGACTGATTCCATTTGAAGTACTGGCTAAATCAGTTTGATGTTACAAAGTTGAACACGTGATGACAAAATATTTAATTTTTAATTATATTTTGTTAGGCTTGCCCATTTTACTTAGCAATAAATTCACCCTTTATCCCTAATACATCCTAAATAGTATTTTCTATGCTTTTTGAAAATTATTTTTATCTTCTGTTACGTTGTGCACAAGATAATGTGTTCTCCCCCTGGTGGTCCATTGGCATCTGTGTGACAGTGACAATAAACAGTCACCTTTAAATCCAGATATTATAAATCTACATGGTTTTTAGTTCAAATCAATGTCAACTCATCACAGGCTGGTTAGGCATCCCACTGAAGTTTAATAAAAACTAGGTCAGCTATATTGTATAGTTCTTTTATTTTGCACTAAAAGGGGATGTTTAAGTTAAAGACAAAAATGTATGGTTTAAAATTAAAGCTGCTGCACTTGTGGCTCCAGCAGCCACTGCTTTACCTGTGGAAAATCTCTATGATCTGTCGAACTTTCAAGTGTACAGTGCCGGGTTAACATGAACTATCAGCAATTATAAACTGGGCAGAGCCTTGAAATATACTGCATGGGAATTTTCTGAGGTGGATATGAAGAAGTCAGATTAAAAATGTAGGTCATCCCATTTTCTGTCTTGTGATTCTTCAAAAAATACTTGCCGATGTCTTACGATCTGTGAATTTGCATGCACTTTTTTAATTCCTTCACAGGCAGGAAATTAATTACCTAGGAGATGCTTTCTAATCCTGCCTGCCTTTGCTTCACTATTTGAAGGAGAAGTGGCCATTACTTCGTTGGTAATCAGTTTTGTCCCAACCTCATTTTCAGGTATAGAGTCTGAAAGTGTTGGGACATAATGGAACATAGTTTCCTGAAATAGTTGCTCCTGCTTAAGCAGGTTTTTGTGGAGGGAGATTGTGGTAAACCCTTTTCCCTCTAGAGCTGTGACTCTGCCTTCAGAGGATTGCCACACCAGTGAGCTAGGTGCTAAATGTATCTAACATGGTGTTCTTCTGTTGATTTCAATAGCATGAGCTTCATTTAGACCCTCTGATAATCCAACCTAGTGTATAATCCAAATCTGGCTGAGAAAATTTCCTTTTCTTAATTTAGCAAAACCTCAATGAGATTTAAAGTGTAAACCTCACTTCACAGTGAAAGCCTATTTCCTAAAAGTTCTTGTGACGCTTCTGAAGCCCATTTTGTGTGTGAATGATTTGTGAAAGGGCTTTAAGCACTCATGAGCACATTCATTTATTTGAAATTATTCTGTGAATGTCATATGTAATTACAACTCAGTCTGTGAGCTGCTTTTAAATTATCAGCTATGAAAGCTGTAGTGGGAACTCACTCTGTGTAGTTTGCTGTTCGTATGACATGATCACTGATATCACAGTATTGCATCTGTCTTTCAGTGTCTTCCAAATAACTTGACCAATATGAGTAGCCACAGGATACTTCTAAACTGGGGGGAATCTCCGAGTGAATTTTAGATCCTTGCTCCAGGTGGGACCTGGCTGTGAATGCACATGTATTATGTTGGTTTAACGGAAATCGAATTAATTTTCTTCATGCAGTTAGCAACTCTTCTTTGTCACAGTTAGCACGGTTGTTGTTTGGATTTAGTTTGAGAGCAAGAAGATTCTTTGGCTGCAGGACAGAATTAATGTTTTTTTCAAGTAACTCAAGTTGGAAAGAAGCTGCAAAAGAGTTCTCTTAAATTACACAAATTACTGCTGCAGTTTTGATCTGTGATCAACAGGAGCTTTGTGGCAAGGTGGTGACCCTTACCAAGCACATCTGCAATCCTGTATTTCCTTCCTTCTCCCTTGCACAAGAGACTGTGACACTCAGTTCCACTGTGGCCCATCCCATGCCCGGTTGGGAAGGGTTCATGGGCCCCAAATTGGAACCACCCAGGCGGGGTGCCCCCCAACATGCTGTTTCAAAGCTCTTCTCTTCGGCATTTCGAGGTGAAACTCCGTATGTAACGCATTCATAGTTGCGGTATGTAGAACTGTTCCCACAAGATGTAAGCTGTCACTTACGTGATTCATCGAATTCATTTTCCCTCTCTCCTTTTCAAGACATCTTCCTGTTTTGCCTTTGATGAATGTAGCTCTGAGCCCATTATTTATACAGGGCACATACTGTCACTGAACTGGTGGCACCCACGTGTATCTCCCTTGTTGCAGTAATGCTTTCCTAATACCTAATGGTTGCTGTTAGGGTTAAATCAACCATTTTAGATATGATGAAGCAGGAAGACTGAATCTCAGTTTAATAAATAGGCTAGGATATCTTCCTTTAACTCCTTTCATTCACAGAGAGCATTAATTAATAGAAATGCAGAGAATTTAAGTAGTTTTGTTTGGTATTTAGCAACAACATAAAAATAAATTTAACGTGCCCTTTGCTAAAAGTTGATTGGACATCTAATTAGTTAATATGATGCTTTTTAATGTCTTCTATTGTCGTTTTGATTTCCAGGTCAGTGAATTTATAGAAAGTAACCACAGGCAAATTCCTCAGTTTGGAAAGTGACATTGTGGAACATAACTTGAGTATAGTGGACAAGATTATCAAATAGAGTGAGTGAAGATGGAGATAGTATTTATGTTGGTAGGATTAAGTGGTGATTTAGTGCATATTCTGGAAGTTAGTGTCACTGTTTTAAAGCTCTGTTGTTTGACAGAGCTGTTAATATGACTAAAGTCATAGTATGTGGTACATTTATATCTATGCTGTGTGTTTAGAAGGAGGAGCATGGGTTTAGATGCCATAAAATGCAAAATTTCTTATCCTTCCTCCTCTGCATAATGAAAAAATATAAACAAGATCATTTTGCAGTTTGAAATTATATAGTGCTGAGTGGGCAGTATCTGTGTCTTAAAAATTAATCGAACCTTAGCTTTATTTTTACCTCTAAAATAAGTTATGATTTTTGTATTTGTTTAGTTTGGACATTCTGTGTACCTCAGAAAATAAACCTGTCAAAAGCCTGAGGTTTCCAATTCTGGAAACAGCTGTTAATGTGGCATTTTAAAAAGTAATATTAATAATGTTATTCACTCAGACCAGTATCTGAGATTCCTTCTTGGAAGCACTTTCATATTTTACAGGGCTTGCGAAGATTATTTGCTATTCAAGGTTTCAAAAGAAAAAGGAAACTGGAAATATCGGCCCTTTGGGTAAAGCTTGCTGAAAGAAGTGATGAATGAGCTCTGCCTTCCTAAGCAAGGTCTCCTCTGTAACTTTGCTGATAGTAGCCAGCTTTGGGGTTTCTCACATATTGCCAGTCCCAGCTACATCTGTGAGACCTGTCTTGGAGGTGCATCTGTTATTATTCATGCAGCAGATACCGTAATGTTGCAGTGGCAGCATTTGAGCCCCGTTGTAGGTTAAATTCTTTAGGGACAAGGGAAAAGAGGATGCAGGCAGAAGTGTTTCTAAAAGACCAAGCGCTGCACGTTGAGAGGAGCTTTCTGGTGAGACTGCAAGGCTCCACTTTGCTCATAAATCAGAGCGATTGCTGCATCCTCTGCAGTCCTGAGCAGCCTTTGTTTGTTAACACCACACAAAGCATCTGAAACACTGTTCTTCCCACAACAGGGAATGGGCAGTTGTGCAGAGACCATGACCTGGTAAGAGTTAAATGTTCTCTCTCAAAGAATAAAAACTAGATGGTTTATAGTACAGATTAGTGAATTCTGAAGGAGAATCAGTTGTTTTTAGAAAAGTAAAGCTCTTTCTCTTATTGTTTCTATGAATATTTATAATCATGGGCATTGATATTGCCACAAAGATACTACCTACATGTATTGAATCTTTCAGAAAAAGTTGGAAAATCAACATTGAAATCTTAAAATGGAGACAATATTGGAAACTTTCTCTTGTACATTGTCCGTTTGTACTGACATTGATTGTAGGTGGCAAGCAATGCTAGCATAAAAAGAAGTAAAAGGCTATTAATATTTGCTCTATCAAAATGAGCATGAGGCACTGATGATTCGTAAGTGCTGCTGTAAATAGGCTTTATTGATGTTACTGTTTGTGCCTTTGTATGAGATGTTTCAGTTTCCTGGGAGCTCTTAGGACTTGTCTCAGATTTGCAGAGGATGGAAAAATTGTTTTTCAATGAATATCCTGAAAATATTATCTGGTTTCTTTTGGAAGTAACCAATGTTAAAACTGCTCTAGTGGGAGGTGTCCCTGCCCGTTGCAGAGGGGTTGGAACTACATGATTTCTAAGGCGCCTTTGAACCCAAACCATTCTATGAGCTGTTCCCCAAATACAGAGAATCTATTCCCAGCACTTGTGGGGCAATGCTTGCTCTTGGCATGTCATGTCAAGAGCTATGGGCTGTGTTCTGTCTCACTCTGAGATGCTCTGCTGCCATCAGTCTACCCCGAAGCGTTTTAGACCCAGTTTTATCCTGCTGGATTCATCCTACCCACTGGCTTTGTTAATGAGACTGGAGCAGAGCCCGTTGCCTGAGGGAGCTGCCAGGTGCTCCTCCAGCACGGCCGGTGCCCTTGAGCTGGAGGGGAAGGGGCCACAACACGTTGTACCTTCCTGGCACATGTGATGATCAGCTGCAATCTGACATTGAGATTTGACTGTACTACCCGAACCGGAGAAACGCATACATCAGGTTGTATGGACGAGTCCTCTAGCTCCAAAAGCCCCATAAAGACTGGCCACAAGTTGCTGCCCTAAAGAAGTGGAGGAACAAAATAGCCCTGGAGGTGCCAAGTAACACAACAAATGGTAACATATTGGTTTCTGCCTTCAAATCTGACAACTGGCAATCCAAACAGAAGTTCCTGTATAGGTTACCCTGCTTTTATCCCAGATCTCTTATTAATCTTTCTTCTTTTAGGACAAAAGTATAAGGAGTAAGGGTTTAAATGGCAAACAAAAGTTAGTGAGCCTGAAAGTCCTTTTTTTCTGAATCTGGAAAGTCTAAGTGATACTGAAAGCACCTCAGAGATAAAATTTTATAGTCAGAACATTGATTTATATCAGAGTGAGATATTTAAATACCTTTGGAAGTCTAGATTGAAGAAATCATGACTTTAGTATCCCAAGTTGCTTTGAGATTTTTGCAAATGTTACAATCAGTTCTGACAAGCTAGGAAGATTTTTCTGCCTCAGACTTGATTTTAAGATGCTAATTATCAAATATTGTAATAAATAACCATAACTATAAAATCGTATTGCTATTCAGGCTGGCCCTTGTGACCTCCAATGTATGCCTGAACTTCTAAATATTTTTTTTTTTTCAAATAATATGCAAACTTTACTTAATGCAAATTTATTTCCCAGGACTGTTTCACTTTAACATCTCAGCTGACTGTCAGTTTAAGTATACACATTGCACAGACCTCTTTTTCCAGTGAAACGGGAGCTAGAAGTCACGTCACAAGTTAGTGTTCTCCAAGCAGGTGCTTTAAAAGATGGTCTCTGCAGAGGCTGCCCATAAATCCCACAATTTATTGCATTCATTAGTATCTAGATAAAGGTTATTAGGCAATCAATCAGGGCCATGTCTCATTACCCTTTAGTAGTTGGGATGTTTTTGAGGTTTTCATTAGGGAGACAAGTTATTTTCTTTCCTGCTGCTGAGCAAAGAACTCCTCCAAGTGGATATTGTCTAAACTGGAGTATTGAAACATTAAGACCAGACCAAGCGAAAGATGGTGATGACTCAGGCAGTTTATTAGCCCTCCTCAGAAGAGTACAAAGAAGGAGATATTTTTACCAGGTGGAGAAGTGGACGAGTCATTTATGGGGCAGCTGATATGCAGGGACTGAGCAGAGGACATGATATGGCAGACAGAGGTATTAATAGTAGCTAACAGTGCAGCCTTGGCTGTGAAGATAAACCGGAATGTGAAGGTTTCTGGTGGTGTCTTTTATCTCAGTTTTAGCTGTGAGCTTGCAAACGCAACAGCAAGGCGCTGTCAGGCCGTTTCTGCACTTGACTGTAGGAGAGTGGATTCAGTTTGGATCAGCAGTCACAGGACTAGGGGGCAAATTCTCTGCTCAGTGGAGCTGCGCTTGTGTACGCGGGCAGGGAACTGGCCTCTGGATGCTAATCTGGTGCTCCAGCCCTTTTCGTTCTTCAACCTGGGGCTGGAAATCTTATGTCAACTGCTTTCCTTAAAGCATTTCAGCGTTCATTCTCTGTTTATCTGGACTCTTCAAATACAGAGGCAAGAAAAATCACCAAGATTTAAATAATTATTTAAATAAAAGAATTGAATTTATAGAAAGGTCAGCAGAGGTTCTACATCAGCTGCAGAAAAAAGTTTGAGAGGTTCCTATATATATTGAAACCAATTTACTCTGCTATCTCATATTGTTATTGATGCTTTTATCAGTATTAATGTTGAAGATAGGTGTTCATAGAGCTCTTTGCTATAAGTAAGCAAGCACATTAATTTTGCCTCTGTGTGTATGTGTTGTGCACAGGGATGACTAATGACTGCATGAGCTGTGTGACATTTACAGCCTAAATTCTAAGTCTGCGTGAAACTAGACCACTAATAGGTTTAGATCCTAGCTCAAACTTACTGATTTTTTGGCAAAGATCTCACTGATAATTGGACACTATTTTGCATGGGGCTTGGTTTCCCAAACGGTGATTTTAAAGTACACATAACACATCCGTGTCCTGCTAAAGCTTCTTCCAGTTTTATGTTAGGATTTGGTAAGTATAACTCTTGGTGTAAAACTGAGCTGTTTTCGTTGTGCACCTCAGCATCTGAAGCTTTTCCTATGACTTTGATAATACTTGAGGAGGGGAAAGTTCCTTACTCTTCCTGCTTCAGCCCGCGCCATGCAGTGGTGTGAGCTGTTGTCCTGCAGCACCGCAGGGCTGGAAAGACCAGCTCCGCTTCTGGTTTGCAGTGTGTCAGTCTTCATGGGGCTCTATCAAGAGTTGTGAATCTGGTCTGGGCAATGATGTATTTATCATTCTTTCCTGGTGAAAGTTGCACTTTCATGTCAGACAATGCGAGTGTGATAGGCTGGTAATTGCCTGATGCTCTTTAGGAGAGGTTTGGGGAGCAGGAAATTCTGTGAGTGATGACTATTGTATGATCCGCTTTGCATAATGGAGGCACGAAGTTATAATCAGCACTAGAGAAAGCACTGCTCTGCAATCGGTCAGTGAGATTTTGAACAATGCGAAGATTGACTGAAATTACTGACTTTTATTTTTGATGATAAAACTAGTGAATTTTGATATAATTGCCACTTGAGGATAAAGTAATTCAAATTTGCGCAGCTGACAGGATTATGCCAGAGAATACCAAGTACCAAGATATGCTGTGGTATGAAGGTTAATAAGTGTCAACTCACATTTGTAATAAATCTTAGAGTAGGTCATAGATATGTTATTTTGAAGTTCTTCCTTAAAATTGTTTCTGTTGAAATTTATTGATATTCCAGAGCAGAATCAGGAAACCTACTCTTTACTATCCCTGTATGTCACCGAAGTAACTGGGAAATGAACTTCCACACATTAATTTTGACTGAGATGTGCTCGGTTTGCTATTGTGTCAAAGAACGTGTTGTAAATTAAATTAGAAGCTGCTTGAATGCTTACCAAGTTCTTTGCTACATCACCAGAACAGCGTGCCAAAGTGACTGAAAGTTAATATCATGTTCTCTGACATCAGTCTGGTGATGTATAGCTCACAGAATGAATTTCCATTGTCAGTAAAACTTTAAAAACATTTACATATATCAAACTCACAATTCTGAAACCCTATAATGTCCTTTCAATATATGCCATGGATCCTAGAAGCAAGGTGACAGCTATATATCTATCTAGTGGATTGTTCATTATCAGCGGAAGACAGGGGTATAATATCATTGCACATTTACTACTATGAATGCCAGTACAAACAGAAATAAAGATGAAAATAAACGGATAATACTGTTCAGATATTCTAATTTTGCCTTGGTGACAACATCCAATATAAGATTGAAAAGTTTCCAGAGATGCAGGAATCTATCTTTGCAGTTCCTTACTAGCTCAAAATTAGGGACACCCCAGTAGGCTTCCATATATTTCTTAATTAGGTCAAACCAAATAAATGCATGGTATATTGACATTACAAGGAAAAGCTATAAAAACATATTGGGGCCGAACTTGGGTCAGAAATAAAATTCCCTCCAAACCAACCAGAAGGTTCTCCTGTATATCCAGCAATGCATCGTTTCTTCCGGATGCTTCCCCTCCGTTCCCTGGGCAAAGCCGCACATCTGTGTGGACCGCATCCTGACCACATCCTGGCAGGACCCTTCTTTGGGACCCAGGAGTGCGGTTCCCTGGCCCAGGGCTTTGGTTACTCGTGCTGCTGCCCAGAGCAGTGGCTCATGTCAGCGCTGTCTGGAGCTGCTTTGGAAAGCAGCAGATAACAACACCAGTGAAAGAATCAGCAGCTGGCACTCCAGCTGAGGACTCTTTGGAAATAAGGGTGACCTGTTGGGTCATGTGTACAATATATGCTTGTGTCTAATGACCACAGCATTGCTGTTGACCAGCAGATAGCATCTATTTCGTCTTCATTGAATCACAATTAGCAAAGCAGCGTACTCAGCAGCTCTAAGCTGGCCCAGTGCTCTCTGTATCTGCAGTCCTGTATGACTAAGCCTTTTGGGGAAAGGAAAACACTGAGCACATCTCTGGTGCTTTGTAACAATAACGCTGTCGTATCCCATGGGAGAGCCTCACCAATTTGTGATGGCTTCTGAGACGTTCCTCTCCATTGGCTTTCACTGTCATCAATAACAGGAGCAGCTAGGGAGCAGGGGTGGCCTCAGAAGTGATGAATCCACACATACATAAAGGAGAGAATAGACTAGGCAGGCCCTAATCCTTTTTTAAGGTTAAATAGTCACAGTCCCTAAAGCCTGCTTGTATCTTTTGCCAGTATTCCTATCATTACTTTCTGTGCTGAGAGTTGGAAACCCAAGAGCTACTCCTCCAGCCGTGGTGGTTGTCATATCTTGTTTGATTCATGCCTCCTACAAAGAATTTCAGGTGAAGTAGAAGATAGGAGCCCAAGTTTTACTTAAATGGTTTGCTATTAAGTGTTTTGAAGAGAGCAAATAGCAAACACCACTTCTTAATAACATGCTTCTGCTGCAATGGTGCAATGTATCCATCTCAGTCCTTTGGGGATAACTTTTTTACTGCTCTGCGTGACTGACTGTGAATCTATATTTAAACACGAAAGTTCATCCAGAACTACAGCTGCTATACTGGTAGATGCAGTTCTTTGTGGCACATCACAGCTCTTGCACACTGACCTGGCATCCCAGCCTCCTTGTCTTTTGACTGTATTCTTCATACTGGCCAAGCAGAGGGAAGAGGTACAAGGGCAATACTCCTGCTCAACATCCCATCCTCCCCTTACCACCACCATGCTCACGTTGCAGGAAGTTTCCTATTGCCGTTAAAAAGGAATATTTACGTTTGTTTCCAGCACAAGCATAGATAAGGCTAAAGTGTATGTTGCTTCTATTGGGACTGGCTGTCTTGCAGTTGTGGTTGTGTGGTGTGGGTTTGTTTTATTTTTTTGTGGTTTGTTTGGTTTATTTGGTGTGTGTGTGTGTTGGGTTTGTTATTTTTGTAGTGCTGTTCAGCATGTTCTGTGGTGATGAAGTCACTCTGTCTCATGTCACCAAGCACATTTACTCCTGGCACAGTCCTTGGACCAGACAGGAAAGGGCAGAACTAAATTAAAGAGGAGCGTGAAGCTTTGCATGGGCTGGCACAGGACACTTAGACGAGGTATATTTTTTGGGAAAGTAAGCAGTTTACTATATGAAGGTTTCGGTTTTACCACTGCAGGTAAATGCAGGTGCATTTGTTCATGGGGCAGAAGCCTTATGGCATCTATGAATTATGCACAAAAATGTTTAAGTGACATCAATGTCTTCTCTATTTGCAAGTTTGTTAGCAAGAAATGGTGGGAAGGAGCTGGGGAAGGGAGAGCGACTTTTCCAGAATGAGCTCCTGAGTACAAAGCAGCAAAGTTTTCTCACTGATGCCCTTAGACATTTGTTGATGCTGATGATCAGGCTTTGGGTGTAAACATGTCATGTTTAGGTCCTGGTATTATGCATTTAATTGTTTATTTTCTGATACCTTTTCTAAGGCTTGTAAACAGAGTAGTACTGTACCCTTATTGTGTAAGGACTGATCTTTCCTATGTAATTTAGCTCATTACTTTTTACAGTTTCTCCAGTAAATACATTGTGCTTGTATTTAGGGGAATGTAATGTAAATCCTCACCAGTAGTAAGTTCTTTTTGGCAGACAGCTGCATTTTTCATTGTATGTTCTTACATTTTAGTTTGTTGATTACATTTCAATGTGCAGCAGTAACCCAATAAGTCCTCCTGTTTGTCATTTGCAGCAGTGTCTGGCATCAGTGAACTTTACTGAAGTAGGTTTTCATGTATTGCTTAATTGGGTCAAACCAAATAAATGCATGGTACTTTGGCATTACAAGGAAAAGCCATAAAAAATAGAAATAAAATACAAGTACATCTTGGAATGTTTTTTCCTCTGGCTCACTTAAAATCCTTTGCACATAAGAATTGAGAATAAAAATATTTACATCCACAGCAATGAAAATTGCTGGGGAATAGCTAGTGCACAGCTAGCAGAGTGCATCCAACAGCACTGCAGGTGGAGGCAGCCACTGCAGACTGTCATGAGGTGCCAAAGATTTGTCTTAGCCTGGTGTCAGTTAATTGATAAATTCCACATATTCATTTTTTATGGCCGATGCTCTATCAAACCAATAAAATGCATCTACAAGAATGTCTTCAGCTGGAAGTCTTTTTCCATCCTGAGTGCACTGTTGGAATCAGAATGTATTTCACTCTTTAGATAATCTCTTATTATAAAATATTGTCAGAGAAATAGAATTGCCACCCTCTGAATCCAGCATAAGTCATGTGCAAGTAAGAATGGATTTAGAGCTGTAGATAAGAGCTTTACTCTGTTTGCTACACTCAGGTAAAGTTGCTGGTCTTCAGGCTGGGATACAGCTGTGTCTTGGTAGAGTGGGTTACCTGGTGAATATCTCCTTTTAGCTGTGGCCAGTAGGCAAACATGTACCTGCTTGTTACAGAGAACCCCGATGTGCTACTAAGTCCTCAGGAGTGAACTGATTTAAAGGTCTGATCCCTCTCTACTGAGAGACAGCAAAGACCCACAAGTGGCAGCTGCCTTGAGAGCATTCATGAGCATTATATTACCTTTTATCATATTTTGCATGAATGCTGACTCTGTAGAGGAAAAGCTTTTTGCTGCAGTACACATGTGGTAACTTCATCTCCCGTTTCCTCCTCGGCTGCCTGCTGCAGCTCTGGCATGTATGATGTCCTGCCTCCTGAAAGATGCTGCCTGTAACTGGGAAAGGACAAAGGAAGAAAGTGTGTGAATGGCACAGCTCCAGTGAGTAACCTCTGCTATAGCCTCATCGGTCCGGGTTGACTGCCAACTGTTCTAGACTCTCTGTTCAAGTCTCCAAATGTAGTTACAAACACTCTGACAAACTATTAGTCTCTCAACCTCAGCTACAGTGTTCTCAGACATTATGCTACATCCTCTGTCAACTGGTGCAGTGTTTGCAACGAGGGATGACTGATCTCAGTTGTCTTGAATTTCTTTAGCATTTGGACATGGCAGTGGCTGTGTTTCACATCTGCCGTCTCTCAATACCGTCACAATGTAGGAAGGAAAGATTATCTTTCTCAGTGCATAATGAGGCAAGTAGGAGTGTGCGGTTTGTTTGCGCTTTGAAATGTTGATGGTCCATCCTTGATGATGGCAGTGTGACACTGAGAATTTGATAGAACATACAGTAAGAGGGTCCCTGCTTTGAGCAAGGACTAGAAAGTACTGGTGCATGTGAGAGACTGCGTGTGGGCAAGATTCTTAATAGGTTGTTGCGCCCAAGGACTTAAAATACACATTCATTAAGACATTTGTCATTCCTTTTACTCATTAAATGAAAAGATTCCACTTTAGTTGAAAACTTCATAGGATTTCTTTTAATTATTTTGGCAAGGTTCATGAATTCTGCCGTCTAAATGTGCTGCAGATTTCTCTTCATCACCAGTAGTTTTCTTCATGCTTCACATGAGAAGGATTGTTTGCATAAAGTTATTGTTCCACATATTTCTTCTTTAAACAGACTTCCAGAGGTGTGTGGTTTGTTTTTGGTTTTCATTGATGTTGTTTTTCTCCAGTCTCTGTAGCGTTGTTGCTGCTGAAAATTTGAATCACTGTTTGAATTGCTGTTCTTTGAGACCATTGGCAATACATGCATTTGGGTGATAAATTTGTTTTTCATGCATGTAGCAAATATCACATGGAAGAAGTTATTCTAAGGAACAGAAGGCAGAGAGCTGCAGGATTCAAAGTAATTTTCCACTGAACAATAGCTAACAGGGTTGAATCAAGCTGGAATTTTGAATCATAACCCTTTGATACTTCAGGGGGATTTTTAGACTCAGGAATATCTGAACCAGACACCACCACTCCAAATATAGATTTTTGACTCTGGATGGGAAACAACAGAAGAATGGATCCAATTTACTGGTCTGGATATCTTGTGACAAAACATTAGCAAAAAATCTCTGAACGTTAATTCAGACACTGATTTATCTCCTTTGGGAACAACTAAATACACTTTCTCACAAGCATATTCCAGATTTCAGAATGCTCCTAAAGAACTTGTCAAGCTGTGTAGTATGAAGTCAGTTTGCACAGCCATAATCCAGTTGTGTTATTGCAATAGGCCTCTCACAAGGGTTCAGCAGATTGCTTAGGAAACTTAAATACTCCGTATTGCCATTTAGCTTTCACTTACAATTGTGATCCCCCTACCTTAAAGTTTCTCTTTAGTGCAGAATGCAATGAAAAAGACTGTAGATCTGATATTCCTGATCTGGGAAGCTGGAGGCAATCGGAAGCATCTCAGTGCACACTCCTACAGATATTTTGCTGTACTGCAGGCTGCCCTGTTTATCTGGAACCTCAGACAGCAGCCTGCAGTCATTCATTATCTTCGGACCTTTGGAATTTCACTCAGCCATAACCTCAGGTTCTGGCTGGAGAAAAAGGAAACCTTTCTTATCTATTTAAGGACTTTATTCATAGTTTTACAGTATGTAACTCCTGACTCTTCTACCGCTGGGAACTCTGGTGCTTTCCATTCAGTTCAGAAGTCATTTTACGTAGGGTGACTGCAACCTTTTCTTCTGCTGCCTCTAATAAATATTTTATGTCTGGCCTTTGAGCCTTGTATCTCACAGTCACCAGGATCCTTCTAATTGCAGAGCCTGAGGTCCTATTAGATGAAAATTCAACTGTACTGATATCCAAGCAGGTGAAATACCTGTTTGCCATGAAGTATCTTAAAAATGACCACAGCATCCTGGCTAGAAGCAGTTTCAGTAGCTCAACCCATCATGCAAAAGGTCCAGTTGCAACAATGCAACATCTTGTCTACTGAATATCACAGCTGAATTCATATTAACACTCCAGGACCTGCATTAACTCTTTTTGATGCAGAACAAATCAAATTCAAGGTATCACTCAAGATATACATAGTGCCTCTGCCAATTGAGCTGACCCAACACCACCCAAAGTGCTAGTATTTTTTTCTATGACCATTAATCATTTGTTGATCCTTAATATCATATCCTAAATGCCTAAATCCTTAACAGATTCTTAACATACAATGCAAGACTTGTATTGCTTTTCCTTGTGTTTTAATTCCATGTTTGTAGAAAAAGGAAGAAGAATAAAAATTGGATGTGGAATTTATTTGGAAGTGCCTGTCTGATTCTGGGATCAGGCTCAAAAGCTTAATATGGTGAAAGATATCACCAAAATATCTCATATGGTTGAGGCTGGATAAGTGTTTTGCTCCTCAAATTATGTTCTCTTTTGATATTCAAAGAAAAAAACCACAATGTTTTCTGTATCCCTACAAATTTCCTGTTCATAATGCATGTCAGGAGACTGCATTTTTACATTTGGAGACTCTGAAATAATCTGTCGAGTAGAACCAAATATAGAACTAAGCAACGGAGATTGTAGCCCTGCATTTAAGAGTGTTGAAGGCCTTAGAAAATACACAGTCTAAAAAAGAAATAGACTTTCCCCTTAAACGTTTCAGGCCCTCCCATTATTCAACACAATTATTATTTATAAACATTCTTAACTTTTCTCTTTTCAGATATGTCATGTCAGATGCATTGAGAAAGTGCTCTTAATCTGTGCAGAATTTAGGCAAACGAGGAAGATAATGAAGAAAAGGGGTGAAATATGGTACAAAAGAATTACTTGTTGCGGGGTTTAACAGGGTCTTAAACTGCTACAAGTCTATAGAGGAGACAGAGACCCAGGGAGGAGGAAAAAAGCAAAGAGCTGAGAAATGAAGCGAGTAGTTGGCTGTGAGCTGATAAAAGAAGAGGGAAGATGCCAGACTGAGAGAAACTGGGATGCTATTCCAGGTTTAGTGGGTGGAGTGAAAGCGGCCCAATGACAAGGAGATGAAAAGCATTTGTATAACATTTCTGCAGTGTGCAAATCTCCCTCGGTCCCTGTTCCATCGATAGACACATGTATATTATAAAACTGTGTGTGGGAGCACCACAGGGTGGTTTCCTATGTCTTTTAAAAAATCCATATGAAACATTTCATGATTTACCACCTGTCAGCTTCTCTAGATCTTTTTTCTTGTTAACTGGCTCGGTTGTTGAAGACAAATGTTTTCTCTCTCTGCCCACCCCCAGCCTTCCCCAGCAGCCGCAGGAAATGGGCACAGACCCGGCAATGCTGCCGGTGACAGAAACCCACCCGCCTGCCCACAGACCACGCTTGCTCTGCACGGTGCTCAGCAGTGGAGAGGAGCCACAGAAATCTTGGCTGTTTGGTGCTTGGGAGAACAATCTGTGAAGAAGAATGTGGGCATGAGAAAAGGGGAGGTAGGAAGTGTTTGATTTTTCTCAGGCTTGAGAGACTTGAGGGATGGTTCAGTCTGCACAGAGAGAACTTGCCATCACACCTAGATGGAAAAGATCTCTCCTGAGCAGAATTCAGAACCTGTGCCTTAACTGGTTTCTATTCCCTCCATCGTATGTTAAACAAGATTCTGGAAAATGACAAATGCATATGATGAGACACAACAACAGCAAGAAATGCTCTTCTCTAGAGATGGTGACAGTGGAGGAAACAGGGATTTCAGGGTGATGGGAACAGCATGAGAATCTGGGTAGATTCAGATGGGCTCTTTCACATAGCTGAGGACTGCTGCTTGCAAATTATTTTCTTTATTTTGTACAGCAGTTCTCCCCTTTTACAAGAAAAAAGACAATGTACAAATATGTCAGACTACAAGATACCATAATAAATCTAACACATGCACGGCATATTTACAGCTTTAGATGTGCTGTTGTTGATGGATTTGGACAAGCAGCCTGCTAATTGCTGTTCTCCAGAGGGGTTAGAAGGAGAAGAATCATTAAAGAAAAGCTCCTTGGCATGATAAAAAATAGTGATTGTCTTTCCAGCCTTCTTCTGTGTGTCCACGGAGGATGGGGTGGGTTACATAAAAAAAAAAAAAAAAAATCATCTATATATAAAAATACGTAAATATATAAATATCATTTATATATTCCCTTGATATAATTATGTGAGAACTGTTTTCAAGAAGAAAAAGGCTGAATAACACAGGTATCAGCCCTGACAAGGACAAGCAACATTGGAATTAAAATGCAAAACAGATTATGTTTATTTGGAATTTTCTCTGTCTTTTTGTAGAGGTTCTTTAATTTGTTTCTCTCTCCCTAAAATTGCCTATTGAATTTAATTAAGTGCACTATAGATTTATGAGTCAGGGCAATATGAAGAATTTTTTTTCAAAGCAAGCTTATTTGTTCCTCGGATGAGCGTTCTCAAAGATGTTGTAATGACGTGCCTGGATTACTGCTGGCACAGCAGAAAGTTCACTCCAATACAGCAGCTGCAGATGGGTGAGGCACATGTCATCGGCTCAATGAAATCTGTCAGCCCCATGGCCACACATCTACATACATCTCCGTCAATCACTTAAGAAATCACTGTTGATGGTGCATCTTTACATTACTCATCGTGGTCCTAATGCTTTTAGATACATGTATGACATATCTCAAGTCGTGACATATCTCCTATAGTCTGGGCATGTTTACTTTGCATGTTTGTCTAGACTCTTCTACAGCTCTCTTTATTTTCCTTTCAAGAAATACAAAAGAATATCTACTTATCTAAATTTATGCCCATAGAAGTGGCTAGTGTGTCTGTGGACTCAGTGAAATTTTGCCTGTCAACAGCAACAAAACCAATTGACTCATTAGATTTACCACAATACTAAAGAGAGGAAAAAGTCTGTTAGTAAGAATCAGTTTTGACTGTTTCTCACTGCAGCGTTCCAGATAGGAGGTGCATTAATGTTAATGAGGTAGCTAATCACAGTTTGTCATTGATGGATCTATAATCGTTAATCCATGAAATTTTAGATTATTTCTCTAAATTGAGACATAATAAGGGAACTGAGCAGGGCTATTTCACGTGTCTGGTTCACTTAAGAGAAGAGTTGTCATTCCCATGAATAAGGGGCAGGTTGCGTTCTGTGCGCGTTTTCAAATATACTATATATAATTGAATGAGCAGAATCTGACCCAACTGCAGTAAATTACATCTGTCCATATCTATATGTACCTATGAGCTCTTCTAGCCCAATAAGATACTTTTGTGTGGTCTAATCTTTTAGATTGCTCGTAGAGATGGTCAGAAAAATAAAGTTCAAGCTTTAATTCTTTTTTGACAATCTTTTGACAAGTGTCCGAGTTTCAAGGGGAGACTGCACGCTTGGTGGGGATGAAGGCAAAGACACTGCACAGGCCTGTTACGTGTAAGCCTCCATAAGCTTTTCTGTCCAGGTCCTCTCTGTGGGGTCCCTGGAAATCCTCGTACAAGCTGGAGCTCTCCAGACATTTGATTCAAGTCTGCAGTGGGAATTTTTAGGCTCAGGCTCTGTCAGCGGAATGGATCACATCTGTTCAGGGTGGCCAGGGCTGGGACTGCCCTACAGGCTATGAATGAAGGAGAGTAAAGTCACCGGTGCCCTCAGGGACTGAGATACATTGGGTAACAGGGTTGTCCTTGGAGTGTTTGAGCCATGAAACTTTGGCAGTTTAACTGTAATTTCAGTCACAGCTGTTAAGAGTCCTAAGCAGCATATTGTATTTCAGAATCAACATATGCTGGCATTTCCAAAATGAATTTCTCCCCTACCCTAAGATTTCTACTTTATGGGAATTCTGAAATATCAGAATTTCCTTTGGTTTGTCGTCTCTGCGTCCTGAGAAGTTTCGATCACTGTTGCTGCAGTTATCTGTGCGCCTTCTCTGCTCTTTGGTGCTTTCCAAGGTGGAGAAATCAGATTTCTTGCAGCAGCAGGCTCACTATGGAATTATAAAATGGCATAATAGTGTTTTTCTTTCATCCTCTCCTTATTTCTAATAATTCCCAATACTTTATTTGCCTTTTTAAGTGCCTTTGAGTACCAAGCTGATGTTTTCATGGTGCTGTTATAACTCTGAGATAGGTTTCCTGAAAGTTATTAGCTAATTTAGACTCAGTCACTGAATATGTCTAGGTAAGGTTACTTTTCTATGTGTGTTACTTTACATTTATTGACACTGAATTTTGTCTTTAAGTTTATTGCCTAATCATTCTGTATCATGAAATTCCTATGCAAGTCCTTGCAGTTTCCTTGCCTTTTTACTGCCATGAATAATTTGTCACCAGCAGCAAATGTTGCTGTCTCTGCCACCCCTTTTCCTGATCATTTATGAAAGTATTAAATAGCACCATCCTCAGGGCAAAAGCTTCATTTGAAGTCTTACTATTTATTCCTGCTTTAGTTTCCTATCCTTTTAATCTGCTATTAAACCATAAGAAGACATTCCCGTGGCATTTTATGAACCTTTGGTTAAGAAATCCTGCTGAAAACCTATAGAATATTCAAGTACAGCATATAAACTGTCTTGTCCTTGCCCTACAGAGAACTCTAATGAGTTTCAGTGGCATGACTTACCTGTATGGGAACCGTGTTGACTCTTATATCAGGTTTGTTCCTGTGTCTGCTGTTTTCTTTGCTCATTATTCTATGACCTGGCCGGGCACAAATATACTTGCTTTAATTCTCTAGAGCCCATTTTAGAAAACCGGGCACCTGTTGGCTCATGTTTACCGTCTTCCACTCATCTGATGCAAATAATATTTTAAGGGATCAGTTTTATATCTAAAATTCATGGTCCTCCTCTATGTCCTATAACCTGTTACTGTTCCTTTTACCAGTGAGTCTTTTTATGCCCCTTTCTCCTAACACATCAGTTTAAGATAAATCCTTTTGTATATCCCCAAAGGTGGTTGAGTCCAAGCTCTGCATATCCCAGCTGCAGTAATTTATCAGCCTTTCTTCTATAGCATAAGTTTCCTGTTCCCTTGGTACCTCTGTTGTCACTTGGTCCTGCGGAAAGACTGACAGCCTACACACTTTGGCTATGTGTTAAGGATTTACTCTTTGTTTTAGTGTTGTCTTCAAGTGCCTTCTCAATAAAAGATCTCAAGAATTTTTTTTTCTTCTTGTGATTTTGCATTTTTACGTATAGCTTCCTGCATATTATGTTCTTTTCTGTTTCCCTTCTTGGAGACATTTACACTGTTTGAAGCATGTCATCTTGCTTCCGAGACCTTCTGTTATTGAACCATACTGGCCTTTTTGAGCTATTAAAGCTTTTTTTCCCCCAAATGTTGTGTGTTTTAACTGATGTCATGATACAATCTGTGACCTTCAAAACTATAAGTTTTTGACTGCTGCTTCTGATATAGTCCCCTTTTGGAAACTAAACTCAGGTACAAAAGATATTTTGTTTCTCCTATGATGTGTTTTATCTGAGGGTGTTTTGGGACTCTTGCCTTCAAAGGCCTGGTGTTACAGAATATCCCAAATAAGGTCACAGGCACCATTCGCTATGAAGTCAAGATTTAGTTTTGTTCTTTTGGTCCCTAACAAGTTTCTCTAAACCCCAAATGTTTATTTTATCTAAGAATTTTGTATCACCTACATTGACACCTACCCAGTTTATCTGAGTGTGGTTGAAATGTTCTATTATTGTTATGTTTTTTGTCCTTAAAAATGCTGTTCTCAGTCATTGTCACCTTTCTGGTAAATCAGTCATATAAATACATACTGTCCTTTTATTACTGAGGACTGGAATTATGACCCATAGTGATTCTGTTCCTTGTTGATATATTTTATATATTTAACAAATGTCATTCTGAACTTCCTGGAGTAAACAGCCTATATATACTTGTTTTTTTTTTTTACTTTTAGGCTCAAATTTAGGACTTTGTTACAACTTTTATTTGATGCTTCCTAGTTGCATTTTGTTGATTTTTGTGCTGTGCTTTGTTGGAGGAGACAGAGCTGTTCTAACTTTCCTCCAGGGAAAATTGTGACGCTAAATTGTGTGTTCTACTCCTATCAGCTTTCTCTGCTCTTTTTTTTTTGGCTCAGAATCAGTCCTGTAGAACCATTTTAAGTTCCAGCACTGAAATAAATTTGTTTGAGCAATAATGCCATGTTCATATATGGTTATACTACACAAACATGTGTCAGGAGTGATATAGAAGCATTTGAACCTGCTTTGAGGCAAGGAGATGGGCTTTGTGGCCTCCAAGCATCCCTTCCAGCCCTATCACTTCTTTTAGACTGGTAACTGGTTAAGCAGATGCAACTCCTGTAATCTTAACAAAGTTCAGATCCATTTTTTTTCTGTAGTTGGAGATGAGAGCTCATCAGAGATAAAGCTATAGTGGATATTCCATTGAAGTGCTGGAGGGACAGGGATTCTGCTGTATGCTAACTTTTTATTACTATTATGACTGAAGTAAAGAAAGGCCTTTTCTTCTCCCCAGATTCCTTGTAGTGTTGCCAGCCAGAGCTCCAGCAAAGAAGGCAATCACTATTTCCTTTCAAGAAATATAGTGTGGGTTTTTTTAATATTATTATTATTTTTTTTTAATTTTGATGTCAGTAAGTTCCCAGTCCTTTAAAATATACTGTCTTTAATTAAATGATTTCCGATGGCATGATGCAACTTGGCAGAATTCTCTCAACCATATTAGTATGGTCAACTGTCTTGAAAAGCACGGAAGCAAAAACTCACACGCTAAAAATAGCTTCAATGAAGAAGTGAAAAATGGATTTTTTCCCTACCTATTTGCTGATAAAAATATGTGCTGCTGAACAGCACATCTCTGGTTATTGCACTTTTTAGGTACCTGTGCAGCCTGGGGTAAGTAGAGTACTTATGAATCCTAATGCAACACCCCTCTGCCTCTGTGAAAACACCTTGGCTTTCACTCTGTGTTTGTCTAAAATAGCACAAGGGGCAGCCGTGCCGTACTTTATTCCACTTGCATTCAACGTGACACTTGCTAAGAATAGGTGGATATCATATTGTATAAAAAGCAGCATAATGGCATGTGACTGTGTTTTCAATGAGGGAGGCCGGACGTGACTGCGCTGCCGAGGAGGATGCTGCCTCGCGCCTGGTTATGCAGCCCTGCTCTCCTGAAATCAATCTGCATGACTCATCGGAGCCGCTCAAATATTGTCATAGTGTATCTTCATCGCACAAAACGGTATTTAGGACTTGCTAATCACAGTACAAATAATCTTGATAATGTCACGTGGTGCTAATAGTGAGCAATAGACTTCAGGAAATATTTTCAAAATATTCATTATGTAAAGACATAAACACTCTATCTATCTATCTATCTATCTATCTATCTATCTATCTATCTATCTGTCTCTGTGAGGTACACAAAATCCCTGACCAGAAGCTTCAGAAGGATGTAGATGAAAGCACTGATAGTGACTGTATTGTTAAATAGGAAAATTAACACAATGCATTTGACTTTAAGTATGTCTTAATACAGCCAATTTAACATTTTCCTTGGTGATGTCAAACCAGGTTCACTATTATAATTTACTTTAGTGTCCCTGGTAATACTTGAAGGCGCAAGCCACAGAGATATAGGGATAAGGTTATATGCTTTTGAATTTGAAATACAGAAAAGACTTACAAGGTATGTTGTAGATTTTAACAAAAATGGGGGAGTGGAAGAAAGATGGAAATAATAACAGAAACACAACTGAAAGAGAGAGCTGAATGAAGGAACAAATGATACAAAATTTAGTGTTGCAAAAATTTATGCACAAGGGGAAAACAAACTGCAATACAGATACACAACAGTGGACTCTAAATCCTCTGTTGTTGTTCAGATAAGAAACCTTGATGTCATTGTGGATCTCTCTTTAAGGATTAGTCCCTTTCTTAGCACTAAAATAGAATTTGAAGCATTATTAGCAAATAAATGAGAACACAGCTGAGAACGTTGTTACGTTGTTATATTCTCCCCATTTGCTGGTGTGTTGAATATGCAGTTCTCGTTCTGCTCTCTCAGTGAGGAAATACCCAGTGCTGCAAAAGGGTGGGAAGGGGTAACATGGATGGTCAAAGGTGGTCAAAAGCAGTCAAAGGTTTCTGAGAGAAGATACCACATGGACTGGGATTCTTCCATCTAGAAAGGGAAAATATGATGGGCATCTATAAAATCACAAATAATGTGAAAATGGCAGGGATATAATAACTATTTATTTTTTCCCATAACCGGAAACTGGCAGTTACTTAAACTATTAGGTGGAAGATTTAAACAAATTAAGAAGTGTAATTTTGTGTATATTCAGTTGTAAAATTCATTATTACTGGAAGTTTTTCCATACAAAATTGGAAAAAGGTGTAAAAAAGAATTAGGTAGCTTACTAGAGAACAGAAGCAGCAATGAGAATTAAACGTGATTGCTTGGATACAGCCACTGTTTGGCACAGGAAAACCTAAACTGTTGATACCTTGGAGTTACATGCATTAGTGGAAATATCACTCCTTTTTGTTATATACTCTTTTCCGCTTGGTGACAGTGGGAGAGTATTATACTAAGTCTAAACTAACATTTGCTCAGACCTAGTACAGAAGTTCCAATGTTCTCACCTAAAAACCAAACATGTAATAACCAAAGATGGTTACAAGATTTTTATGTGCAGTTGAATAACTCAGAATCCCCAGTGTTTATGGATCTAAACCAGAGATGATATGAACTAGCTGGAAAAGCTGATGACTGGGAATTCTGGACCTCTGGCCATTGTGGTCAACTGAGTTCATGACCGATGCACGGTCATGAAACAGTTACACCGTCTCTTGTCTTCTTTCCATTCCTACCACTCATGTGCCCCATTTCTCTCTTTTTGTCTTAGATTGTAAGTTATTTGGAGAAAAAGAAAAAAAATAAACATGAAAAAAACCCAGAGGAACAAAATTATCCTCCTGTGAATATCGCCTGATTTTTGGCTGAAGCCTGAAGATGCTGCTGTGGTAATATTCTGTTGGTTGATGCAAAACCCTGCTGAGGAGGCACACGTGGCTTCTGATGGATTTGCAGGTAAGGTGAGCTCAGCTCCATGTCCTCTCCCAGGTCTGCAGCCTCCCTCTTGTACCCCCTGCTTGTCACCTGGGTTGGTGACAGTGTGTTTGGTGATGTCCCAGCTGCCTGGCTAGCCACATGTAGGCAGCAGCATGCTGGGTCTTTCTCTTCTTTCAGCTGCAGCTTTTGATAAAATACACAGAAATTTGTATGTCTGAGACCTTTAACCTTCTGTCAAATTGGCTGGAATTGTTCAACAGGTTCAAAATGTGCTTGAGGGAAAATAGCAAACTGACAGATGGCCAGGCAACACAACCACATATGCCTCATTTCTTGAAGAACTGGACTAAAAATACATCATTAGAATAGATTTCAAGAAGGAAGGCAAAGATTGATAGGAAAACAATAGGTTAGAAAGTTAAGAATTGACTATTTGGTATACACCTCTGTCTCTGCATGGTCCTTCAACTTCACTGGGATTCACCACTAATAACTGCTACTAGGGAATGGGTGAAATTAGGAGTTATTGTATAGAGATGTAACTTATACTGTGTAAGTGTCATAGTATATAACTGTTAGCTTCGGTTATAAATAGTGGGCCAAAAGTCTGCTTGTAGAAAGCTAAAAAGTGATGTGAGTTGTATATTGTTTGAATTCCCTTTTACAAAGAAGTTTTCTGTTAAATTAGTGATCTTGAAAATGAAAGATTACTAACATTGGTTATAGCAGTGTAATATTGGCTGGTGTTTTGCAAGCTTCCAGGTGCAAGTCTGCCAGCTCATTCTGGACTTTCCTTATTAAAGCCCGCTTAGTGGAAATTCCAATAATGTTTTAAAAAGAATTCCCTAACTGTTCTCAAGGAATGACTTTGCTTTGCTAAATGTTCGTTGAAATTAGTGAGAGTTTTCTATAACTGAGAATGTGCAGCATCACTTCTGAATGTTCTAGAGATAGTGTGGGGATAAATAGATTTTAAGAAATGTATGGGGCTATTTTTCGTTTTGAAATGGATGCTATGCCCACTCTGTGAAGTCAGCACATGAACACAGTGAGTCACATATTTTTCACTCTTCCGCTTCCCTCAATTCCCTGGTCATGTCAAGATGAACTAAGTATTTTCCTCTGCTTTTCCCTGTTACACAATGGCTACAGCTGTCATCATATTTCAGTTGGAGAAGAGCAACAGTCTCAGTGTTTGTTTGTTTTGTTGCATCAATTTAATTTGTGAGACACTGAATTTTTCTGAAAAGCTGTTTGCTTTTATTGGAGGATTGTAACTATCCTTGTGTGGGCAAAGAATACGTATTAAAAATGGAAATATGGAAGAATTCTGCGAATAAGGAAAAAAAATATTATCTGGCATCATTTAGAAATGTGGAATTAATATACTTACATTTTTTAGTAGCAGCAGGTTAATTAAACCAGCCACCCCTTCCTTTTTAATCTTAGGAAACTGCTTCATCCCGTGAGTTAAAGTATTATGAGGTCTGTTAACTACAGCGTTTCAGGATGACAACAATCCTGCACACAGTAGAAATAAGCAAGAGCTTTCTCAGTTCTTTGTCCTTCATACTATTAGTAAAGAGATTAAACAAAAGAAAAACTCTGTCTGATGTCCTAATTATCCTATACTCTAAAAGTACATAATATGTAGATCTAGTGCTGCTTTCCTTTAGTACATGAGCACCCCATAACCAATTACTAATTATAAATAAAGGGCTAATTACAGGAGAAAGGAATCCATGGCAAGTTATATGCATGCCAGTGTTTATACTCAGAGTAATGTGTCACAAGATATTACTGTAAATAAGGAAATGGGTGTTGCTGAATTCTCTGAAGCAGACAAAATATTGTTCTCTGGCAAAGTCTGCCAGCAGAGACTAGCAGATGCTACCTGAAAAGATGCAATAAGGTGACTACTTACATATTATATTTTAGATATCGTTTTGGTTGCATTTACATCTAGGTGTTGTGTAAAATTGTATACCTCTGATAGTTTTTTACATTTTTTTCCCTTTATTTTCTGAGTTTTCAAGCATTCTGTTAAAAAACCAAACTCACAAACTCGTGACAATACTGATGGAAGAAGAAAAGTCTTTGCCAGGACAGTCTTCAGAGGCAGCATCCGTCCCCTGGGCAGCTGCACCTTGAAGGTGCCCAGATGAGTCAGTTATGTTTTACAGATGCTCCCATTGCACTGTATTGACCAGGAGGGTAAAGGGAGGCAGATTGTCATCTCAGTTGTCCTGTATTGTCATGTATTTTTGATTAATTCCATACATAGAATCTGAGCCTGGTTGCCATCCCCTTGGCTTCTCACTAGTTTTCTGTGTAGAGGTCTCAATGACGTCGGGTTCTGATGTGAATCTATTTAGGCTGGTAGTGCTGCCAACCCCAAATTTAGAGAATGACGAATGTTGTTCAGGAAAGGTTCATTCTTCTTTCAGGGCATTTTTCATCTTTCACCCATAAATCTATTTCCCTTCCCAATACTGAATATGCAAAGTTCGGTGTCCAAGTAGATTTTCATTATGACTCTTGATGAATTGCTCAAATTCTCTAAGGCGCTGACTTCAAGATGTCGGATAAGATGTTTTTAAATGAATTAGGCAAGTGAACTTATTACACTACGAAAGTGCTGTAATAAAATGTAAGTTTCTATTTTGAGTGGTTTCAGACGGGATTTGCAAGACATTTGCATATATGGCATGGCTGTGCCTGTGTGTTGCAATATAATTCACGCAGTTTGAGATAATTTCTAGCAGATCTTTGGATCTGTCAGACAGTATTGCTATTTAAAAAGCTGCTGTGAAGTAAATCAGATGCTTATCATATTAACTAAAATGTATTAAAGTGTATAATACAAGGATAGAAAATCCAGTGTGCACCAGAACATGTGTTAGTAACACTCTACTGCAAGACACTGATACAGTAATAGTAGTTAAAAAGAATCACAGGGACTCTATATATTTTCTTCCTCCTGATGTTTAATGAAATCAGCATTAATATCAAGTTTTGTGCTAGTGCTATTCAACTTTTAACTTAGTGAGTTCATATTTCTCTATTCATTACATAGTTCAATTCAAGGGGCAACTATTATGTACACTACTAGTAACTTAGGCATCCACTTCACTTAGAGCTGAACATCAAAAAATCTTGTATTTGAAGGATTATATCCACTATCTACAGCTCTCTTTGATATCAGCAGCTTCTGAAAACAAAGGCTAGTCAGCTAAATTGACTCTTTTATTCCTCCCTGGGGGAACTGAATAAAAAAGAGAATTAGGGCTGTTAGCATTTTGCCTGGGGAGCCTTTAATAAAGTATTTTGAGTTTCTGAGAAACTTAGATCTGTCAAATATGATTCACACAGGGGGTTAATTGTCTAGAGGTGGAATTAATGTACCAATGTGTCGTGTTAGCAGCAGATAAGAATGCTGCCATCAGGTGTGGAGTAGCTGTGGGTAATTGAGATAGTGTAACAAGTTAGCAGATGCTGTAAAAGATACTGATTTATCAATACTCAGAAGAGGGAATTAGAGCTTCTTTTAAATTTGGGAGTTTAGGAAGTTTAAGTGTTCCGTGCCTTGTCACAGCTTACACGTTGGATTAGCAGTGGTGTCAGCTGTATGTGCTGATTTTAGTGTGTACCCTGCAACGGATGAACTTCGGCTGTTGACAGAAATCTCACCAAATGTGGGTTTGGCTGCTGGAATCCCATGAGCTGGTGGTTCAGCGAGCTGGTGGTTCAGCAACCTGGATGAGACTCTGAAGAATAAATAACAAAATTTTAAGGAAGAGAGTGGCATAGTAATAAAATATAGTATTTTGACATTGTGTTTTAAAATTATTATACAGGGTGAAAACAGATGTGTATTTTTAGATAGGCAATCAATGCACACTGAGTTAATTCCCATTGCAATTTTTAGGCTCTGCCCAGAACTTTTAGTACCTGGCTGATAAAGTATATCTGAGCAAACAGAAAGTTAAAATGTGTTTGATTTATCAGTGGGGTTTTTCTTAGTTCTCTCTTTTACTAACAAATAGATGCATGATGTGAAATAAAGGATGTTTGCAAAGGGTTTCATTAAAGTCAAGTTATTGCTGCTCTTGAACAATACCTACATTTATGGCTATTCTACAACCTAGGGCTGGAGCTTATTAGATATTACACTGGCTACATCTGGGGGGCAGAAGACGGATGGGTTAGGGAGGGAGAAAAGGAGAGGTAGAAAAAACTTAAGAGGTAAACATTTTTAATTTTGATGGGAAGCTGATTTTGTTACAGATTAGTTAAGAATTTGTTCAAGATTTGGAGACACATTGCATGAACAAGAATGCCTGTATCAGAAATGAACATAAACAGGTATATAATTCTGCTTTTGACTAGTGCTAGCATATAATAGAAGCATATATCTGTGGGCCAGATAAGGTTACCTACGTATCTCATTGTATTCGTGGACATCTACCTTGTCCCATTCATTAGGCAGTGCTGCATTCTTCCAGTTCTCGGTTTTTCTGAGCATCAGGGAGAATGTTTGAAACACCTTCATCATCTTTGCTTCCTTTTGCTTCAGGCTGTTAGCGCAGGTATTGCAGATACCAAAGAAAATAGCATATTGATGGACAGCACTTTGTTTCAACAGGCTTGAGGGGGAGCAAGCTGCTGGAGGCAGGAAGCAAGCTCGAGTTGAGAATACTTTTGAAATAAGAAAGAACAGTATTTCTCTTTAATAGGTGTTATGGAATAGCTGAACAGTTTTCCCAGAAAGATCTCCAGAACCATGTGCTAATGTTCTTCTTTCACATTGCTCCTAAGTACCAGGTTTTCTCTACAGTTCTTTCCTAAAGAGGTACAATGTGGAAGTGTAACTTTGTTCTTAGTAGACAGAGACTTGGAGAGTTTTACTTAAGCTCGGAGTTCAGCCCCTGTGGGAATGTGGAGAAAACTCTGCTTTCTTAATAAAATATCGCAGAAGAGTTGAAATCCAAATTTCTGAGAAAATGAGGGCACTGTGAAACCACTAGAATGGCACAAATATAACAGGGGAGAGAGTTTACTCTAGAGCTTCTCATCTTCCCAACAAGTTAATTATAATAATACATTATTCAGTCTTGCTTTAGTGGATAAATACAAAACACTAATTTTTGTTTAATCAAAGACAGAGATTTTGCCCTTTCTAGTATATGTGCTCGTTCATTCAGAATGATGGATTGTATGGATCCGCACATTGCACATTGGGTTATTTATTTGTTTTACAATAACAACATGTAATTTATTTTTTCTGAATGATGTTTGTGTGACTGAAGTTTTCTTTGGTGTCTTCAGAAGCCTTGGGCTGTTCCACCTGGGCATCGCAGGTCTCACCTACAAACGTGATGTGTGAAATCTGGGCTCCTGAAAGAGTGTCCTCAGTTTCCCTCCAGAGACCTAACAACTGCAGAGCAAAGCGTGCCCGGTCCTTAGAATCTCCTGCTGTTTTGCAGTCCTGTGGGAAAGCAGCATTTGGTGAGGACATAGTTTCAAATTTGACTTTGCATTCCCTTGGTTTTGGTGTTCCTGTCACACTCTTACTGTTAATTGACTCTAAGGAGTAATTTAATTTCCTCCCTCAACCTGGCGCTGTCTGTTTAGCTTCTCTGTATTTAGCAGAGGCCCGTTAATCCATGCTATTGACTCAGAAGTCTGTCAGGATAGCAGCGATGAAGACAACTTTAGTCTCTACAGAATTCTGCTAAGCTGTGTATAACTATTCACGTGGGAATTGCAGACACTGGCTCTCAGGGAGCTGAAATGTGAATGAAATTTCCCAGTATTAGGGGGATTCCTTTGGTTATAAGTTTGCTGACTGTTCCACACAGCTACAGCACCTGGTTAAATATATTAAGACAGTACACGTGTGTCACTTCCAGTATAGCTGTCTGTTAAGGACTGGTCAGAATTCTGGTCTTCTGGGGACATTTAAAAAAATGTTAGACCTCAAGTCTAACGTAGAAATCCCTAATTGATAAATGTCACTAGCTCCCAAATTTGCAAAGGAGTTATCCTATACTTCCTTTGCAAAACAAATATTCATTATACAGGAAAACCTCAGTTCCTATTTAAGATATGTATCATTAACTTTTGATACAAATAAGAAACTTCTGACAAGTCTTTTCCTTCATTGCACCAGACATTTCTTTGATGGTTTAATACAACGTAATGACTGTGGCTTTGGGAAAGCTTGGGATTTTGGCTAACACTGCAGAACTTTGCAGTGTCGCTTAGTAACCCACGCATGCTGCAAAATATCTGGTGTCACTGTTTTCAACGCTGCTCTCAGATTAGCCTTGCTTTATAAGACTAGAAAAGAGAGGAAAATTGCTCAGAAGAGCTTTGTTTTGGCAAAGCAGCTGTTCTGTCTCTAATAAAAAACAGAGCTTTGCAATTGCAAATTGTCTCTTCAACAAGGTCTTTAAACTTCCATACAGGGAAGTTTGTTTTAAAATTATGAAAAAGTAAATGAATCATCCTAAAGTGACTCATATTAGAAGATTTTTGCAAAGTGGTTGTCATGAGCAACTCGTCTGAATCATCTGTAACATTTTTGTCAGGGAGGCAAGGTTGTCAGCTTCCCCTACATGACGAGATGCAGAATAGCAGCAGCGCAATTAGAGATCTCTTAGAGTCCTCAGAATAATCTGCCCTTTGCAGACTACTGAGTGGTCTGACTTTAGTTGCAGCCAAAAGATAACATTGAATGAAAAAGCGTTTCTAAAGGGGAACATTCAAGTTTTACGTTATTCCTACATCTAGATGTGATCCTTACAGTTTCTAATTGCTCTATCACATTATATTTTTCTACCTTGTGTGTTGAACAGTGAATGGAGAGCAACTCATTTCTTCTGGCCTCCTTGCCTAGAACACAACAATAGAATTCATTTAATGTCAATCAATCAAACTGGAATCAGTTGTATGTGTTGGGTTTTTTTCTGGAAGATGTATGTGACTTTCCTGGGTAAAGTCCCATTTTGAAAAGTGATTTAGACACTTTCAAACCTTCTTACTGAGAACTAGTTAGGCCTTGCAGACTGGAACAATGCACAAATCCGTTAAAGGTAAAAAAGCCTGTATCCCTGATAAAGATGAGTGGCTCTTACAAGGCCACTGTGATGTTCAGAGGTGTTGCCATGGCTGGAGGGAGGGTGCAGGGTCAGTCCAGTGGGACATGGCCAAAGTCTGGATCACTTTAGGTGTCATTTCCTCTCAAATTCAGCTTTAGGGCACTTCTGGGAAATTTAGGCTCCAATAATCACATGAAGTTGTAGTCAGCTGTAAACAGGGCTGCGTAGGGGAAGCACTGGTTCTGCTAGTGGCACTACTACCCCCTAAGCTGTAACTTGGAGAAAACTACTGGGATCTGGGTTTGTTCAGCCTGGAGAAGAGGAGACTGAGAGGTGATCTCATCAATGTTTATAAGTACCTCAAGGGTGTGTGTCAAGAGGATGGACCAGACTCCTTTCAGTGGTGCCCAAAAATAGGATGGGGGGCAATAGGCACAGACAGAAAGTCAGAATGTCAGGGATTGGAAGGGACCTGGAAAGCTCATCCAGTGCAATCCCCCCATGGAGCAGGAACACCCAGATGAGGTTACACAGGAAGGTGTCCAGGCGGGTTGGAATGTCTGCAGAGAAGGAGACTCCACAACCTCCCTGGGCAGCCTGAGCCAGGCTCTAGCACCCCCACAGGGAACAAGTTTCTTATCATATTTAAGTGGAACCTCCTGTGTTCCAGTTTGCACCCATTGCCCCTTGTCCTGTCACTGGTTGTCACCCAGAAGAGCCTGGCTCCATCCTCCTGACACTCCCCCTTTCCATATTGATCCCCAGGAATGAGTCCCCCCTCAGTCTCCTCTTGTCCAGCTCCAGATCCCCAGCTCCCTCAGCCTTTCCTCACACGGGAGATGCTCCACTCCCTTCAGCATCTTGGTGGCTCTTCTTGTCACAGTTTTATCTTGCAAAATACCAGAAATGAATCTATTGAATGTTCCTTTTGGCATGTCCCTTTACTCTGATTTCTCTTTGAAAGCGTAAGTGTGCATCTGTTTCAGCATAGTGACTTTCCACAATATATCAAAAGCATGTTAAGATTTAAAGTCGTCTTTGTTTGATCCCGATAGCTGGTCAGTTTTCATCTTCTTTCTCTAACTGTTTATTTTTTCCAAATATTTCTGCTAGTTTGTCTTTTGCTCTAGGAATAAACCCAGCTCATAAATACTCATAATCCTTTCCTTTTGCTAATAGGTCCTTCTTTAAGCTTCTGTTCTTTTTTTAGGTGTTGACATCTGAAGTTAATTTCCCTCTTCTCCCCCCCTCTGTGGTTTGCCTTCCTCCTAAAACTGCCCTTAGTTTTTATTTTTCCCCTTTTATCCCAGTGGATCATTGCCGAGTCGTCCTCCCCCCGTTCTCACTGGTGCTCTGGAGGAGTAGCTGCACAAAAACTCCGTTGCGGTGGTGCTATTTCTGGCGGCTGCCATCTGCCAGGCTTTACTTCCATTTCAAACAAACTTTCAGTTCAGTTTCATCTTTCATTTGGAGGCACAGCTGCTCATGAATGCTCGGTAATCACTGGTGTGCAGCACACACCTGTAGCCAAATATGTAAAGGAAATAGAAAGAGCTATATATTCCCAGCTTGTTAGTTATTAAACAGGTTAGGCAGGAAACGGGGACTCTGTTATCTTTGCTTGTGCAGATCTTTATTTAATAAACATTATTTTCTCAAAGGAGTAATAAAGAAGAGCAAACACAGAAGAAGGATTACGAAGCTCCTCTTAGAGTGAACCTTCGCCAACAACAAGTTTATCAGGGCAGTGCATGTGCAGGGGGCTTGGCATAGTGTTAATTTGTCGCTACCACCAAATTAACCATGCTCTATTTTGTTTTCTTTCCAATTTTACATCCTTGATTACATATTCATAAAACTGTCTGTCCTTCCAAGCATAAATACAACTGCTTTGAAAATATAATTGTGTGTGTTTATCAACCACCTAATTTGTTTTACTTGCCAGCTACTAATTACACAGGAAATATAAATGAATTGCAGGTCATATAGTCCATTTCAAACACCAGCAGAAAAATTTTTCAAATCACAAAATTGAATTTAAGTTGCAGCACGGGACACACAACACGGAGCACTGTCTGCAGCACTGCTAGTCAAAGAAAACAAACATTTGAGCTGATAGCACATTTAAATTTGTCAAAACACACTGAGTGATGTGTTCGTTCTGTTTAAAGCCTAGAGAGCTTTCTCTGTCTTTGATTTCTACATAATCTGAGTCTATCACTGCTAAAACTTGTTTATAGCATAGCAGAGAAAATTAAATGCAAAACAGACTGAGAAGGCGCTCGGATTTGGGTTTATCCACCATGTCGTTCATTTTATGTCTCATCCATTTTCTGAAAGAGATATGTAAATTCTCTCTTGCTTCCGAGTTGGATTATTGTACCATCTCAATCCATTCAAAGTAATAAAATGAGGTTTAATAGACTATGCTAGTTAATTGTTTAGGAAACATGGAGTTTTAATCACTGTGACAACCACAGATCTGGGAGTAGAGAGTGGAAGGTCTTTTGCATATGTAACACTCCTGCAGAAATTCAGTATTAGCCAGCAAATTCCAACTTTCACACCAGTCTTAAAACTCCTGCTTAGAGTTCACAGAGCACAGAACAAAACATTAGCTAGTTAGCTTAGTAACACATTTATGGGCCAGGTCACTAAACATAGATACAATCCTGGATACCTGGAATTTCCGTGGTGGGAAAGAAGAGCAGTGGCTTTTTAAAAGGCAAGTGATGCTAACAGAGCACCTGATGCAGAACCCATCAGGAACAGTTGTAGATTTTAAGTATATCCCAACTCAGCAGCAGACACAGGGATGAACTGACGTTATGTGCTTGTAAATGAGTTCCTCTGTAGGTTATTTGAAACACATGGTTGGATTATCTAGAAGAGCATTTGAGAGCCATCAAAGCATTAGTTGTGGGTTTTTCCCTTTAGTTTGCTGTAGCCTTATATTGACGTTCTTACTAGAAGAGTGTATTTACTTCCTCTGATGTATGAAAACTTAGAGAGTTAAGATCCCTGCCCTATGGCATATGATTGGGTTTCCAAGGCTTGGTTATTTTCCTATTGGGAATACCAGCCCTGCAGAAGCCCAGCCATCAGAGATGAGAGATGGGTACTCTGTGCTAACATTATACATCTTGTAGGTGTGTTTGAATTGGGAATTTTGTTGAGCCCTGGACTTGCATTAGAACTGATGTGATAGCACCTGACCTCTAGGTTGAAAGACTTCTTTTGATTTCAGTATATTTCACCTTAGATCTGATTATAGTTTTTGCACACTTGCTTATGCCTGTTCTGCTGTCCCTCCCTCTTCATGATTTTCATTTGGAGTTAGTTGCATTGGCTGTCATTGGATGAAGAGGCAGTTGGGAAAAATCACAGTTTCTAATGCTGTTTGCTGATAGTTTAGGATATTTCTTATTAATAACCAAGAAGGGTGACTGAGCACAGAATAGTAAAGCTACTGTCTAGAGTCCAAGTGCAGTGTGGTATCAGCGTAGCAAAAATGGAGAAATGAAATGTTCTCCTCCAACATGGTAGATCACAGTTCATTAATAAAATATATATTGCTTACAGGGGCTTTTAGCACATTTTGCCTGGAAATCCAATAGAACAGTTGAACTAATTAAAATGTAATAAGCTGTTATAAATAAGAATGAGATAATCAGAAAGGTATTGACTTTCTCCAGTCATAGAATATTTAAACATAAAGAGTAGCAGTTGAAGTGTTTTTTGCAAATAGGAGTCACTGAATGTGTAAGCCTTTCCATCTCTGTTCCTTGTTTCCCTCTTTTTTTTGCTGCTTAAGAAAATCCATCTCCAATTGTTAACCTTTAAAACTGCAGTGGCCTTAGGGAGGTCATCAGAGATTTGGGGTAAGGACTACTGCACTTATTTAGCCATGTAAATGAAAGCAGATTTTGGCCACGTTGTCAAGTGCTGCACAAGTCACAGCAACCTACTGCACTGTGTCTCTTCTTTCTTTTTTCTTCTGATGAAAGGAGAGGGTAAAAGATCATTCTAAGCTTGTTTGAGAAGCCAGTTTATGGACTGTATTTCCCAGTGGTTTGTTTTATGCAAGATTATTTTAGTAACTATTTTGAGTGGTAGAAATGTCCTTACAGCCATCAACTTAAATTTTGTCAAAACACAGTAACACGCTGGAAGTGCATAATTAGAGCGTTTCAGTGGTGGTGCTGCTGGTGTGCTCGTTCTCATGGCGTTTCCAGTACGGCTCACAGAGGTGCAGGGTCAAAAGATTTAGTTACTTCCCATTATTCATAAAGATGCATTTTATATGTGTGTATAAACATCCAGTTCTGTGTATGGGCATTCTTATTTTACAGTTTCAGCAGGGACCTATGTATCTTTTCTTCCCTCCCAACCCTTATTTTTATGTGATATTTTCCTTACAATTCACCAAAGTATCCTTGGATTGACCTTGGAGAGTTTGTTAATTTGAGCATTTTGATTTTCAGCTTGTGTACTGAAAAAGGAAATTAGAAGAGACTGAGTTGTCCCCAGAACACCAACTCTGTTAACTAGTAAGGACTTGATTAGGGGAAATTTGCCTAAATAATTCTAAGAACCAAAGCTGCAGAGTTGGCAAAAAAACCCAAAGCAGCTGCTGAGGTAAAATAACGAGGTAAAATTTTTGTCTGTTGGGTTAAATATCTGACTTGAGATCTGCTGGGCATTTTAATCTCGAAACAGACACACCGGTGCTTCTCAGCACCATGTCGGAGTGCTAAGTAACCTCATGTGCAGTCTTTGCTCTTGCTGCAGGTGTTTTTTGAGATTTTGGAACTTTGAAAGGCAAAAATATCTGGAATCTGAGCAGTATCTTATAGGGCAGTAGTGGGCAAGAAGAGAAATAATTCCTGAGCCTTACAGGAGTCTGCGTTGGCCTTGTGATATAATATTTAAGTAGGTAAGATATCCTCATGCAGAGCTGCAAGTAATATGCAGAAATTGAAGTCAGTGCAGGAGCAATGTAATTCCTCCAGGCTACTGAGGATCAGTCTTGTGCAGCACTTCAAGTCACGCATGGTTTAAAGAACACCTTTTAAAAAATATTTAATCTTATTTTAAGGCTTACATTGGGAGAAGTCTCTCACCTTCAATGAAAAACTGTTCCAGTGTTTAATTAGCCTTTGTGATGGTAAACTATTCTTATTCCAGATTGAGTTTTTATGACTTCAGCTCCCATCTGTTGGGTCTTATGTTTCCTTTGTCAACAACTTTGAAAAGCTGCCACCAGAGCTCTCTCTTTCACCTGTATGTACAGTGATCAAGCTACAGCTGAAGCTTTTCTTGAAAGCTAAATATATATTTAATGCCTTAAGTCCTGCATTGGAAGGCGTATTTCCCAGCTAGTGAATCACATTTGTGGCTCTCCTTTAAACTGCTCATCACTTTTTCACATCTTCCTTGAATTAGACTGGGATCAGCAGCCTAATAACAGTTTAACCGATGTTTGGCTTAGAGGTGATACTGACTTTGTTCTTCAGTTGTCTTCTTTTTAAACATTCGGGGATGGAACTAGTCCTTTCTGCTGCTGCGAACTATTGGGAAATCATCTTGAGGCAATTACCTGCGATGGTCCCTGAGCTTTTCTTTGTACCTCTGTGTTTGATTGAACACCAGGGCTTGTCTCCAAATGTATTACATGGCAAAGTGCCGTATTAAAATGTATTTTACTTACGGCGGTTAACTGGCAGTAAATATCTGTTAATCTGTAAGATGAGTCACAGCTGCCCTTTCTGCATTGTCTTTGCCTTATTAATTATACAAACTAAACTGGCGGTCCTACCTGCTTTTAAGGTTTTCCTCCTTTCTGCTGCATGCTAAAAGTTGACCTCAGTGGTTCAGAGAGATCTTCAGCTCTCCGCTCAATATCTGGGCCTGATAATTTGGAAACAGCAGTAGCTTGGGTTGTTTCCTTTGTGTCTTCAGGAAAATTCCTTCGTTTCCTTTCATTCACAATATTATCCATCAAATACAAACCACAAACTTTTGTTCAACGTTTCTGCATTGATTGAAGAATAATGATCTGCTCCAAGTAACTGATTTTTATCTCATCTAGAATTCTCTTTTCTTCTTACGTTTGCAAGTTCTGTTGTACTGTATTTAACCTACTGGCCACCCATAGTTTGTTACTTTAGCTTTCAGTGTCTCTCATTAATGTTTTAGAATTAGTAACATGTTAATAGCTACTTTAGTTTCCCTTCACTTTACACACAGGAAGTCCAGATTGTATTGTTATTTTCATATTTTCCTTTTACCAGAATGGTACTTGTGATAATAGATTTCTTTTAAATATACCATTGGAATTCTAGCTGTTTGACTAAAGCAACTTTTTAGATATTTTCAGTAATTTTATGAATGTTGGGTACTGAAATGATGAAATGTAGAAATAAATTTAAAAAAAAAAGAATCTGAATTCCCATAAAAGATGAATTTTCCTTGCTTTTCAGTGGGATTTGGGAACCCATCTCTCCTTGCTTCCCTGAAGGTCATAGTCTAAATCTGGACAAATACTCTGTTACATATGGAGAATTAGCTTGCAAACTGTTCATTTTATCCTTTTATTCCTCTGAAATACCATGGGGACACTTAACATTTTATTTTGGATCTAGTGATATTAGCGATGTTTCAGCAGTAGTTCCCTTTTTACATACAGGGAAGGCATCTGAATCTTCAGTTTTTCCTGCAGCTAGATGAAGTTCTCTCCATTTCACCTTCAGATGGTCTCTGTTGTCCTTAAACAAACAAACAAAAAACAGCCCAACAAAACTCCGAGTAAAAAGAAGCAGCTGAAATCCAAGGTAAATTCCAGGTAGCAGAAGCCTGTGTTTGCTGCGGCCCTGCCTTTACCCCTACATTTCCATTATGGTGATGCTCCAGTGTAGCTGCAAAAAGGAGTCCTAAAATGAGGCAAAATGCAGCATTAGACCTTGGGGCAACTGTTCCCTGCTCTCGATGTTCCCAGCGCTGGCAGTTGCAGTTTCACAGGCAGCAGTGCTGTCCCTCGGCTACACCTGGCTGAACAGAAACCTTAACATTGGCCTCAGAGACAATGATCAGACAGCAAGCTTTTTGTAGCTTAATTACAATACTTTTCTGTTATATCTTTCCCCATCTTCAATGTTGAAGCTTGCCTTGTTTAGTTAAGCAGAAGCATAAATGACATTGGTGCTGGAGCATGTATTATGGATAGTGAAGCCATCTCCCCTGTTGACTGATCTTTTCTGCTCAGAAAAATTGACCATACAATTTTAATGTTGATTTGGAGATACAGAAGCTATTTCATGGATGGAAGAAAAATATAAAGAGAGAGTTGACAAGTAAAATTTGAAGCAGTGATGATTAGAAGAGCTGTAGGGAGAAAAAAAAAAATCTTAAGGAATAAGAAAAAGGGAGTGTTTTCTAAACTAAGTTAAAAGAAAATGATGGGGATCAGACTCTTGCCTCATAAGTTTGCTTCTCAGGATCAGGCAATAGAGCTGGTGGGATTACAGATGGAGCAGGCAGGAGATCCTGGCCCGCAGGTTCTGTTTCACTGGGTAGATGTTTCAAGTGCACAGAGCCCTAGTGCTCCAGCAGGATCTCAAAGCCCAGCCAGGCTTGTTCTTGGATAACCAGTGGTTTCAGGAGGCAGCTCTGCACATTCTGTCTTCTGAAATCAATACATAAATAGATACCTTTTTTTTTTCTTCCTCTCCTCTTTCCTCCCATCTGGGTTTTGATTTTAATCTAGGCAGCACTACTTATTGAAGAATTTATGAGACTTTAATATTAAAATGATTGCTGTTGAATAGTGTGATCTTTGATGCTCATTGTAATTTCCTGAAAACTCCTTGGACAAAAATCTTTGGATGATTGATGCATTTATGAAAACATATCTCAAGCTGCAGAATGTTTAGATATAGGTGTCATGCTTGCAGTATAAAAAGGTAAATCTTACATAATTATTTTCTTGGTTAGAGTCAGGGTGAATACAGGCTACGTACCTGACTCTGCCAGAGATGTGAGTATTTTGGAAGTAGCGCAGGACTGGGAGATTTTGCCAAAATGTTAATGAGTGGGACCTCAAACCTCCAGGCTCTTTACAAATTTAAAGCAATTGCAATTAAAGCTGCTGCAGGAGTCTGCACAGACGGATCTTGCTATACCACACTGTGTTGTTCAGATAGTCTGCACGGCTACAGTCACAGAAAGCTGTGTTTCTTTACCAGTCCCTCTGATATCATTCACCGTGCTGCTGATGGGGCTCTGCTGCATCCACAGCCTGCTCCACGTACTCATTAGCTGTCATTAGCGCCCCGTGGGCACCCATTTGTGCAGAGAGTGCGCTGCACTGGGCACGGTGCCTGTGTACACACACAAACAGCAGAACCCAGCCCTTGCCGTGCAGGCTGCGTGGCCCAAGCCCTGCTATGCACCTTGCCTCCCTGCAGAATTGCGCTGTTCGAACGGGGCTTGATGCAGGTTGTGTTTTTCAGCAGACTGCAGCTCATTGCAGGACAAAGAAAGGATAAAGAGCCTAAGCAAGACAAAGATCCAGAAAAGGGAAAGGTACCACAGGAGGAAATGCAGGGGTGAGCCCTGTTCCAATGGGGAAGATAGAGGAGTACTGTCACAGAGCCCTCTGGGTGATGCTTACAGCTCCCGACCCTCCCTGAGGGGATCTGATGTGTTCACTGCCACCGTGTCTGTGCCCGGTGTGCAGCACACGTCTGGCTGACGGCAGGCTGTCACGCTTAGAAATGGGGTCTCGATTTCCAAATACCCGATCCATGCCTAAAGCACAGTCAGTGCGTTTTAAAACAAGATGACAGCGGACAGACAGCAGAGCAGGGGGAATGTCCAGCAGCAGCATGAACTGTAATTAGATATGGGTAATTCCCTCCTGAGCAGTGATCTTTCTTGAGGAAACTGTCCCTTAACCATTTGCACTAACATGACTATTGACACCAGAAATCTAATAAGCACCACAACAGAAACTTAAGGAGGCTTGGAGCCTGAATGCACAAACAAAGCTCTTCAGTCTGTTTTATGATGATGGAGTGAGTAGCAGTACACTAATGCATTATGTGATTTACCTGCATCTAAGCTATAGCTTTTTTTCTCTACCTACACTTGGTAACAAACCTCAGAACACCAGTTGTACAAATTCTCATCCCCTCTATTGGAGAGAACAAGACAAGATCTTGCCAGCCAGCCAGCATGGCTTTCCTTAAAACATGGGCCTGCAAGATTCATCCCCGGTCCTCAGACAGAGGTCTCAGGATGCTAAAGATTATTCTAAGGGACTCATACATATACTGTTAATTTTGTTGTGAACCTTATTTGAATATCAGGCACCAAAATGGAGCAAGGGTACAATATGGTGACGAGAAGCTGCTAAATTAATGTAGACTGTGATTAAGTTACAAAAGATGTACCCGTTATTAACCAATTGATATGAGATAAATGCTTTCTAACCACCTGTGGGAACCGCAGGATGTGTGGGTCCAGCCACCTGGATGATAAAGGAAGATCAATACTAACACGACTGTCCAGACAAATAATACGATCATGATTAAGTCACAGCAATTAGTCAAAACATAAAGGGTCTTGTAAAGGTTATACAGAAGTATGTTATTTATGAGTGCAAGGAGTGGTAGCTCAGGCCATGAGAATGATATCTCGGGTCAGAAAACTGCCTGTGTATGGATGATACGTGAATGTATGTTGGGCCTGGGAGCGTGAATGGGTGGGTTGGAACGTCACTCACGAGATTTGCATGGGAATGTGACTGGAAACAGTCACAAGGTGAGTGTGGTGTGTTTGGAATAACATTTTTTGAAAAAGCACCCTGTCTGACCTCTCGGTCCAGGCTCGTATCTGTAAACCTATAAATAGAGAAAGGCTGGTTGAAGAAGGCTCAGTTCAGTTCAGCTCTGCTCTCGCTGCAAACAAGAACTCTGTGTCTGTGCATCCCTGTCTGCATCTCCATGTGCGTCGTTCTTTATCGCCACACCACCTGCAAAACAAGGGGATATTTTTAAGTTTTAGATCCTTCTGCATGACAAGAGACAGAAAATTAAGTAATACATTGATTAGAAGCGGAGTGCTTAGTTTATATTTAACTAATAATTAATAGCTGTATTATAGGTAAAAAACTAATAAATTATAACTAACTTTATCAATTATTTCTTAGTATAGATGTATCATGTGTTAAATATTTCAAAAAATTGTAATGAATATGAAATAATTGTGTGAATATAAGCAACACAAGAGCATCCGGTCGTTGGAGCACTTATGGAGGATGATCCCCAGTGTTCCCCAGCAGTGATAAAATAAAGAATGGCTGGTAAACAGTATAATTGACTCTGCTGTTAATTTTATTTCTTTGTTTCATGGCTTTCATTTTTGTACACCTTTGAAATGAACAGTCAGGGATTTCCCTCAGCAGGAAAGCTTTTTGGTTTCTGATCTGCAAAAATGGGATTCAGACACCTTTTATTTTTCTTTCTGTTTGGCAGTTTTTCACCCCAGACTCAACTGAACATTTGCTGAAAGAGATAACCTCTGAGTAAGTAAAATACTTCCTTTATTTCTCCTGCAGGTATTGTCCTGAAACATCCCACATTTGTTTGCTTAAATCTGTAATGAATTTAGTTCATCTGAGAATTATATGGAAAGTTCCCATCAAAAAGCCTACAGTTGAGAAATGTGTTAGATGTATGAGAAGGGTGAGAGTAGATGCTGTGTCCAAGAAAAGGTTAATGTGAGAATATTGGGGTGAGGGAGGAAGCTAGAGGAAATGCCTTGGGAACAGGGCAGAAACTGCTATGGAAACAATAAGAAGGTAATGGAAAAGTCAATTTTTCTCTAGTAGTGGCCACTACAGCACATCTAGCAGAGAAGGAGGACTTTAAACATACTGTATTCCATTCCTGTATTGCTAAGCAACACACTCAGACTTCAACTGTTTTGGCTCATAATGGAGAGAATCCAGAAAATGTGTTTGTTGTACAGGAGAAGGCGGTACGTGATACAGATCTCGTTGAAGTAAAGAAAATGTATTACAAGCAGACACCATTTGCCAGATTTTTCTGCTCGATACTTAAATGTATTGAAATGGAGCTTGGCGAGGAATATAGACATCAGCATCCTGGATTTCTTTTGTCCGTGGCTTTATATCCAAATCCAGATTAGCTCTGCTTTGGGCCCAGCAACATCTCCCACCTGCAGGGGTACAAACTGGAACACAGGAGGTTCCACTTAAAGATGAGAAGAAACTTGTTCCCGGTGAGGGTGTCAGAGCCTGGCCCAGGCTGCCCAGGGAGGTTGTGGAGTCTCCTTCTCTGCAGACATTCCAACCCGCCTGGACACCTTCCTGTGTAACCTCATCTGGGTGTTCCTGCTCCATGGGGGAATTGCACTGGATGAGCTTTCCAGGTCCCTTCAACCCCTGACACCCTGGGACTCTGTGACAGTCAGAGTCCATCTATCTCCCAGCCAAAAAACCGAGAATGTATAAAAAGATTATAAACTATAGATGCAGCGGTTGCCATGGCGTACCCTTTCTGCCCAGCCTGAGTCCATGTGCTGCAAGGAAGCGAAGGTGCTGCTCAGGGACTAACTAGGTTTAAATGCATCGTGTTATGCTTGTACTTGATCTTCTGTGGAGGATTTTTTCTGAGTTGTCCCAAATTTTCTGGGCTGCTTAATGTAGTTTTATCTCTTTCCATTACATAGAGTTGATCCTTCATTAGGTCCCTTCGGAGTTCTCAGTCCTCTAACAACCAGTAGTGACTTTTTATGGGTCAGTGTGAGCAAGAGGAGGCTTAGCTTAATGCTTAATTACAACTGCAATTATTTTGTTGCAAAATCAACCTCTCCCTCCTCAACTTGTAAAATCAATCTCTTTTGAAAAGCTTGGCCTTAAAATGCGTACAAGTTAAATTGTGTAAAGAGAGCAAATCTAGCAGAAGACACTTTTCTGACTTAAGCCATGGCATGTTTATTTCAACTTCTGCATCTACTTTCAAAGATCCTGAATGCTGTGGTGACCAAACCATTAGCAATATGACACAAGATTCTGCTATATAATTGGGCACTCCCCCAATTCATGGATATTAACAGTGGGAAGTATTCAGTTAGAAATCAAAAGAAACCTGAAATTCCGACAGCTTTTCCCACCAACCAACTCAATCAGAAGTGTGTAACCCACTCCTGAAGCTGCAGACACGTGAGACTTTGCCAGGACACAAGAGCTGCGAACTCCTTACTCACCCTAAACTGAGCTGATGTTTTTCTGACTCTTGCTTCTAACTTGGTCCTTTCGGGAGGTTTTATCCCTCAGATTAGCTCAAATGGAATAATTCTATTTGTCACAGCTCCTCTGTGTGCACGGAGCCTCAATTTGTCACCGGACACCAACTCAGCTGAAATCTTGGCGTCCAGGAGTCGCTCAGTTATAGGCGCGATGCTTAGAGCTATTACCAGCAGCAGTTTACAGGGTAATACATAATAATGGAAATGAGGTTTTCTGCCAGGACAGCATGTACAGAGTGGTTTTATGGTAAAGAAAAAAAAAGCATTGGCTTTGACTTTAGGGGAGCTTTGTTTAATTTCTACATTTGTCACAGACACATCCAATTGTAGTTATGTCTAATCTCTGTTCCCAGAACAAATGCTTTCCATAAATAATATAATTAGCTAGTCTTGTAATAGTATAATACTTTCTGTGACCTTTAAAGTGACTATGGATTTAAAATCACCTTTTCTTCTTCTTTATTTTGATTTTGTAATGAGAGCAAGAAGATGCAGTACCTTTGCTAGTCCCTGGGAGTCACAGTTCTAATACTTATTGCAGCTCCAGGAGCATCATCAGCTGGATGTTGGGAAGACAGTGTTGGCTGGGAGCATTCCCTGAGAAATTGTTCTGAAAAAAAATGCTTCTTCTGCAAAACATAAAATTTCTGCATACATAAGCATTTTTTCTTCCATCAAAAGCTTAAATTCTGCTAAATGTTGCAGATTTTTGACAAGATTTTCGATTTTTAAGTTTGGGTTGGTTTTGATCTGAAACTGATTTCTTTTCAACTCTACTATTGAGCAGCTTCAAAGCAAACCATCCAACTATTTTCCTTAAGAGCAACTTCAGCTGAAGTAGCATCTGAATGTTGATAGATCTGAATGTAACAGATATTCAGATCACAGAATCGACTGGGTTGGAAAAGACCTCAGAGATCATTGAGTCCAACCCTTGGTCCAACTCCAGCCCATTGACTAGATCATGGCACTAAGTGCCATGGCCAATCTCAGTTGAAAAACCTCTAGGGCCGGTGAGTCCAGCACCTCCCTGGGCAGGCCAACGAGTCAGTTACCTGACTCTTGTGAGCAGATGCGGTTGAAAATGTTTCTGACTGTTTCTCCACTTAATGATGCATTCTATGGAGCTATACCAATATCAGCAAACAGTTCTGATGTGAAAATTGTAAACACTTTTTTTTTTTTTAATATATTTTTTCATTATATTATTATGCTTGTTTTCAAAATCTCAACCATTAAGTATTTTGTATTATCAAAATGTTCTTGTCCTGCAGTAATTTTCAGCTTCTCAGTTTGAATAGGGATTTGAATATCTTCAGTGCTGAATTTTGGCATGGTGAGACTTGACAATTCTAGTTAAAGTAAGTTAGGAAGCTAATGAGTTTACCATAGACTATAGCATAGAAAGATATTACTCCTGTTTTAAGAAAGGTGAAATGAAATGTATTAATTTCAGTGTTTTGGTCACTATGACCTGCAAAGCTTTGACTATAGCAAAGAGTTAAATGCAGCAATCCTGAATGCACATGTACTTTTTTGCTGAAAGACCGTAATCCTTTTCTGGAGGCTTTAGCAGACTGAGGTACAAGTTCTGACTCTTGTCTCTTCTGTGGCCAAACGGCTGTTTGAGCAATGGGCCATAGTGTGAAAACAGTTAACCCTGTCTGGTTTGCATGATCGCTAGAGAAACCACAGTGTTTCTGAAGCGCATCTGATGACTTTTAGCAACAGTACTGAGAAATTTTATTTGTGTAGTAATAAAACTTCCTGGCATGGATAGTACAGTAAGTAATGATGACTGTGCATTCTAAGGGATAAAGACTAAATATTGGAGGTTACATGTCACAAATGTTGTTTTTCTGTGGAAAACATGGCTACAGCTACAGTCATTCAGTACAACCCATTGAAGTCATGGGAACACCTGAAATGCCAGATGGCTCTGCTTATTTCCATGTAGAGTGTTTAAACATTTAAATTATCTTCTAGGATGTTCTTTTAATATTTAAATTAAAACTGTTATACTTCAGATAATATATTTGATTTCATGTGAAAATTCTGCTTCTGCTGTCCAACAGTTGAATCTAAAATCTTCAGCTACATAACTTGAGTGAAAGGACCTGATTTGAAAAACTCTTTTGGCATTTAGATCCATAGAAATAAGTGCATCACTGAAATCAATAGGGATGAGAACTTTAAATGTGTTATTTATTTTGTAGTAAGCAGAAAAGTGAGTCTGTCAGTAGGCATTTGCAAGACTCCAGGGTTCATATTCAAGGTGATCGTCTTTTTTAAAAATTTTTGGAAACAACTCTGTTAAATACGAAAAATAATACACATAGGTCAGTGCCTTTAAGAGTAACTCAAGTACAGCCAAACCAACATTCTGCTCTTAACAGATATCCGTGTTCCCCTCACCTTCCCTCAGCAGAAGCCTGAGCAGATGGATGAGCTTTATGCTGTGCCCTGAGGGTGAACCAGCTTTGGGATGTGTCTTGGACCATGGTGCAGAGTGACTTGATTTAAGGGTCCTCCTCTGAAATTACTTCTCACCAATCCCTGTTCCCAGCCAGGATTTGCTGCCGTCGATCCTGGAGACGAGGCTGGTCCAGGTCCCTCTCAGTGGGTGTTGGGCTATTAATGATCTGGGTTATGTCCTTCCAATAGTGAAAAGCCAATGTGGTCTTTGTGATGTTATATCCCTGAAGCACGGCAGGTGATGATTATAAATTTAGCAGCGAAACAAGCAACAAACACTCTGCCAAAGCGGAGTTTTTGGTGTCATATACAGTGACCTTTAAAAAAGCTGTCAGTCCAATTTTTTGCAATGCTTCCCAAGATACGGCTGCACATTTTTGTTTATAGGGTCTCTAATTCCTTAGGGGCAGATTTTATACTAAAGGAAGCAGAACATAGAAACCTTATAACACAATTACTGAATTACCATGCAAAACATACATCACATGCACAGTCCAGTTTTAGGTATGTTAAATTTATTTGTCAGACCTAAAGGTGAAGCATAGGGAAATTTTCCCAGGATAGAAGCCAGAAAGGTACATAGAGGTCTCCTTCAGTGCTGGATCTTTCCTAAGAATTTCTAGTGGAGATGTTAATTTCCTTTTCCATGTTTAATGGCATTTGTTCAGGTTTCTGGTGCTGGAAGCTATGGCAGAAATCCTTGATCCCATTTGTGATCACAGTAACCCATGGCAGAGGGCCCAATAAGGCATTAAGTCGCTGCCAGGACTCTCTGTTATCTAAACAGTTGTGTAGTTTCATCTCATTCAAGATGCAATATCTAGGAAAGATTTTGCTAAGTATTGCCAGGACAGGCAGTTTTATTTGTTTTGTAGAAAGGGGACTGATGGAAGGGTTTGGGGAGGGCCTAAGCCAAGTGTTAGGATTACAGTTTCTGGAAGGCTAAGGAGGAACAGAGAGGGTTCTTCTATGCTGCAGGTTTTCCTATGGTGTTAGGACATTACCAGCCAGCTGCCTGCCCAGTTACTGCTGCTAGTCTGACCTTTTGGGGTTCTCTGTGGCAGAGAAGATGACTTCCTCAAGAAAGCATAAACGAATCTGCAGGTATACATATGCCACAAGCAAAGTGTGATACCTCTGAAAGAGAGCAATCCATGGGCAAAGCCCTCTCTCCCTGTCGAAACACTGAGTTATGTGGGGTTATACATTGAAGTCTCTAAGAGGGTGGCTCTTTCAAATAAGGTTTGTAATATCTGACCTTATGCCTTACAGATCTGCTGGCCTCCAGGACAGAAGTTTGGGGGGACACAGGTGTCCTGCAGACATACATGTTACTGTGTACACTAAGGACTGCATGTCTCAATGATTTTGGTAGGAAAAGTGGTGCAGGTAGCACAGGGTCTGTGGTTGTGTGCACTGAGGAACAGCTGCCTCAGATCTGCTTTTGGCTGCAGCTGCCTGGCTGTCCAGGGGGCAGACACTGGGTGGACTTGGGTTTACTTCGTGTTTGGGAGGAAGCCTGTCAGGGGTACATTTCTGTATAGCCTTAATAAGCTTTTACTTTTCAGATAAGCAAGCGAGTTACTTCTGGCAGAAAATAAGGGGATCTTTAAAATTTTGAAGAGATACCACATCTGGTATGTTTTTGTGTGGTGGTGGTGGTGGTGGAAATGCCTGTTGGGAGAAGCTTTGGCAAAAGAAACATGATGTTTCCATGTATTGCAGATAGATCACCTATTTATTGTGACACCGTGGTCAAAGTAGACTGCTGTACCCACTCTTCCCTTGGAAAGCAAAAGTGATTGTTTAATTGACTGTGCTGAGAATGAGATCAGGCTTCTGTAAATCACCGCTTAGAGCTGCCAGTTCTCTGTGATATACATCCTGTGGTTCCTTCATGAACCGGCCACATTCCTGAGGTATGGATTCGTGCTGGCTGTGTGGAGAGCTGTCACTGGTGGGTCAGTACAGGCTTCCCTGGAGAGAGCAGGGGGACACACTTCGGAGGAGCTTCCTCCTGATGTACAAAATGTAGGGAAGGGAGAATAATCTAGATCAGAGGAGCAGCTGGCATGTCCTGTTCTCTGTCATGGAATGAAGAGCAGGGAGGGACCAGGTAGTGTCCAACTTCTGCAAAGGCAAATGATGATGTTCTGCCTCTAAATTAGCCTGGTTTGCAAGGTACCACTCAATTCTTATTAAAATGTCTGCATTTAACTGAAACAGCATGACCATTGTGGTATATCAGCTATTACCTCAAGCCTAGCTAGCAGCAAGTTAGTGATGAAAGTAGTGTGGGTTACGTAAGATCTCATTTGTAAAATGTCATTTAAATATGTTCAAAAGAAATCAAGCATCGATATGGTTTGTTGCTTTGGTTTTTTTAAATGAAATTGGCAGGTCACATCTGTGCTTCGTTAGGTGCCATGACTTAGTTATCATACAATGACATTTGTCATGACAGCAAATGTCTTGGGTAGGGGAGTGGAGTAAATCTGTAGCAAAACTAAGTGTCATATTCGTGTTTACAATTGGAGGCTGCTATGAGTTTTTATGAACCACCTCAGGAGCAGCAGCTGCAGCTTCTTTGGGAGGATATTTGCTCTGATATTAAGGGGATGGCAAGTTGAGGAGCACAATGAGCTCATATTTGGCTAGGATTTACCAGGCTCTATTACAGTATGATATATATTAAATAGACCCCACCTGCTGATATAATTTTGTCCCTCTAGTAACAGAAAGGAGCCCACTTAATGCCTGTATTTATGGTCATTGCTCCATCTACCTATGCCATGTGGAAAAAAAGCAGCTCTGATAATACATGTACATATTAAGGATCTAATTTAAATTCTTCAACTGGTTGCAATGGAAAAGGCTTTTGGTGAAGGCTGTGGCTTTTCTTTGCTGCTTTTCATTGTCACACAAGTATAAGACATTTAGATGTATTCTGGGTTAATTACATCCAGAGTGCTACCATCTCCTGGTAGGCTTACAAAGCCTGTGAAAGCTCTGGTGAGGATATCCCTGCAAAAAAAGCACCATTTCTCAATAGCAGAAGCTTAAATTCTGCTTTCATCAATTTTTGCCCAGTCCTAACAGTAGAACAAGGTCTTGAGAATTTTAAAGCTTTCTGTTGTGAAGCATCTGAAGTTGGGTAGCCTGTTTGTCTGGGAGGTGAAAAAGTCCAAGGCTCTTTAAATGCCACTGCGTTGCCATTTTATTTCTTATTCATTCAGTGAACGTATCAAATAGCTACAGGCATCCATCTGTCATTTTGAGGCCTGACCCATCAATTCGAACACGCAGCTGCACAAAGGGACGACCTCTCAGAATACTCACCGCCATCCCCAGCGTCCTCAGCAGTCAGGAAAATAAAAATAAAGGCTGATGTATGAGTTACACACACCAGCAGCTCTTCAGGTTCTTTCCTCTGGGTTTTGTGATGACGTTTTACCCTCTCCTTTCTCTAAGGGAGGTAAGAAACAACTGACTAGTGTCTCCCAGGGCATTCAGTGCAATGAAGCTTTTGATGAATTCACAGATGCTTTATAGCCTTTGAACTGAAAGTGCTTCGCTGTCTGTGCCCCAGCTCCTCTGTGCACGGTGCCCAGGGGTTCTAGCTTGGCCGCGCTACCTGACCTCAAGTCTAGACACTGGCTCTGGCGGAGTTTCACAGCTGTTGTCAGATGTTGCGTTCGATTTTGAGTCTGGAGAGGAGTGAGGTGGCCAGACTTTTCCAGTGTTGTTCAGAAGCTGCATATTTTTTAAAATTTATTTTCAAATCAGTGAAAAGCACCCTGACAGGTCTCTGTCTCAGACAATTGGTTAGTTAACCCGGGAGAGTTCAATCCATTTGCATTTTTTCCCTCACGTAGTTTTGTCATAGCAATGCTTTTAACTGAGGCTCTCAAGACTTTTTTGCATTCAAAATGAGCAGAGTTCAGGGGAGAAGCCTTTAGTGTCACATTTGCGCAATCTATTTAGGATATATTTTTTCCTCAGGGCTCAAGATACAAAGTTAAAGGTACAGTCCTTTCAGTCTGTCTCCCTCTTTCCCTCCTGTTTACGTGTGGTGCAAGCGCAGATGAGAATAGCTCCACTTATATCTGCCAACAGTTAAAATCTTCTAGCTATAGAATGATTCATCCAGATTTCAGTCTTGTTGAGCTCATTCTAGGGCACTGGAGAAATGTATGAACTGCAGACAAGGATACAATTTAATGTGCTTTTTAAGTGCATATTCACAGTTAAAATTGACTTTGTGATTCTCCTTGCCTTTCTAATCTTTGCCTAAAGAAATAGGTTTGCAAATACATACAGTCTAACCAATATCTCTGTTTAAATCTGAAAGCCTATTTTAGGGACAACCTTTTCCAGTTGCTTGGTCTTGTTACCCAGAATCATGGCTCTTACAGAGTACCCTATTATTTATGACAACAAGCAGGATGATGATCAGCATAAAAACCGTAGAACCAATACAAATGCCTCTTACCAAATGCATGCTGAATATATCCTGAGGCATTAAAGAAGTCAAGTGGATCAAGAAGTAACTACTACTTTGCAGACATCTGGTAAAAGCACAGATTGATTCTGAATATCTCCCAGCAATGTAGTGCTGGAGATAAAGAAATAACTACTGTTGTGAAAACATCTGCTAATTTTATGTTCACTGGGAAATTCACACTACAAAAAAACGTTGCTCCCTCATTTGCGGTTATCTGGATTTCTTTTTAATTAGGGCTAGATGGTGCAAGGTGGATAATAGCAAAATTGCTTCAGATTGACACAGTTGTGAAACATATTGAGATGATTTTGTTTATGATGAGAACCAGTGTGAAATGTCTGACTGTGCTTCCTGATGGCAGCCCAGAGAGGGTCTGTAACTCATTCTCCCCTTCGTCATGCCATTCCGGTTTGCTCAGTGAACAGCCTGTTAATGCAATGGTAGGTTCGGCTGCATTAGCAGGAGCAGAGTCCCTGTCTCTCCTGCTGTTCTCATCTCCAAAGATGAGGGTGAACATTTTAGCAATAGATGGATGGCCCAGGGTGTGGAAGCTTTCCAAAGAAATGGCTCTGCCAGTGGTTGCAGCCCTGTCCTCAAGCATGGAGAAAGAGGTCGCCCATGGGGGGGACTGCTCTCCTGTGCTCTTAACTCTCTTTCCCCAAATTCATCATTCTTCCTTAGGCAGCTCCTCTGTAAGTTCTGCATTGTGGCTCCTCCTAAACTTCATTGAGCAGCAAAACACAAGTTATGCTTCTTGTCCTTAGGATAAATGCAGAACAACTCAGTCCTGAGTGTGTCTTCACTGGGGGTTTGTGCACCTTGGATGTGCTTTGGCCTGTGCACACCTGGGGCTCGTTGTGTGCACCTGTGGCTCGTTGTGGGTGCTGAGGAACTGAGCTGGTTCAGCTGCTGAGGGCTCTGTCCTCCGCCATTTCTGCTTTGTTCTCAGAGGTGAAGGGAGCATGGAGCCCATCGTTTCTTGTGCTTGCTTCAGTGGGCCTACTCAGCAGGACAGCATCTCCCACTTTTTGTTGAAGGCTGTGACTTTGCAGAAGATACAGGAATAGCAAAGCATCTGGAGAGAGCAGAGAAGTTAAGGTTTGTACTGCTGGATGGTGGGACCTTCTGTGAATAGCAATGCATTCACAAAAGATTTGAGGTTTTCAGCGGGGAACTGCTTTTTTTGTTTCAAATGGAAGTTAGCTTTCAGCTAATATAGATTTATCCACTTTGGGATACAAAATCCTGCTTTCTGCTCTGTGCTATTTCTCCTGAATGCCACAGGAGGCTTCATTTTTCCGTGACAGTTAGCTAAAGGGCGCGTTTATTTGACAGCTCCTTCATCAGTGAAAAAGTAGAAAAGACATTAATCTAAGGTTATATGCAGCATAGTAGCACCACGGAGCTCGACTAAGTACTTCAGAAAACAAGAGCAAAAGCTCCTTTCAGTGCTGTGGGGTTAACTGGGAAATCAGACTTCTGTAAGTCAGTTCTAATGTATGATCTGTGTATGGAGAGAACAGCTTCTCAGGAATAAATTTGGTGTAAATGGTAGGGGGTGGGTAGGAGGAGGGTGGAAAAACCCCAGATGTGAAAGAGGTGTGAGAAGTCAGGGGTGTTCTGGGATCACACAAGGTTAGCTCCCACTGCTGGCAGCAACAGCATTGCAAGTCCTGCCCCCAGGATGCTGCCTAATTAGCTCAGCCTGGATTTTTAAATTATTTATATTATAGCACCGTGTAGAGGGCTGGGTCAGGGAATTATGCACACACCATTCGAAGGCAGCCCTTGCACTGAGGCTCTTTACAGAGAACGGAAACTACATTGGTATTTTTTATGCGTGCGATTTGTTATTGGCCCTGTGGGACTTTTCACAGTCTCGGTGGGACGTTGCATGAATACGTGGTAAAATGTGTGCCTTGAAGGGACAGCGGTCTTCGAGTGAGCAAAATACACATGTACCTGGTGTAGTTAAACAGGTGAACAGCCCCTGGAAGTGAAAAAAACTGTATGTCTAAGTGTAGGTAGGTGGCTTATGCTACTATGAAACAGGAAAATAAGCAATGCGAAGGCAGGGGGTGAGAGCAGAGGATTGTGAACCTCCTGTGTACACTAGCACAGGGCACAGCCCTAAGTACCAGGAATGAAATCCTGTCTCCTCTGGGAGTTTTGTAGTTCTGTTATTACTTCAGTTGAGTCAAGGTTTCCCAAGTCTTTGTTCCCTTTTTATAGCCTTTTATTATGATCCTGAACAACTGAAAAGGTTTGGGCTTCTGCGGATAAATCATTTTCAAGCATTGACTTTTCTTGACAGTTTTAAATGTCAATCTGTTCTTAGCTGGTGGATTAGTGAGGCTTATTATAGACTATGTTAATGTAGTCTGCATACGCAGATCTGCATTTGTAAGTACCATGGAAACATGTGTTAACGGTTTTACATAACGACAGGTAAAACACTCGTCAATGTTTCAGCTGTCGATGAGAGGAATCTGAAAGCCTGTCCTCAAATTCCTTGCTGGGCTGACAGAGCTCTCCTGCTTTGCCAGGTGATCAAGAAAGACCTTTCCTTGTGGACAGGTAAATTGTCACCACAGCCAGGGGGCATTCTGTGTGTAGTGTTGCCAAGTCCTGCCTAAGGTGAGGCCAATCTCATTTGATTTCTATTAAAATGCAGTATTTGAGGTTTTATTAATTCTTGTCTGCACCCAAGGCTGATGCTACTGCAAGAAACTGCTTTAGTGTTTTAAAAAAACCCAAACCCACAACAGAACCTGATCCCCAGACTTTAATTACATGGGATGCTACAAATGAAGCTTGAGCAAGAGAAATCTGTGCTAGTTATGGGGAAAAAATGACGCAAAGTGATAAATCCTTTAGTGACATATATATATATTTTTTTAAATGGATTCTTTTGTCAGAGTTATTTTTACTCCAGGAAGAAACTGTGCCTTTTACAGATGATGAGCTTGTACTATTCTTTGTAAGGCAGTATTTCTGGTATTCACAAGAAAGCAGACTAAACGGAAAATGTGAGTTAGTAGTTTCTGCAAGTTAAAGTGGAACAATCCCTTTTAATACTTGATTAGATTAAGTGGAACCTTTACAATCTGAAATGCTTATTTGCAATATGTATGAGGTGGAAAATGTATCTCAATTCATATTTATATGTTTGCATTGTGTATTTGTCTCATAGGGCAACTTGCATACAAATCAATATATATTCATTTTGGAAAATAAAAAGACTGTCAGGCAGATAAACTGGGTGCCGAGGCCTCTCTTGCACGTTATTTGGAATAGTAAAGTTTTGCATTGTTGGGTGAGTGCAATAAAGGGCTGCGTATCTATTGCTGATGGAGGAGCCAGAGGAGAATCCAGATTTCACTCCTGTGTCTCTGAGATAACAGGCCTGAAATGCAGAAATATTTGTTTAAGTTTAAATGCATGAAGAGAACAAATCTGAGTAATGCACTGCATGTGTTTATGTGTGGGGGGTTTTTTGTTTGTTTTTTTGTGTTGTTTTTCCATAGTCACGTTGACAACGACATCCTTCCTTGCAGGCTGGAGTTAAAGGAAAAATATTCGTGCTCACAGGCTCTGTTTTGGATGGGATGGGAAGCTGAAATTTGCGCCACTTTGTGTGTGACAGTGCCGAAGAATGAGTCATTTTGGTGTAACACTGAACAGCTAATTCCAATAAGGCACATTATTACCTTTTAAAGGCACTCCCTGTGCTCCACTTAAGGATTCCAGCATTGTTTTTTCTGCTGCTGTAGGAGTTTGTGTTAGAGTTTTAAGGAAACAATTCCCATGGATTGGACTGAGAGTGCAGATGGATTAAGAGCAGCCCTGAGGAGGAGGACTTGGCCGCGTTGGTTGATGAGAAGCTCAGCGCCAGCCAGCAATGTTCACTTTAAATAAGTCCAATAATAGTTGTTCTGCCTGTTTAGCCCCTGCCCTGCACCTTGCAGTAGGTATTAACAAAGTGAAGATATTGAAGCCAGTACTTTGTTTTCTTGATAGCCTGTTGTAAAAGTGTGGTACTTGTGGGTTGGGTGAGGGCCTGGTTTGTTTTTAATAAAAGGCTTGAATTATTTCTCCAACTTTGGCTTCACATTAGGGCAGCATCTATGTGTTAAACGCCTTTGGCTTGCCCTTACAAGACAGAAAGATGCAATGGGAAAAAACGGCATGTTTGAAGTACTGTAGGGTCAAACATTTCTGTGGCAGCAGAAAGTGGAGCCAAGTGTCCTCACAGAGGCCCTGAGTGACACCATTTCCACAGGGTCATGTGGGGCTCTGCATGGGGCTACTGAGCCTTGTACTTTCTTGTCAAGGACGGGTAGCAGAGGAAGCCAGACACACAGTGTTGCTGTGCTCGGGTGGTTACACAACCGTTCCCGGACACCCTGCAGCTCTGTCAGTGGGGCCTTGTGCCAGAGATGGTGCTCTGCGGGTCAAAGAGGCCAAGCAATGGATCTTGGATGCTGCGATGCTTAGCAGGAGTTTGACTAGTCAGATGTGCTCTTTCAAATATGATCATCAGCTCAAAGCAGTGAGCAGGTCTCTGGAGTTCAGTGGTGCTGAGTCCTGCTCTCTTTTAAATGAAGTTTCCACTATGCATTACTTCTGGTGTCAGGACTGTGCTGGTTAACAGTATCTGACTGCAGGTTCAGTCCCTGCTGCCTTCACTGCTAGGGACAACATCCTCCATTCCTACCGAGACTGAACTGATCGAACGTTATCGTCCTTGATTGATCTGCTAGTATGCAGTTTGTTTTGATGTTTCTTTTTATGCCAGTCACTTCCAACAGCGTTACTCTAGTGCTAATGATGCATCCTTGTGCCTACATGGTGCCAGTGGAGCAGCACGTTGAATGCAAACCTTTAGAAAATACGTCTTTGTAGCCATCTAACCTTTGTATTCACCACCTAACAGTACACAAATGGACCTGGGGTTGGGTGGTGATATGTCATGAGATGCAGCACTGAACACATAAGGTGTATGAAGTGAGTAGATGAGCTGGGAAAATAGAAGCTGAATTTAACCTGCCAAATTAGTTTAGTGGGGGGAGACTGTAAAGCATTTCTCATAGATTGAAATTAATTGCTGTAGGTTGTGATGCTCATGACCTTTAGATTTTTTTGGTAGTAAAGCATAACCTGTTCTCCTGAGAAGAAAATCCCCATCACAAAAGACACCTCTTACATTATTCAGTCCTTTGGTGTGTGTGGCTAAGTCATTTTATTTGGAAGAGTTGGTATGATTTCAGCATGAGGATGTCCTCTGCTTTAATTCAATCTCCCTGACCTAAGTTCAAACCCATCACACGTTGTAGCAACTGCAAATAATTCCCTTGTAAAGATTGTCAGAAGTGAAATGAGGTTAAGTCAAAACCCCACAGCTCTCCAGGATGCATGACTAGCGCATATGAAGGGGTGATTGGCAATTGCTGGTCAAAGTGTCAGTTTTAAATTGTCCTTGGAAGAGTTGTCATCCTTAGAGGTTCAGCTCAATGACAAGGAAATTAGAGAAGTGCCTATAAAAGCTGATCTTAACTTGAAAATGCCCAATGAGAGAGTAAAAGTTTGAGAAGATAATTTAAGAAAGGCAAGAAATCTAACTTTCCACACAATTGTTAACAGCTAATACTACAAGCTACTTCCACACTGATTTTTTATCTTCTGACTTAGCCTTACTGCATCAAATTTTAAAAAAGTACTCAAGGATTAGGTGTGTTTGTGACTCATACGATTTTCAAAGCATAGGAAAGGCTGAACGACTAAGTCTGTCTAGCCACCAGTAGGACTTGGATCTTCATCCTGACTGGATGTCAGGGCTTGTCAGAGGAAAGCAGGTTCTGAGCTTGTGCCTTTGAGATCTCAAAATGCTTGTGAGATAAAAGGTCAATCATCTCTGAGCCTGTACAGTCTTTTTGTAAAAGCATTTTTTGGCGTAGAGTTGGTGGGTTTTTAGAATGAGATGCATTCAGTGTTTCATTGGAATGTAGATTTTATGTTGCAGTAGAGTTTTGATACTTGGTGGGTTAAAATAAGGTGTCTTTACATTAGCAAACATGCAGTCAATATGGAGGAGTTGTGTATTCCAAGTGGAGATCTTAACAGGACTTTGCATAGGTGATGTTCTTACTCTGAGCAGACTTAAAACTGATGCATTTACATTAAACAGCTTCTTCCTGGTTTTTAGTCAAAGGTTAATATTTACAAATCTAAATCCTGCCTGTATTAGGAAGGGGCAAAAGTGCATCTGTGTAATTGTATTACTAGAGTTGTCACCTTTCTTGCCTTGTTTTTGCCAAATGTCATCTCCCACCTGATCTCCAGAACTGCAGAAGACATCCAGCCACAATGAGTTATCAGCGAGCTGGATTTCAGCAACCACTAAGAGATGGGGACAAGGTGTGTGGGGGGGGAAGTCTTTTTCCTTAAAAAACAAAACAGCAAACAAACAGAAAAACCCCATTTATAGAGCTCAGTTTTATTGATGTAATCGCTGTGAAAACTTTATTCTTAAAGGACAAGGGAAGCTAAGGGGTAGGAAATACGGAGATGGACTGTATCTCTCTCGAGTAGTAATACATAACGGTTGCCATACTTTTTCTGCATGTGTGTAGAATAATTAGAAATGTCTCTTTGTGCAGTATATTCAGCTACATTTGAGAGCTTCTCAGCAATGTATCTTTCAAAGTTAAATTTAACTTGACACCTTTCTCAGTGACCATTAATTCAGTTTGTAAGAGAGTCTGGAAACCTTTGATATTGATAGTGTGTTGCTGCAATTACTGCCCATGGTCCTGAGGCCATACTGAAATAAAAAGGCCTGCATACTTTGCTTTTAAGTCAATCCCTTAGAGGCTCAATCAGTTTGATTTCTGAAACCTGTGCTTGGCAGTGAAGCTGATTAAATTCTGCTGGTATCAAGGCTGCATACAGTGGGTTCAAAACCTAGGTGCAATGTCATGTTCTTATAGTGGAGGTTATTACACCAAATTTTGATGTTTTAGAATCCATGATTTTAAAAGGAAAAAAAAAAAGCAACACAATTTTCAAAGGGTATGAAAAGATGTGTGGAGCTGGGCAACAAATGAGCTCAAAACCAGTAGATTAAGAGCTATAGGACACAGGCGTTTTGCTCATGTTGAGTTACTTAGTTAAGCGTGTTTCTTGCACGAGTAACGGGTTGAAGCTGGGAGAATACGATCCGAGCAGCAAGCGGACATCAAGTTGAGGCAGAGGCCGAATGCATTAGCAAATTAACATCCACGCTTTGCAAATTTCTGTTGGATTTTGCAGTATAAGGAAATGCAGTAAATTGCCCCACAACTAATTCCTTGTAATTAGAACCCAAGCCAAGTATTGCCGAGTGTCCTGTAGGTTACAAATGTGCAGTACTTAGAGCCTAACGTTGCATCCAGTTTTCAAGCTGAATGATGGAAAAGGCTGCAGATCTTGCTTATTGGTTCAATGTGAGTTTATAGGGCTGTCATGGATCTTTCTGGCTTTGAGATCATCTGCATTAGCTGAAGGATCTATGTTGGAGAAGAACCAGTTTCTCGGTTTCCAATGCCACAGAATTGGGCTCCACCCTCCCATTACGTTAGACTGTCTAGAAGTGTCCTGGATTACTGCTATTATTTTGGTTAGAAAAGCAACACTCCTTTTCACCCCCAATTGCTCTCATAGATTATACTAGGAAATGTCTGTCAAGTAATAAGAAGCAATGTGCCCTTGGAAATGGCTGGAACTGTTAAAAACAACCCGCTCCTCCTGAATTGCAGCATACTTCTCCAGGCCTTGCAGTTGGGATGTTAAGCTGAGTAAAGAGGAGAGAGGGATTTTTACTACTTCATTAGTTAAGGTAATATTTGTGGAAAATGGTAAGCCCATAGTAACTTACTCCAAAGAGTTCTAACAGAGCCCTTCCTTAAGAGAGATTTTTAATGACTGATGGTAATTCCTGAGTGAAACTTCATCTAGTGCTTGATGGTGGAAGTCAGGATGCTTCCTCTCTTTGAGGGTTTGCTCAGTAGTGCAGCAATTTTACTTGTCTTAAAGCAGACATACTGAACTAATCCCCAAAGATTTTCTTGAGTGAATCAGGAGCCGCTCTGAGAATGAAGAGCGCTGAGCTATCTGTCCTGGGTATTGGCTGCTGTAAATCCTTCAACTTGTGACCGTCTATATGGTTTCTGTTTTTCATTGACTTTCTAACAGAACACTTCTTGGTGAAAGCCTTTTATCACCAAAGTGTCTTTTAAACATATATGAATGGTTATCTATATAAAAATGAATGGCAGTCTTAAACATAATCACGTACCTGAGAATATCTGGTTGTAAGCCTTTTATTGCTGACAGTAGGAAAGACAAAGGGCTTTCCTATCACCAAAAAAATAATAGTTTTGTATTCAGTATGTGTGTGAATGAGGATCACTTCATATCCTCATTCATTTCGCCACTCGGATAATTGAAGACAGCATGAATTGGACAGACTGTTAAAAAGGTGGGGGAATTACAAGTTATCGCTAAAACTGTACTGCCTTGGGTGACAAAAACTGCCGAAGTAGCTGTGCAGTGCTGTAGAGGGAACTAAATCCCTTGTGATGGCTTCGCTCCCTAGGGCTGCCCGGACCAAGGGCCATGCTTCTGGTTTCTGCAATGTAAAACGATGGCCAGATTTATCCAGAACACTTGTCATTTGTCAGCTCTGAGCTCTGTTATGAAAATCGTTGTTCTCCACCTAAGCCTACAACTTCTTTCTGTGAAATTAGTAAAGCATCCTCACTGATGCGACAGCTGATAGTATGTGAAATAGGTAGTGGGATCCTGAAACTCTTGGGGGAAGAAGTATTCCTCCACTAGAGAAACTTTATTTAGGTGTCTGTAGTTACTCCAGTTTTGTTCTTAGGATTGCAGCCAAAGGCAACATTGCTCTTTTTGAGTTCAAGTGATGTAGATCCTAACTAAACAGCAAGCTAACATGAAACAAACCTTCCCTGCATGACTGCATGCAACTGATGAGAGAGGCAGCCTTGATTTCCCTGAATTAATCTCAAAGATGGAATAAAAATGTATGAGGAGCTACTCTAAGCATGAGCAAATGCATCAGTGAAATGATTTCATTATGGAAAAACAGACTTGCATTTCATGCTCTTGCTTTACAGAAATGAAATGAAAAGGCAGTTCTTGTGCAGCTGTGTATTTACTTTCGAAACAAACCAGATCCCATTCAGTCTCAGTCTTCCTGTAATCCTCTCTTGCTGATTCAGGTTGACCTTTTGCACCAAAATTTAGAAGTGTAATGTAACTCGTATCTGTGGACACAGATATAGCCCAGAATGAATGATAAGGTACTTGTAAATAATAGCATAGTTTACATGCAGTTGTACATAAGAGATATAAGGTCACAGCAGCATCTGAGTTCAGTTCTTGGTGCAGAGGATGGCTGCACTTTTTCACACGTCGGACAAATACAGCACTGGGAGGTGATTTTTCAGGTTGCTTCATTTTTATTTTTTTTTTTTGTTTGTTTGTTTTAATTCCCCAAAATAAAAAGATTTTGAAACAATGTAACTAACAAGACAGCAAGTAAATTTTGAGTGGATCATAGTATGTCTGGGTTTCTAAGGGCAGGTGACCAGAAGCTGTGTTCGCAAAGTGCTGCATGGAGCTCTTTGAGTAGGTGTCTACAATACATCTAAATGCTCCTGATCTCTTTTGATTCCGAGTAATGACTCACACTGATGTCAGGGCTAAACAGATACAAAAGCCTGTGGGGCTATGGGAGGGTTTTAGCATCTTTTACTCATGTTTTTGACAACTCTGCCAATTGCTTACGCCTCTTTCATAACTGTGTTTGTTAGCTGGAGCACAGCACTGCAGTAATACTCTTGTTGATCATAGACCACCACCAGAGCCATTCAGCTTTAGAGATTTGGCTGATGTAATGTTTCTGCACTCTTCAAATGTGAAGTGTGATATTGGACTCTAAACCTGGAACTCCTATTCTTTGAATGCCATGCATCTCTGGATGTGTAAATGAAAAGATTACTGCCCCTGAGCTGATTAATATCTTTCCATCTGTTTACTTTTTCCTGAAAGAATACACTGATATTTTTTCTGCATCAAACATTTTGGTTTCATTTTTATTAAATCAGGAGTAAATAAATACTCTTTGCTAACATTAATCTGAATCTTGGGCTCCTGTGTTGCCTTATGTAAGTGTACTTCATGTGTCTTATATCCTTTCTACCACTAGAGCTAGCTGGTGTGGACAGATGAGCCTGGTGAAGGGCCAGAATGATGCCTCTCTGGTTGTGCTGCCATGGAGTGTTGGAGGAATGTGTAGGTTTGTGTCAGCAGTGACATAGCACGCAGTGAGCCAAGGAACAAACCAGACCTGCAACAACTACTGAATGGATGTGTGAGGAACCTTTCAGCCTGTGAAAAGTGGCTGAACCTTTTTAGTTTGTGGGGTGTTTCTTTCTGTCTCCCTCTTTCATTCCAGTAACTAATATTAAAGCACTGTGGTGTGCATGTGAATTTTTGGGGAGGTTATTTAGTCAACACGATATTTGCATTTGACTAGTTGTATTTAATGACTTCTAGCTGTAGGAGTTGGCTGCTGACTCTGTGCAACTTATTTTGATACTGTTTTCCTCCATGCTTAATGTTCATTACTCAGTTGATGTATTGACCAGTCCAGCAAGAGAACTGGTTCAGCAGTGTCCTCAGCTATTGCTGGGAGTCGTGTTCTGCTTGTTCTTTCCTGCTTTTCCTGGGAGTCATCCAGACTAACTCTGCAAACTGAATGTAGGGGATGTGCATGAAGTACTTTGGATTAGCATAAAACCAATTAAGATAAACAGAGGAGTCTGGTGAGGATCCAAGCAGTACTGCTGGCACTGGGCAACAGGAAATACCTTCTTGTTCAAACACATAAAATGGGATCTGGAGATCAAATATGAACAGAAATGACAATTATCTTTAACTGATAATTGATCTATAGGTGTTATGAGAAGAAGTGTAGGAATTTCTTATGGCAGACAGAATTGGCCTGTGCAATGGATTATGAACTGTGGTCTTCTTCAGAAGCTATGTCACTTAGTGGAAGTAATTTACCCCTTGGCATGATGTTGAAGGAATCCTCAGTTGTGCTGAATTAAGATGTTTTCACATCTGGTGGTGGGACAGAAAGGTAGTGGACCAATTGTATAAAAGCTTTTTAGGTATAGCCTTCATTACAATTGTACCCTGGATGACACTTCTGAATTCGGGAGGGGAAAAAGTATGAGAGAATATATTACAAAACCAAATGCTTGCTGTAAGCATTAAGTATTTCAGGTCCCCATCAGGACGGAGACAGGTTTTTAAGGTGTTTTACGAGCTCTTAAGAGAACAAAGTCCTTCCTGTGGACATATATGCCTTTCCAATGATATCTTTGCTCTAAGTTTTACAGTGTTGTGGCTTTTTTCTGCTTACTGTATTGTTTATGTTTATAAACTCAATCCTTAAAAGAGTACATTTGTAGAAGTACTGCGTGAAAAATGTCATACTGAATTTGTCTCAGCGTGTTTGGTTCAAGTTGATTACCAAGTTATTTTCTGGATGATCTGCTTAGAGTGAAGGTGTTAGCATTTTGCTTTTTCAGAAGTACTGTTTTGGGTTGTATAACAATGCAGATTTTTATTTGGTGTAACAATGGAGTATTGTAAAGCAATTTTTAGCACTTGGAAAGCATTTCAGATCTTCTAAGCAAAGTAAAACCTTAAACTAATCCTTCTGAGCAATCCTGCGATAATCACCCGTTTGCATTTTGCAGTAATGCAGAACGAGGATGCTGCACGACTCGCCACAGGCAGTGACCGAGTGGAAAAGGGGGGAATAAAATTGGAAAGCTCCTGGCTCTCAAGCCTGCGCTCAACCCACTAGATACCACTGACTCTTCTAATCAAACCCCTGAAACTACACTATCGTGCCATCTGTTGTGCAGATTTCCTTGGGGAACTTCAAGACACTCTCTTTTACGTTTCAGGCTCTTTGAAAACTGCATTTAAAAAAGAAAAAAAAAAAAAGAAAATGTGAACCAAAAATGCATGCAAATCATGTGTTTGTTCTTGTGGCGTGTTGGTTTGGGTGTTGGCATAAGCTTATTATTGAGGAAAACAAAGGTGTCTCCTACAGAACATGTCAAATTTTCATCTGTCAGGCAAAATGTTTTTTTCATGATGAAAACAAAAGGGAAGAAAACCCAGCTTAATGATTTCCATCTTCCAATTCCCTCTGTCATACTCCTTTTGATTCAGTGACTTGCCAGAATTTACCCATTGGCACAACAGTTATTTTTAGACACGTTGCTTGATTTCAAATAAAGCTCACTGGTGCATACAAATTATTCATTTAAGCATTGATTTGAAAATAATAATAATAATACTATATAACTCTCTAACAGTGTGTCAGGAAGGCATTAAATGTAGTTGTTCTGGAAGCAGTAATTGTAAGCAAGAGTTTATTGGAAGATCATTCAGATTTGAATGACAACAGAAAATGCAAGTAATAAATAAAGAAAAGCAGGAATTCAAGTGCCTGTTCTGCCCTGGCATGAGGTTCCCTCTGAGCACCAGCTTTACCCTTCTTAGCTCATTACCAAGACACAGGTGATTCCACTTCTCCTCGATCTGGATCTTGTCCTGTAAGCTGCTAATATGTAAAAGGAGATGCCCAGATGCATTAACACCCTTCAGTGTGCAGCATCAAATGATATGGATTCGATTAACTCTTCACAGCTTTAGCACTGGTCGAAGCTCCTGTATGTTGTGCTGCTCCTACACCTCTGCAATGGTGATGTCTTCACAATTTGGGTAAAGTTTTGCATCCACCCCTGGTAATAAGTAACTTAATTTCCCTGCACCTCACGTTCTTTAGCTCCTCCTTACACATCACATCAACTAAAAGCTGCTTGTTATGTCACACCTGACAAGATGTGATTTTTATCCCATCTCATTTTTCGGCATTCACGTGTTCTGAAGAGACTGTCTTTCCCTCCCCTGCTTTTCAATTGTCCCTCGTGCATGAAATATTCTCTTTGGTCTCCTTTGGAGTTGCTTCTCTCCCCCAGCAGCCCCCTGTGCAGAGGCTGCTGGCTCAGAGGAGCAGATTACTACCCGCATGAGGTACCTACAACTCTGCATTGCAAGAATTTGCTAGTGTTTTTTCCCACTCTGCAGAGGAAAACCTGCTCTGAATGAATTTAACACCTAAACATCACCCAGTCTTTGGGGACTATTAGATACTGACTGTTTACATATTGTTTGGACGATGTGCTACATAACAAACAAACTAAAAAATTATCGGTATTCAATAGAATCCATGAGGCAGGGCAGATGGATTTTTAAAGGGGTTTGACTGTACATATGTTTGTCTGTTTCTGCTGTCAGTAACTGTTTTATTTGTGTCACTTACTGAGTGGCCTCTGATAAAATATCTACTGGCTAGCATTCATCCAGGTTTATTTTTGTCTAGAATGGTGGGTTTTATATCAAAAAAATGTAAACCAAACCACTTTCCCAGCCAAACAAAATAATGCGGAAGGCTGTCTTAATGACTCCACTAGGACCTGGCCCCCTAAAGCCAGGCTCTTCCTTGCTGTCCTCTGTATTTCTCAAAAAAACGTAAGAAAAGAGAATAGGGGTAGGAGTTGGAGACAGGTAATCCCTCTCTCTTAAGAATTAATAATCTGTGAGTTCTGTGATAAAAGCTGTAACTCAAACAAGCAGAAATGACCAATGAAGAGGTGTAGTAAAATAGCTAAAAAGTGAGAGGGGCTTTTAGTGAAGGGGATGAGATGCCAACAACTTGTTCCTGGCCCTCAAAAGAAGATGACCATGAGTTGTCATGCTGTTTGTGTGGCTGGTCTACAGACTGTGTATCCAGACACCCATCAGTGTTCTATGGAGATGCTCTCATTTTTTTTGTTTGTTGTTTTCAAATGTGGTTATCAGTTCTGACTGAGAATTCTAGCACGCATCTGCCTCTCGTTATTATTATTTGGGAAGTTATTTTGGATATGAAATAGCTTGCTGGCAGATTGCAGCTGACTTGAGGGGTTAACGTGTACAAAAAGAAGGGGTGTACTTTGTTCATTCTGTTGCCTTCTGTGAATACTCATTGGGAGGAAGTAATTTTGCTTTAAATATCAGAATCTTGTATTCTGTGAAAGGCAAGAGAAAACAAAAAGCATGTTGTGCATGGGAGCGCGTAGTGGGCAGCTCCCTGAGGTGTTCTGTGTGTGCTCAACCTTTGGGAAATGATGTTGTCTCTTGACTAAAGGAAGGTGCCTTACAAGTGTGGTCCAGGTAAAAACAAAATAAACAAACAAAAATCAAATCGTGTTCCTTGGACTCCTGCGTAGCCCATGGGAGGAGGAATAATTGCTTTTGTTGCCCTGCCATCTTTCTCTCGCTTTGGACTCAAAATCTTTTCTTCAGTGAAACCATAAGCTGAAGGTGTTGATTGAGGGTAGTAATTCCTGGCATTTCTAGAAAAAAATGCAGTGAATTTGGCTAGCTGGAAGTGCTACAGCTTCCCCCTTCAATTTAATTAAATCCAATGCATTTTTAGGATGGGATTTCGGAAACAAAGCTGAAACCTGAATATTGTTATGTGGGAGCTTGGGTTCCAATGGCTATATGTGTATGACAACAACATTTAAGCCCATTTGAAATGACACAAATGCCACACAGAGCTGGAACAGCTCTGCCATACTGAGTTCCATTGCTGCCTAAGTTTTAGTCTGCAGGAAAATTGTTGGTATAGGAAGTATTTTCATAAGTCACATTAGCAATGAAAGTATTCTTATTCATATTTAAGAGACGTGGCTTTGCACCAACTCTCTGTTTCCACAGTAGTGGCTCCACAGTCCTATTAAAGGCCTGTAAGTAATTCTCACTCTCCCACTTTATCAAGTTAGTCCTTCTAGGACAGAGAGGAAATTTTCTTGGTTTCGTGGAGAGGCAAAGCAATGGCTTCCAGGTTGAAATCTGACTAAAATGGCACTGTGTAATTGTGATAGAAGCGCTGTTTCACTTCATAGCTTTGTGTGTGAGATATTTCAACCAATACATGGAAAGTATCTAAACAGGAAAATATTTTGCAGAAAAATTCTTTGAAAAAATCTTGTTAAATATGTTATTTGGCAACCATTCTTAGAATACTGAAAGATCTGGAGGGAACCACATATGCATTATGCATTGGGTTACTTGCATTTACTGACAAATGCTGCCTAATACAGTTTTTACAGAAAGAATTCAAATGTAATGTTAAACTACATTAAAGAAGCATTATTAAGGTTGCAAAATTAAGCAATCAAACACAAGGTTGTCAGTGCAACCCTGATTCAGGCCCCTTGTGTGTATGCATTATGATACAGTCTTTAATTATGTGATCATATACTGTTTTTCTTCCCACTGCCTCATTCAGTAAGCAGGATGAAGAACGCTCACTAAATGAGCAGCTATTCAGTATTATGTTGTCCCCATTGTTCAGTGTGTGGTCCCATGCTTTATTTATGGCACACTATTCAAACTCTGCTCTGAAAAGGAAATCTAAATCTCCTCGTGGACTCTTTAACAGCAGTTGCCACTGCAGTGTCCCAGAGCTTCACAAGCACTAATGATGACTTTATCTTCGCAACAAACCTCTGAGATGAAGCGGTGACAGCAAGTCAGGGAAGCTGAAGCAAAAGAGATAAAGGTCAAAAGTTTCCTACCAGCTCGAGGTGCTCAATTTAAGACCTTTAGCATCTGATTCTTTAGCGCCGATATTGCACTCTGTTTAAGAGTATCTTCTGTAAACCGAGTACCTGTGTCTATATCCCTGCCGTTCTCTCAGTTTGATAGCGTCGTTCAGTTGCATTAGTTATGACACTATTCTTTCTCTTCCTGGTTCTCTTGGGTCTAATTTAGCGTGGACCTCTCCACTGCTGTCTCAGAAGAGCTTCGGTGCTGGCACATGAGTGGTAGTTCTGTACAGCTGCGTATGTAACGATTATATGGAGGAAAAGACGGAGCACGTTCAGTGAGAATGAGGTTATGCAGTATTTTCAAGACTAAAATAGAGTGCTTTTGTTGAATGTGTTCCAATTATAGTTCTTCAAGACTCTGTCCAACTTGGGTAGACTTTCATGAGGATAATATAGAGAATATCTCTCCCTATTGCATGTCTATTGAATTCCAAATGTTTAGCATCTCTAGGGCTTGGAAAGAAACTTCAGCTGTTAAGAAGTTGACGGTGCGATAGACAGCATTTGACCTTTTTGGTCACATTGTGATGTTTTCCTTTGAACATATTGGGTTAGGTGCAACTCCTGATGAGAGGGAGACAGAGGCAGCATTATAATTTCTTAGAGAGCTAGCTCAACAATGCAACCATGCTCAACAAGAGAAGATTCAAGACATTGGAAGGCATAGGCAAGGGTATGGAAAGTCCCAACATCTCTTGGAGAGAGGCTGGTAATTCCAAGATTTGCCAGCTGGGCCACTGGGCTCAGGGGAAAACCTTCCCAGGGACCAGGCGGCACTGGGCACAGTTTGCTTCCACTCCGTCATTGAGATACTTTCCTCCACGCTCAGGCTGATATAATTCTTTACTGTGATGCGTTGGATGGGAATGTGATATATATAACTCATTTCCATTCTGTTTTCCGTAGTCTTTTTGAGTTTTTATCTGTTTAAGTGAAGTATTCCCACTTCTAATAAAAATCTGACTTTTGGTCATTCTTGGGGGAGCTCATAGTAGAGAAAAATACCTAGACAGACCACAAAACTCTGAGGGTAACAGAAGAAAATCCACGTGTGCGTTCTTTACTGTGCTGTTGAGAATGACTGAATTATTTTGGCTGAACTTTTGTGTGTACTTCAAATCAGCTAGAGGTCAAGACCCATTATAAAAAGATTCAGTATTGTGTATATTGGCTGAGCTTAGAATAACAGAACGGTTTGGGTTGAAGGGACCTTCTCAGCTCGCTCAGTGCCACCCCTGCCATGAGCAGGGACACATCTTCACCAGCTCAGGTTGCTCAGAGCCCCATCCAGCCTGGTCTGGGATGTCTCCAGGGATGGTTCATCCACCACCTCTCTGAGCAACCTGGGCCAGGCTCCCACCACCCTCAGTGTAAAACATTTCTTCCTCACGTCCAGCCTGAATCTGCCCTCTTTTAGTTTAAAACCATAACAGATCTGCCCTCTCTGGAGAACGGTCTGATGCCTCGAATATGTGAACAGACAGGTTGGCAAACATCAGCTGTTCTCCCTACTGTACATAAAGCTGAAGCTGCATTTATGGATCCTCCAGTGTTTCTTACCAAATTCTTCTGTTGCAGTGATTACCAATGACACCCCATGGGTGACAGTGAGTAGGATTGGCACAAGGACAGTCAGATTATTCATTGTCTGGGCACTATGTGGTTGTTTTTGAAATTGATTTCTACCTGCTTGAAGCAAACTTTTCTAGTGGTAAAAACTACCATATAAATAATACCAAATCAAATGCATTGGGATTAGCCAAACATTAGGGGTTAGATTTTCAAAGAAAAAGGCGGATGTGGGCTTTTTAATGTCATAGTTACACATCTTAGGTAAAAGTGCTCACAAAGCCATTGAATGGTGGCATGCTTGTTAAAAAATAAGCCTTATTTAAGCCTTGAAGCTTTTTATTTTTATATGTGTTTTATTAGATCAGCTTGTAGTTAGCTACTGCGCCATAAGCACATAGAGAGGGGTTTAGCTGACCCTGGCCCATAGGTTTGTGTGTGTTTATATCTTTGAGGTGGACCTGCTGGTCCTCCTGTGCCCATCTAGCTATGTGCTTTGAAAAATACAGCCAGAAATCAACTCTTTAAAGGCAATGATAGCCAAGAAACTTGGGCAGGGCTTTCCTTAAACTCCTTCTCCATCTGCTGACATATTGCACACAGTTTAACTTGCACATTGCAGAAGCACCTGTTATAGCAGGCAGCAAAAAGTCATTATAATCTCACAGCTGTAGCCTGCTGTTCCATCCTGCATCCCGATCGCACATCCTGATGGGCTGTGTTACGATGGGCTGCTTGTCATGCTTTGCACAGGCAAGGGCGCTGCATCTTGCGAGAATTACAGGGTTCAATGTATCAATGTATTATATTAGAAGCCTGTTACCACAAGCCTTGTGTGTGCTACTGGGGGAGGTGGGGACGGGGACAGTGAAGCTTTTTGTGGTAAGATAAATGACTAACAAGGAATCTCAATTTTCAGAAAGTAGTTTGGGTGCTGTCTGATGTGTGCTCTGGCTTCTTTGCCACACGCTTTTTGCGCTTATTTAGTACCTGCTTGGAGAATGGGAGAAGAAAACAGTAGCAACTCATTCTGATGTTTGGAGCAGGGCTTTGGGCTGTCTCCTCTCTGTGTACCCATGCGTTCAGCAGCAGAGTAATTCAGAAAGCAGACAGTCCTACTTACCCCAGCCTGCTCCCTGGCACAACCACCTTTTCTGTCTGCAGGATCTGGCAGCAGACTCCTGAAGTGTCTAATATCTTAGATGTTGGACACTTGTAATGGTATCTATCCAGAGGCTGTGAGGTGGGGTCCTTTTGTTCCAGTCACACTATTCCCAGGTTTGTCCCATAATTTTCACAGCCAGGCTTTTTCTACCCTGCCTAACTTGTATTTCTTCAGGAAGGAAAAATGTCCAACTATCTCTTATCTGTTACTGAAGTCCCTCTGTAGAGTAAAGGCCATCCCATTGCTCGCTGGGATGGGGGGATTTTGGTAGTGGTTTGATTTTTAGCAGCTGTCTCTGAGGGATTCTCATCTAGCCACACATGCAAAACACCTCTTGCACCCAGCTTAGTTTTAGTGCTGGTACAGTTAAAATGTTTGTGACAGGTGAGGAAGAGTTGCCTTTGATAGAAGCAGTATTCAGAGTTAGGTGGCCAGAAAAGAAATAGTAGAGCAGAGCTGTTTCCCTCAAAATGTCACCGCCTGCCCCATGAACAATGCAATCAGAAATGTCTTTGAGCTGTGGAAGACTCTGCTGGACTGGCTGACCTTGAGGTAATTTTCCATGCAGTTAGAATCTTTTCTTCTTAGTAGCTAGTAAGGTCTCGTGTTTTGGATTTAGTGTAAGAATAACTCACTGATATCTTGGCTGCTGTCAGGGAAACTAAGGACTTCTTCAGCTGTCCAGCTGCAGGTGCAAATTGGTAGGAAGGGGGTGCAGATGGGACAGCACCTAGATTGACGTCCAGGTTGATATTCCATACCATGTACTGCATATATAAATGGGAAGTTGCTGGGCATGGCCATTCTTCTTTGCTGACCCAGGTCCTGTTCCTACTCCTGCTCCCATTGCCCAAGTCTCCTGTGGTTTCCCTGCCCCGCTGTGATCTCTGTGTTCTGCTGGGCTCACTGTGCTCGCAGTGTCCACCCTTTAGTGTTCATTGCTGGGCACGTGATTTCCAGAGACTCAGTATTGCTCTGTATCACTCTTATTTTTTTATTGTTCAATTAAGTCTGTTTCTATTTCAACCCCTGAGCCTGTCCGCCTTCTCCCTTGTTTCCTCTGGGGGAGGAAAGGTGAGAGCAAGCAGCTGTCTACTGTTTAGCCAACGGCCAGGGTTAAACGGTAACAAACACTAACAGCAGCACTGGCAAAACTAATGACTGTGTTAGTAGCAGCGGCAGAGAAGGCTGGAGTACTGTGACTTATTAGGAGTTGGCCCCCTGAAATGCAACAAGATATCTTTCAGAGGGAACCAGAAATCCTAGACTTGGCTGAAGAGGGCTTTCTGCCGCGTTCTGCAGCAGGACCTCCCTGCACCCTCCTTTAGCAGCGGAGGTGGTGGCAGGGCTGGAACAGAGCTGAGATGTGGCGGTGCTGAGTGGTCTCCTCTAAACCTTCTCAGCAACTGCTCCTTTTCTGGTTGTAGCCTCAGCCCTTCCGCTTAAATTCTTTATTTTGGGGTTCTCCAGAGTCTAAAAATATGTGCAAGTCACCTTCAAAAGGCAAAGAAGGGTGCAAAATGTTCTAAGTGTGTATGTGTGTGGTGTTTCAAAATCTTCTTAACAGATGAATTTATTCAGAAGGTGGCTCCAAATAGTGTCTGTCAAAGACAGTGTTTTCTATCAAATGTTTGTTGGGAGTTTTTTTAAGATGTATGAAAAGAGCAGACTTCTGTAGGAACCACACTGGGACAGCTCTTCATAAGCCTTTTGAAATAACTTATTTTATTAGCTTTGGAGTTTCTCCCGCTGGGATTATAATGGGTTAAACAACTTTAAAGCACTCTATTATTTTTTAAATGTAATTGAGAACCCTTGATAGGTGATTAGTAGAAGAAGTGTTCATAGCAAAACATTGCAGCAACCTGAGGAACAACATGAAGAAAAATGAGTTTCTAGCATCGTTCTTCCTGGATGGCTGCCCCTTGGTTTGGGACAGGTGTCTGAGTTTTGAGTACAGGGGACTTTTATGTGGGATAAACTTTGTTCATCTGCTGACTTCTATTGTGGAGGAACAAGATGTGGAAGGAAGCTGGTATAGCTGGGAGCTGAGTGTTGGAGCAGTGTTCTTCTGGTGGGAGGTGAAGGTGCACAGTTTTCAGGAGCATCTGTGAACCGTGTCTGCTGTTTGCCACTTCTGAGTTGGGGCCATGGTTTCTGTAGCATCAAGTTTGGAGACCTGGAAGGGAGCATATCCGAGCTCCCTTTCAAGCTGTGCACTTCAGGTTTCCTCTTCATGGAAACCAGGGGTCCTGCAGGTGGGATGAAGGAACTGAACATCCAGGTTTTGCTCTAAAATTGAGGAGACACAAGATGTGTTTTTCTTCCAGACCTTGTCTGATCATAATCACTTCCAGTCTCTTGAGTTACACATTACTACGGACACCTGAAATTTGTCTCCTCTTCCCAGGGGCTGGAACCATAAGGCTTAGAAGTGGTTAGCATCACTCAGTCTCTCCCTTGCTGCAAGTGTGTGCTACCTCAAGGAGGATTTTCTTTGTGCAATCTGCTCCTCACTGAAGAGATAACATGTATTTTCTGTGATTATATCCCGGGTCACTGCCTGGTGATTGTAAGGAAGGATAACACTGGGTTATTCAACGTTCTACTTTCCTCTGATGCAGTTGTAACTTTATTTTGCTCATGGTAGTTACTGTATATCACTGTATTTCGGTGAGATACTTACTGATCTTTTTTTAATTTTTTTTTTTTTTAATCGACCATTGTTGTTAAATCTGACAAGAATATTGTAATCAGAAGAGCAGAGAAGCCAGGCACTAACTCCATTCAGATGAACATGTAAATCCTTAGCACAAATCTGCATCATATCCTGTCTTAACAGTAGAATTATCTGTCTGTATTGGTGCATACAATGAACTAATCCCCAGAGCCAAAGATCACAATTCTGAGAATCTCTCAAAGTCTTGTATAGGGTATCACCTACTAGCTACTTTTTGGGGAAAAATTCTTCCTGAGCATAAATATGACATGTTCACCTTGGAAAATAATTAATGCTCACACACAGTGAAGCCGATAAAGAAGCTGTATTCAATATAGGATTTGCTTCCAGGACTGCACAGTTCATTGCTGACTGTTGTTTGGTCAAATATCTCTCCAGACTACATTGTCAACTTCCCTCACCCGCTGTTGGTACAAATGCTTTATTATTACTTTCTTTGGAATTTTTTGGGAAAAAAAAATGTATTTTAAGCAATATCAGGTGATGGTATTTCCCAAGAACAGTCACACCTTGAGGACACTAAAGGAACTTGCTTACAGTTTCTGCTCAGTTAAATCTTGGAGGAATGATAAGCATGTGGTAAAAGTTCCCTTGTGTGGTGTTTTTTGTTGTTCATATACTGTTCTTTTACCTCCTTTCTGATAAAGCTCTGAACATCTTTTACCACTGGCCCTTCTCAGTCCCAGCCTGCTCAGAGAACCAGGGGACCCATCCTGGTTTGCTGTGCATGCTGTTCCTGGTAAAGCACCACTGGCCTGGCCAAACGGGATGATGGGCTGGGCTGGAAAACTGAAAAAGTGAATACAGAGACTGATCGCCAAGGGAAAAGCAACAGGGAAACGTGTTGATGCAGAAAGATGAAATACTGGTGCGCGTGTTCTCATCCCATCCTGGAGCAAGGCAGGCGACAGCTCCTGGGAAGGCTTAAGGCTGCTCTAAGGTGGGACAGTAACACCATCCAGCCAGAGGCTCTTAATATAGTTTGAGCTCTAGCCAAGGTATGGGCCAAATGGAGCTGTTAAACTTGCTGAATCTGTCTACTGCAAGGGTTTAGGGTTTATCCACCTGAATTTTTACTTTGGAATGTGAGTGCTAAGGAAGGGCTTTTGCATCTGTCCTGTTCGGGTCTGAGCCTTGCGGGATACCATGATCTTTCGATGACGAGAGAGACAGGATAAGAGAGATGAGATGTCCACTGTCTAGTACTGTGTAAATACGTTAAACTGTCACTAGGGTTTCTATCATGTCTTGTGTCAGCTTGTGAATCAGCCCTAATGTGACGTTGAAAAGCCTGAAGCTTTTGATGGGTTTATTATTGATGATTTTATGAATGCAGACCACAAAGACTACTGATACTCTGTTTGTATTGAGCTTAAATCTTATTTCCACTAAACTCTATGTATTATCATGAAGTAATGGACATTTTCTTGTGTGGGGGAAAGGATCAACCACATGGAAAGTAGAGGATGGTATTTCCAGGATCATTTTAGGGGAATTTGATAACCGTTAGTTTATCACTCGTGTACCTTTGTATTCAACTGCAATAAATTTAAGCTTACTGTTTAAAGAGTTACTTAACAATCAATATGTTTTCACCTGCTTTTGTCTTTGCTTTTTTAATCAATTCGTAGAGTTCTGTGTAGGTGCCACTGGAATGAACTATGGTCAAAGTTCTTCCTTAAAGAATCAACACAGCAGAAGATTCATTTGGCAAATGAAGGAAAAGCTTTTCTTCCTGCGCTTAAGGTAGATTAAAATAAATTCTGTCTGGAATTTGAAGGTGAAGCATGGGACCGTTTTCCATTGTAAGACTTCAGGAGCTTAGCCCTGGTTCTGCGCACTAATCCTCATGCAAATGATCCTTCTGTAATTGTTGCAAGCTGCAGCTCCTCCGGACTGCTTACAATTTCTGGAAAGTCAACAGTTCTTTTTTTCAGTAGGAGGAGGTCACTGAGTGATATAATGAAACAAAAAAATCCCTGATATAATCACAGAAAAATTGTGTCCATAGTCCCTTCTTTGCAGTGTTTGTTCAAAAATAATTCCTATCGCTCATAAAACATTTTTTTTCCCTTGTAGGACATACAAATAATAGGATAGTAGGATGTAGAATAATAATCATCCTTTGGGGGCATGCGTCAACTTTTCATGCATTCAAGATTGATAAAATGAAGTGTGTTCTCTAATTGTGTAATTATTTTTGTAGATGAGGATAAGTGACTGAAAATGTTTCTCATCTTCCAGAGTAATGATTTATCTGTACCACAATTCATTACACCACCAAGAATATGAACTGGGCAGTTTTAAGCAAATGCTTATATTGATTTTCTGTTTAGTTGCAGATACAGGGATGTTTCTGAAAGATAATGTTGGAATTATCACTTGTAACTATATTTTCAAAAGTTTAAAGCATTTGATTTAGCTACACTTCTATATTTCAAATATTTCTAAATCAGCTTTACTGTTGTCTTTCAGCTGTCAAATGACAAACATTTATGGAAATCATATCAATGCTTCCAGGATTTGAAGTATTAGTAGCCAGAGAGGGGAGAAGAGTTTACTTCTCAGCCAAGTCTATAATTGTTTTCTCATTTAAGAGAGGAACTAACGTATTGTTGGCCATACACAAAGATTTTGTCTTACTGCAATGTATCATTTTTGTTCTCTAGGGGAGAGGGGGTCTATTTAATTTGCTGTCTCAGTTAAGTGATCTGTATGAATAACTGTGGATGATGCTGTGATACACTCTGGCCGTTTCTGTAGCAACCACTTATGTTTTTTTGTCTGTATTTTCACATTTCTTTCCAAGAAACATTGTTTGGTGGAGTGAGTCTGTGTGTGTTGGTGGGGTTTTTGTTGTTTGTTTGGCGGTGGGTTTTTTTTGTGCTTGGAAACATTGCTTGAATTATTTTCCTGTTTTGCATTCACACGTTGTCTTATATGTGACAGTCCACCACCAACAATTGAGAAATTTTTGTATAAATTACGGAAAGCACTATGGCAGTTATAGCGGTCTGTAGTGATCCCTACGCTTTCTGTAATGAGTAGAAAATTGATTATCGTAATTCATCTTCTTCCTTTTGAAGCTGTTAGTCTTATCTGATGAAATGTTACTTTTGCAGTCGCTATGACAATCATAATTTGTGCGGCGGTGTAACTCAGCCAACTCCAAATATAAGTTAAACTGAAATTGAACTTTCAATTGTGATTGCTGTTTGCTTTGCGTTGTTTATGTGCACTGGGATAATACTTCCCAGATATCTTAGTGCTTAATAAATACATGGCATCATAGCTTTTTGTGCTTTTCCCCAGTGGCAAAGGCTGAAGAATTCAGTATGAATTTGAGACTGTTCCTGTGTACAGTGTGGGTGGGTGTTTTTCTAAAAACCGAAGATCCTGGTTGCCTGAGTGTGCGTGTGTGAGTGGTTTTGTGTTGTGTCTGAACTTGTAGTTTCCTTTTATCGAACCTTGTAAAATAGTTTCTGAAGTCCCTCTTTGGAGGATGGCAAATAATCAGAACGTGCTTCCCTTCGTCCCACTTCTCTCTCATTTTCAGATTCTCCATCCTCAAGCAATAGCCATGGGGATTTTTTTACAAGATAGTTGTGTTGGGTTGACCCCATCTGGCTGCCAGACACCCACCCAGCCACTTTCTCTCATCTCCTCCCATCCCCAAAAGAACAGGGAACAAAATAAACTGAAAAAGCTGGTAGGTTGAGATAAAGGCAGGGAGATCACTTATCAATTACATAGGCAAAACAGACTCAACTAGGGGCAAATCCGTTTAATTTATTGCCATTTAAAACTAGTGTAGGATGCTAGAAACAAGGACCAAAACTACAGAGGAGCTTCCCTCCCAGTTCATCCCAGGCTCAGCTTCACCCCTTCACTCCCGACCCCTCTAAGTGCCCCGACCCTGAGCGGTGCAGGGTGTTGGGATGGGTTGTGGTCCCTCCATCACGGCTCCTCTGGCCGCCTCTTTGTCCTCACACGTTCCTCTGGTCCAATGGGGCCTCCATGCATACAGCTCCTCTCAGGGAAACCAGCTCCCCAGGTCCCTCCATCGCCACACGGGGGTCTCTGCTCTAACATGAAGTGTCTCCAGTTGTAGTGACAAGTGTGCAGTTCAGTGCAGACCTTGGGCTATGTGAAAGAAAGGGCAATACTGCTTTCCTTAAGTGGTTTCACATATTTTGGCATGTTATAATTTTTGAGCTCTTAATTGCTGTTAATAATATCTACCTATCTATAAAGCCTTACTATAAAATTATCTATGTATTTATAAAAATGGAGATAATAAAAAAATACAGATTGCAGGCTTCAGAGCTGGAGGTTCCATTTAAATTTGAGAAGAAACTTGTTCGGGGTGAGGGTGCTGGAGCCTGTCCCAGGCTGCCCAGGGAGGTTGTGGAGTCTCCTTCTCTGCAGACATTCCAACCCGCCTGGACACCTTCCTGTGTAACCTCATCTGGGTGTTCCTGCTCCATGGGGGGATTGCACTGGATGAGCTTTCCAGGTCCCTTCAACCCCTGACATTCTGGGATTCTGTGACACTTTCAGCTTTCCAAAAGGGGCAGGTATATCATATGTTCCTCATCTGGGGATGCTGAGACTTACTGACTAAATGACAAAGCAAGTATGTAGCGAGGGTGGCTGCTCTCCTTAATTAGACTTGATCTGCTTAGTACTTTCATGTTAATAGAGTTAGGAGCTTTTTGATATTCTCCTGTAATCTAACAACACATCAATATTTTCAGTGACAAATGGGTGTTGATTACCTGGTGAAGATTGATTACAGGCTTTAAATTTGCTAGACTGAAGCCTGTGCTAATGTCCCCCCTCTAATAATCATTCAATTTACTCAAATCTACTCTAATTTTAGGCCTACGATACCAGCGCTTCCACTTCCTGGTGACAGTGAAATCCTCATTGATATTGCTTAACCTATTTGGACAATGTGGTGCAACAAGCATGATGAATGGGCTTTAATTTTATATTCTTAGACTGTCTTCCGTGTCACGTCTGCACCAGTGAAGACTTGCTACGGAATTGAATTAACACTGCGTCCGCTTTTGTGTTTGTATTCCAGTAGCCAGAGGGCATGTGAGTCTGCGTTAAAAAAAATAAACACAAACTTATTTCTGCTGTCGTCTTAGGGGTGGGAGGTGGATCTGAAACTCTCAATTGGAGTGACAATGCTAATATCCAAGATCTCAGTTTTTCTGTTATAGCTGCGTCAGTTGTATCTTTTGCTAGGAGGTAAGTATTATATTTCTACACACACGCGCATATTTGTATTGCTGAAAATGCAAACAGTCTTTTGAGGGAAATGTTTTGGTTTTGTGCAGAGGGTTCTAAACTGTTCCATATTATGAGAAAGTGATGAAATAAAAGTGGGAGGAAAATATATCCATAATTAAATGGGTTTTATCTCATGTTGGTTTTGTCTTTCATACTAGCAACTTGAACTTAATCAGTCCTGAATTCTGAATTCTTCTTAATCAATGTCTTTATGGGTGTAAAAGAATGCATTACCTTGTGTTTTGCATGGCCACTCCTGTGAACAAGGAATGTGTCCCTGTGTAAGCAAACACGGTGGGATCTTTGCATTTGTTGGGGCTTTTTGGCCCAGTCCAGGGGATTTTAACAAGTTCAATGAGAAGTTCCAGCAATTTATTTAAAAAAACCCTCTTGTTGCTAGAGTTGTTGGTTTGTAATTACAGCAGATTGGGGTTGACTGTGTAGTGATGATTTCAGAACGGGCTTTCCTAGGATTTTTTCTGACATGGTGCCAACTGGGTTTGTTTGTTTCAGCACAATCTGGAGTTATGCAGGAGGGGCAGGCAAAGGGCAGGGAATAACCGTAGGAAGCATTTTTCTTCTTTTCCTCTCTTTTCCCTCGCACCCTGTTCTGCTTTCAACACTAAGCTGCTTTTCGCTGTGCGCTGTGGCAGCTTTACCCCATCAGGGTGCAGAGACCGTCCCAGGCAGGACAGAGGCCAGTTCTGGGTTCCTTCTTGCTGGGCCGATTGAACCACTGGTTGGCCAGTGTGTCTATCTAACCCATGGGTGGTTGTGATGGTCGACCGATATCATCTGGCCCACTTGGTAAACTGTGTCTTTATTCATGGTCTCCTGAAAGACAAAGTGCTTTAAGTAGTTGTTGGCTGTGGGACTTGGCTGGCTTCAGCAAAACTCCCAGCACTTATCAATTGGTAAAATTGGTCTCTCAATCGTGGCAAACTGGTGACCCCGATGTGATTGCACAGCATGATTCTAGGGCTCAAGAACCACCTATCTGCTAAACGAACAAACGCTACTAGCAATGCATTGTCTGGTCTTTTATTAGATGTAGATAGTGTTCGCCATGCTACATTGCAAAATAGAGCTCCTATAGATTTTTTTGCTTGTAGCGCAAGGCCACGGTTGTGAAGATTTTGAAGGCATGTGTTTTCTGAATCTCTCTGACCACTCGAAATCAATTCATGCTAGTATTCAACAGCTTAAAGCTGGGGTCTCTAAGCTTCAACAACATGATAGTTGGGATTGGTTAGATAGGCTTTTTGAAGGATGGGGATCGTCAGGATGGTTAAGGAGTCTTGTGAAGATGGTTGTGTATGTTTTGGCAGTTTTTATTCTCCTGTTACTCTTTTTGCCTTGTTTGTTGCAATGCCTACAAAAATTGATTTCGCATTCTATGAAAAGAGTTCTTATTGTGCAAAAGGAAGGGGGAGATGTGGGACAGGATTTGGCTGGCCTCGGTAAAACTCCCAGCACTTATCAATTGGTAAAAGGAGATGTGCTGGAACCTGTTGGTCACAGGCCATGGGAAGGATAAAGGCAAGAACCTTACTTAGAAGGAATAGAGAGTGCTGACTCTATGTTAGTAAAGCTGTAAAACAGTTGTCTTGTAAAAGAGGAACTGTTGTTCTTGCACAGGGAAGATTGTTTGAGTTAAGGTAGTAACTGTTTAAGAAAATGTCTTAGCATTAGCCAGTCTGTAAATGTCTGGTGTACAGTGTAGGCAAATCAATCTGTTACACGGTAACAGAAACGCCAATCAGCTCGAAGCACGTTGCTGAGGAAAAGTATAAATGTATGTGAAGTACACTAATAAAGCAGATATTTTGTTTGCATCAAACTGTGTCCCGTCTCTCAGTCGCGGCAGTTGGCAACATGGTATTGTTTAATGTGCAGGCATTTATGCAGTCCTTTTGATACTCCTGATAATTACTCAATCACCTCACCTACCCTCTTTGTTGATATCTAAACCCTCAAATGGGTAATATAAACCAAAAATGTTTTTTCTAGGCTCTAACAGGGAGAATTTTCACTTTAAAATATCTTAATCAGCCTCCTCATTTTTGTGAAACCTCAGTCAGCTCATACTGGCTAAGATGAAAATGTTTACCATGTTACACACTGAAATGAACAAACCTGTTTCCAACCTCTGATGTTTGAAACACCTGAGTTCTGTTTTTAAGTAAAGATTAGACTAATGGTAGAGGTGCATATTTAGGGGATGAAGATGCTGTTTGCTGCTCTGGAAGAAGAATAAAAATGAATAAAACCAATTACTAACTAATCCGAAGTCCTCGCAGATCAATGGGAGCATTTCCAATGAATTGAATGGTCTTGGATCAAGTCCTAGTGCACAGAGTTTAAATACTGTAGCTAGGTGATTTTATTCAAGAAACACACTGAGCTAGAGACAGTTCAATTTTCCACTAGCGTATGCCCTTTTAAGATAGTCCTTCGAACAGTAACATACTTGCTGACCTAAGTCCAGACTATTTTACTCCGTAAAGGCCACAAGATCTTGATGGACCTATAGGCACCTCTACCAATTCTGTTTGCTTGGTTTGTATGGCTTGACTTCAATCTGTTCAATAGCCTCAATAGATCAGTATCAGTAGAGAAGAGAAAATGAGTTTTACGTTATTGAGGTGAAGGAGTATTTACGAGATTCAGTAAGGTTTTCTGAAGCTTAACGTTTCTTTTGGGTGCTAAAATATGTAGGGGTGGAACTGTGTGCTGTCTGAGCTGCTCTTTTGTTGCTCACTTTGTCTGTTACAGCCAGTATATGTCTGTAGGTTTAGTTAAATGTGTTCCGGTATCCCATAAGAGTATTTGTTTTAAAATATTCTAGTTAGGCAAGTTATTGAAATAGTAACTTTGCATTTCAGAGTGCGTGTGGTCTCACACTGATAACCTTACAGGGGTTAGACTCTCACTGGAGCTGTACAAGATAGGGTTTTGAAATTTCATTATGTACCTGAGAAGGTTGCTTGCAGGAGTAAATCACTGAATATCTGTTGAGGTATCTGCACTGGAGCACATTTAACTCCTCTCCTCTGCTGTGTTCTCCTCTCCCCCACCAGAGCTAAGCTACCCTAGCGCTGAGGCACAGAGAAAGCCTGGAAGTGGCTGTTCAGCATCCGTGAAAATTAAATCCCTCCGACTTGGACACCTAAGGATTTTGGAAGAAAATTGCACACACTTGGCATTCATTTTCACTGTTCTTGCTGGTTTTAATCACTATGAACCAAACAATCCTCATTCCAAACTTGAGATTCAAGTGACTTGGTTCCAGGAAGGAAACCATGAAAGAAATGTACATTTCATGGAAATATTCACAGCTGTAAGTTGAATGAGATTTTTTAAAGACAGGATAACTCCATATAGATGTAGACCCTCAGCGTATCTTTTGGAACATGAATTCCAAAGAAGAAAAGAAAAAACAGAAGTAATTTTCTTAATAGTTTGGGGGTTTGCACAGATGTTTTCCAAAGAAGTGTGTGTTCCACCATTTCCTCTGAAGTCTGAGAACAGAGAAGTGTTAAACCCAAGATAAATTCTCCCCAATAGGCATGGAGTCCCTTCAGTTATTTCTGCATATTTTTAGTTGCCTATTTTAGTTACCTATTTAAATTGGCAGCACTCCCTGCCTCTGCCCCCCATTTTAGTACAGTACAGTGTGGAGAATACCCACCCTTACCTGGCAGTCTGAGTGGAGAAAAGTCCTACCTGCCCTCGGTTTGGGGTTTGTTGGATTTTTTGGTGGTTTTTGGTCTTCATTACTGTTATCAGTAGCACATCTCAGCAACTGTCAATCTATCAGCACAGCTTGTGTCAATATTCCTTCCCCTGCCCCTTTGTTTGATTCCTGTAAGTCTTATGGCTTTATTTCCTATGACCTTTTAAACAAAAAATGCCTTTTATACCTCTACAGAATCATAGGATTCTGTTATCATAGGATACTATCATAATAGTATTCATAGAATACTTATGAATGTTGTGAACCTGGACTTGCATTCCTTGGCCTGTATACATTTGGTCATGTTGAATATTGAAATACCTCTGCCTTGGAGAAAAGGTGAATCAATTTCTTAAAAATGTTTTTAACATGTGGTTCTCTCCAAAAAGGCATTAGTATCTTGAGTCAGCAAGGAGCTACATTTAAACTTCATCAGTATATCACCACTCTCCCATCAACCTTTACATTAAATACTCACACTGCACTTTCTTATATGTGCCATGATAGCAATCACAATTGATAGGTGGAATAGTGCACTTGTATTATGTGTGAACATCCCAAGTGCTGGGTTCTCTGGCATTGAACCAGCAGAGCATTTGAGCATTTGCTTAACTTCAGGAGAAATGGACTTGGAGTTTTTTTCATGAAATCAACATTAATGGTGCGAGTTCAGAGCTGATTTGAATTATCCCACTAGAGCAGCAGGGAGGGCTTTTTTGCAAAGTTTAAAGGCTAAAATCAGTGGGCAAGGCTACTCGTATCTCTAATGCACACAGAGAGCCTTTGTTTGTTAATGCCAGAGTTCTCAGTACCTTGCATGACTGAACCTATTGTGAAGATCAGGAAAAAAGAGAGCCAGAATGTCTGCTATTTATGGGTACTCTGGCTGGATTAATATGCTATTGCATGCCTTAGTTATACATTTATTAAAAATGTTTTATGAACTTGAAATAATGTACTCATTCCTGGCATCAATGTGATGTGCCCTACTTAATCTATTTTGCTTCTTTTCCTTTCCCTTTATCTGTTTTCAGATTGACTTTGTCCAATTTTGGTAACTATTTTTAGAGGTGGATGTCCTTTGTGCTGTATTTTTAATCATGCTGAGTTGCTCTATTATGTTAAAGTCTTATTAACAGCTGACATGAACTGAGAAGAGTTCATTGTACTGGGCAGTAGAGTGCAGTAAGTTATGACTTCTTAAAATAACTTTGGCTTTTTGATTTCTCATTTTCTACTTCTGAGAGAGATTGGAATAAAAAAATTAGGGCCTTTAAGTCCCTTCTGTTACAACATCATAAATCCTTTGCTTCTCTGAATTGCATCATTATAATGGAGTGACAAAGGAGAGGTAGGGGAAAATTCCTAGTACTTGTCCTGTGTTAGTCCCCTTTCATTTGTGAGTCAGGCTGAATCTTTTGGGAATCTGGGTGGATACAAGGTGCCTTGTAGCAGATGCTGTACCTTTCTTCCGAAAAGAAACCGGTATCTATAGCACAGGAGACTGTAGTGGATTTTCCCTACTGGTTGCTGGGTAGGAGAAATGCTAAAGTTGACCTTTTTGGGGAAAGTGAGTGCTTCCCATAAGCTGCTGGCTGACCTCAGTGTATGCAGGGACAGACTGGAAACAGGAATCTCACTACTCCGTTATGTCACTCCTGAATACTTCATGCTTTCTAGCACAGGTGTCAGTGAGAAGAAAAACTACCCCTCATTTCAGGACTGTATCCAGGGATTTATGTCTGCGAGAAAGCGTAAAAGCTTGGGGGCAGGTGACCCCTCAGAAGTGCTGGTGGAAAACGATAATGGAATAAAGGTGCCATTGCTCAGTGAAATGCCAAGGAAAAGTACACCACCTTCAAAGCTAACCATAATTAGCGAATGGCAATTGTGTTGGCTACTTGTACTTGAGCAGAGAAACATTATTCTTGAGACAGCTTCCCTCACAAACCACACTGGGAACTTGGGAGCAAATTTTGTTTGCACAGTCATGAATTGAGGGAGCTGATTTCCCTGGCCAAGGAGAGTTATGGTGAAGCTGCTTAGGCAGAGCGAACCTCCTGGAAATGGTGGTGCTAAGCTAAAGGCCTTAGAGATGTTTCTGTCAGTGCTGCTTGGGGACTTTCCAGCCCATCTGTCACATGTGGAGTGCTGTGGCATGTGGTCTGTGCACACCAACATTCCTACTGCCATTGGCATTACCCCTGAGCTTCCTTTCCCAGAGATTTTGAAAATAATGTGTCTAAAGACAAGGATCAGGTGAAAAACATTCTTCATTCGTTTTTTCTTTCTGTTCCCATACCAGAGAGGCTGGTTTTATCTTTCTCTCTAGTTGTGCTATTAGCTTGGTCTAATCTCTTTCTTTATCAAGCAGCCCTTCTGTGCACAGATTGTCCCCTTGATTAGTTTTCTACTCAAGAAGTATTAAAGGTATTTGTGTGAAGGAAAATTGGGGGCTGTGAGAAGGGTTAAGGAATCGAGAAGTCTGTCCCCTCCTCATCAGTCCCAGAGTGATGGGGAGGAGGAATGCTCTGCTCACTGGGTCTTCACAGCAAACTTCACTGTTACTTTCACTAAGACAAAATGTAAAGATTTTATAATCCTCTTATAAAAGTTTATCTACCACACCACATGCTTACTCGTGGTGTGGCGATATAAGTGCCAGGTGTGAGGGAAGGTGGGCAGAATTTGGATGTGGAACCCGGAGAACTGTGCTGTGATACGAGGTTGGACAGGGTTTATTTGCATAACTGCTTCATTTTTTTATTGCCTTGTGGTTTGAGTGAAGAAATAAGAAGTTGATAGGTTGTGGCCCAGAGGCTAAATATTGGAAATCAGCTAGTGAGTTAATACTCAAAGTTTAGGGAAAGTGTTTCAGTTGAACTACTTAGATATGATTTGCTGTTCTTATCAAAAAATGTCCAGTATGATTAATTTGCATTTAGTGATGAAAAAAGCTTAAACTGAGCTATCTACAAGTGTGCTTCATCTTTTTAACACCTTAATCTTCCACTATATTTTAAACATACAATAAATTGTATTTCGTTTTCTTGGTATAGTCTTAGCTTTAAACTTAGTTGTGCTGAGACAAAAGCTTCAAGGGAGTTCAAGGGCAAGTATAGTACCCTGTTCGGAGCTGGAAGATGTTCCACATGTAGTTATCACTTTGCAGGGACCTCAACAAGCTTCTCACTCTGGACCCTGATATGCTTGAAGTCTGTACTCTGGGGCACCAGCTGGTTGCCATGCTGGAGGTGCAACTGGCTTGGATCTGTAAGTTTTGGGCAATGGCATTCTGTGACACTCCAGTTTGTCACTGTCATTTGGCGGTTCTCAGCTGCTTCAGTGATCCTCGAACTTTGCATCGGTTTTCATAATGCGACACTGTGGTAAAAGTGGCCAGAATCATCTAATCAAAGACCTCTCGGATTGTTGCAGTATTGGATAGAGGAATTGCTGAGGTTGTATTCCTGAACTTCCTCTCCAATCATTGTTTGGAAAATTGTGGTTTTACAAGCCTTAGGAAAATGGCTGTTTTGGGCGGTGTACGTGCATGTTTGTAGAACTGTGTTCTCTATATTCCCGGCTTCTGAGACTTCAGGGTGTGACTCTTCTCATGTTTAGTCTCTGTGAGATCTCTGAATTTAAGTGGCACCTTGCCAGTGATCATTGGTCATGGCTTCTCTTACAGGACTTTGACTTCAGCAGTAGTAATAAAGGCTTCTGTTTTCCAACATGTGAGGAGAGAAAGCAAGCTCTGAAGTGACCTTTCCTGGGTCCTCATCCAAATCCAAGGTCTTTGCCCTTGAGAGCTGGGCTCTGCCGGAGCATGCTTCTTATGAAAATCGTTCTTTGACCACATCTCCCCATCATAAGTTGAGGGTGAAGGACTGAAGTTCCCTATTCCAACAGAATGTCATGAGAGAGAAGCGGAAGAATGTTGTCCCTTTCCTGGATATTGGACCTTCATACTCCGCACGAAGCACAAGACCTGAGCACAGGCTGGCAACTTGCTGTCCTCTTCATTTCCTTAGAAACAAACTCCAAGTGCAGAGGCCATGTAAGAGCCGTGAAGGGCGTCAAGAAATCTAGATTTGGGCTATAACACTAAATCAAGCAGGCCAGCTAAGTATATCAATGCAGCACGGTTTGTGTGTTATAATCCAGTCTTTGCCCTGAAAACCTTAGGCAAATTTAGGTATTGGTGCTTGTTTTACTGCAGACACTTGCACATGAGAGTCAATCCCTTTGCTGAGCTCTCTGATAGAGCGATAGACCTTCATGCCTTTGGTGAGGAAGCTTGTTGTGCAGTGGCTTCACTGAGGTACTGATGTTCTCTTGGATGGCTCTAGTGATTAAGCCTATTCACTCATCTTCAGGTAAGTATGTGGTTTTCTCCAGGTCAGTTCAGAATGAGGATACAGATTAAGCCAGTTAATTAGGTCCATATAGTTAGGGACATTGGTTGGCTTCAGCAGTTTCGACTTCCTTGGCTAATTTTAGCACCATGAATGTGAAGCAGTTGGAGCCTGCTGGTGAATGTCTAATAACATGTGCTTGTGCTATTTCAAGACATTTGGTTGAAAACTTTACCAGGAGCTTTCTTTGCCATACTGAATTGTTCTTTCCCAGTAACTCTTCCAAAGAGTATCATCACTTTGCAGATCTGGAATAAAATAGCTGAGCTTTCAGTTCCGCTGCAGAACGTTTGCAAAAGACAGAGCTGGAGTAACTCAGTGCAAAAAACTGGCAAAGCCAAGTCCAGGAATGACCACTGTAGGGTTCTTTAACTGGCTTCTGCGATGTGCTGCTGTGTGTTAATTATTCACCAGCTTACACTTATGAATAAAATACATGCCTCGGGAAATCCAGATGGTATTGTGCCCTTTTCATGCCTTCTCCTGTCCTCTTTCTTCTCCCCTTCCCACCCCCAAAGTCTACATTCATGTTTTCTCTGTTTCCAGGCTAGGACAAGCTTTGTGATTTAGTCATAAGATTCCAGGGAATATCTGCTACATTTGAGCCCATTCAGAAGGAAGTATAGCAGGGCTTATTCAGCTTTTCAGTAATAACTATCTGTTTTTCAAGTGGCATTTTCTGCACTTGCTTGCTGTGTGTTACAGAGCACTATTCACATAAGCTGCCTGCGCTCTTTCACCATAATGGCAGATGTGCTAGCATGAGATGTGAACCTTTCAGGCTTTAATGCATTATAAACATACTTCCATCCTCAGTGTGCAGTGTATTTTGGAACTCTTTTTGTAATCTGTTAAAATGCTGTTAATTCTCTTAAAATGTTGTATGAAACATAATGCTCACTTAAAACAAACACTATCACCCTCTTCCAAAACCATAAGCCTTGCAAGTTAAGTTAAAATAAAAAGTGCACTGCCATGCCTCCTTCCCACCATGTTCAAAAGACCTGAGGTACGGTTGGGGTTGGAGAAGCTCTCCCTGCCTTTCATCTGTCCTTCAATTGAAATGCCTCTGGTCTGCTGCTGGACCTTTACTGAACAGGGATTGCCAAATTTGACCGAAATATTTTGGTTACTTGTTTAGGCTGTAAAGGATTAGCATTAGATCACAAAACTCCCTCCCCCCGTGCCATTAAAGTGATTTAATTGTTATAGAAGGGGGGAAAACAGTGTGTTAACCTCTTAGTGAAACCTGTAATCCTGTTTCATTTCTTCCTCCCCAGCAAGAAATACGGCTGATTTATTTAATAAAACATTCAGCAGATCTTACAAATCTGATTACCAATAGACTCTAAAGAAATGCTGGTTCAGTTATTGTGTTTGCTGCTGCATTCATTTAGCTCTGCAGGAGTCGAATATGGAGGAGTTGCAACAGCCTCAAAACAAATGCAGCCCTTTAATGTGCTTTTCAGTCTTGGTGAAGGATCTGGGGTGATCCAAGTTGCAGGGCTGGGCTCTAAGTGTACTGTAGCGCTAATTATCATAATTACAATAAAGATACTAATGACCTAATCAAAGGGTAATTCTGGCAGACAAGCTTAAGTTCAAGATTATATAAGAGGATTTGTCATGCAGTGTAGTACCTGGCAGTATGTTTTAATGCAACCTTTCATCTCAGAGGATTATGAAGTACAGGGCAAAACCTGGAGTGCTGGGAGAAGCTACTGACCTGGCAAGAGACTTCTCGAGATTATCTTTCCCAAAGTCATTGCCAGGCAGTGGAAGTCTGTTTGGCAGTTCTGTCCCTATAATTGCCCATCCGGACTAGCTGAAGGACACTAGGCAGCAGTGGCATCAGTAGTTTGTGGATCTGCATGGGGGGGTGTCCCTCCCATGCTGGGCTTTGCTGACCATTATGATCCCTGCTCAGGGCGGCCAGAGCAGAACTACAGTCACCAGGTTCATGGAAAGGCTTAAACTGGTCATCTGCTGGGTGACTGCTCTGGGATGGAGCAAAACAAAAGTGGAGAAGAAAGTCCAAAGCAAATTTCAAAGAAACTTTTCTTCATCCTTTGCCCAGTTTGAATTTGGTTTTTCACGTGCTTTCTATGTTAAGCAGAGTAAGGACTTTATAAATAATGGAATAATGGTGGAGAAGCAGCCTTTCATTATTAAGGCATCCAATAACATTGCAGTGTGCCCTTCACATTGTCTGACAGTAGAAACAGTGCAGTGGCAGGCTTTTCTAGTGGAAAAGAGAAACTTGAATGATCAGCAATATTGTTTTTTCCTTAAAATGGTTCCCTCTTCTTAGTATCCATAGAGAGAGCTTTTTCAATCAAATATTACCGACAGCAAAAACATTATCTGGTGTACAGGCAGATGGCAGGACGATAATTGTTTAGAGGGACAGATGGTAGTTTCTTATACCCGCTTTCTAGTTTCTATGTTTTTAAAGCTCAGCAGTTGCATTGTGCAGCATTCGTCGTGCCATAAAATACCAACCACTTTAAATAACTCTGAACCAGGCTTTCGAGTGATTTGTTTCAAAGGAGCCAGTCCTATTTAAAACACGATCAGCTGAGGATGCCTAGATGTTTGACAAAGCAGATTGTAATTTAGAGAAATAGCGCCTAACTTGAAGCGCATATTCTCAGCAAATGCAGAGCCCTTCTGCCTCCTTTCTGTTGGAAATAATATGGCTGGAATTACAGAAAAGGAGTATTCCTTTTTTTAAATAAAAGGAAAAAAAAAATAGGTAACTAACTTAGCACTAAAGAAAGGGGACCATAGGAGTAAAAATACCGTGTGAGCTGCCACAGATATTGTTTGCAGAGACATGCCTGGAATCCCAAGTGGGTTTCTCCCACGGACTACAGTAAATGCGATTAGATCCAGAATGTAAAGAATCTTCTACATAAGTGGCTTACAATGAAAAAAAGCAATGTTTAGGTGCCCTGTGGATCTGAGGATTACATGAAACACCTTTATCCTTCTTGACAAAAACTAAGAACTTTTCAGGAGTAATTTTGTGAAACACAGAGATGCTTCAGGATGAATCCTGCGTGGTTTAACAAAGCTTTTGCATGTTGAAATCTTCTGGGGCACCCTTTCCCCCTACACCCCTGCTTCACTGCCCCTTTTTTCTGCATCTCATTCTTAGTAACGTAAGCAAAGGGAAAGAAGAGAGACCTGTTCAACAGGATTGCTTTGCCAAGTTGGGTTGATGAGGGCAGCTTTCAATATGGCTCTGTCTCACAGGGGATCAAGGGTCTACATCACCTTATATAGTGTTTTGAAATATTTGCAGGCTTTCTGAGGTGGTGAACTTTCATTTGGAGTTGAACTATATGGATTCTTGTATTTTCTGTGATACTTACTGTTTGAATAGCTATGATTTATCAGATATGAAATTCCCAGTGAAACAGGTACCTGGAACTGGGAGACTAAAAAGTTATCAATACAATAATTTTCAAAGTAGCAATAGCCATAGGCAAGGTGGCTGCATTCCTGGTAATGATTATGTGGCTTCAGGAGTGGTGCTCAGCTTGGGAGAGGAGGAAAATAAAGCACCCATACTTTCAGTACTCAGCCTTCGGGCTGCTGTGCTATGTGAAACTGTCCAGTCCGAGAGTTAGTTGTGAATAGATATAAGCAGCTGAAACAATAGTTTCAAGGTTTTTAAAGAAACCTTTGTTATATACATTTGTTATCAACCACCAATTAAATAATTTTAGAGAAAAATTTTTAATTAATATTTAGAGAAGTGCATCAAAACTAAACTTTCAGCCAGCAAACACAGACCTCTGCAGCTCTGAGACTAACGGCTGTTCAATGTGGGAAATGAGAATATGCCGTGCAACACCAGGTGAATGGGACAGCCCAACTTCTTTTGTTGTTTTTATCTTGCATAAGCGCAATGAACTGCCAGTGAGCAATCTGGAATCTCAGAACTATTTGTAAAAGATATTTTGCAAATAATTCCAAAAAGGACAGTGTGTGAAAAATGCCAAGTGTTTTTGGACAATTTTCAAACAAGAGGGGGCTAAATTCCTTAAGTAAATGATTCACTACATATCAGCTCAGTTTTCCTCCTGAGCTTGGAGCCTGTTGGAACTGAAAATCAGTTTTGTTGGTTTTTATTAAACTCTTTTGTCTTGTTTTCCATACTGTGATTCTGCTGTCTGAGTCATTAGTGTCAGAACAAAGGCGGAGGCAATAGGAGTGTTAAGAGACTCTCTTTAAAGTTAAGCCTCTTGAGGAGCATCACTGTTCGCATGAACACACGTGAAACACCCAGCAACTGTTAAGAGGCTGAATTGTGTGGAATTTTCCCTTTTAAAGTTGTACTGTTCTGATCAACATGAATCGTGCACGCTTGGGTGTTTGTATACTTGATCCAACTAACTGACGGTGGTGGGAGTTCTTTTGTGGTGTGTGGTTGTTTTTTGGTTGTTGTTTTATTTTAAGGGGGATTGCTGGATTTAGGATGTGCTCTGACTTTGCCGTCAGTTCTTGTGGGGGTCAGGCCTCCCTTTGCTCGGAGCTCAGCGCGGTGCCAGCGCTGGGCACCGTCTCTCGTGCTGAGTCTGTATGTGTTTTATGCATCGATGCAGCTGGCGAGTTCCATCTGGGAGCGCTTGGGCCGTCCAACAGCAGTCACGTCGCTGGGGCTCTCCAGTGGTCTTGTCCTTCATTTCCACTGCTCCAGTTAGCTTAATGCTTTCCCTTAACTGCTTCTCAACTCTTTCATGATAGCAGATATATAGCCAGTGTCATCTGACAGATTTTTAGGCATCTCTGTTGTAAACATGTAAGTATTCATTTAATGCTTGAATTGCTTTACCATCCTCTGTGGCTGTATTTCTCATTCCTTTCTGAAATGATCTTTCTTCATCCTTGGCTGGGTCCCCTTCTATGCTCTGAGAAAAAGCTGCTTGATATCTAACACTGCCAGCTATACTTCTTCCAATTTTTTTTTTCGGATTCTTTTCCTGATTCATGTGTCTTTTTCATGAACTCTTTCATCTTGCTGTCTGTTGTCTTGATTCACTCTTTTGTACAGCATATTTATTTTAAACTTCGTTGGAACTTGCAGGTCTTCATGAAAAGCTTAAAAAGATTTCTTGAAAAAATAGCAATGGCTGTATAGGTTGGTTCTCCTGACCTAGGGAGGAGATCTGAGCTGAGCCTCAGTCACCTCTGGTGTGTGGGACAAAGGCTCCTTCCCCAGTATCTCCCTGAATGCAAAGTCACCACCACCACCACCAAGAAAATGATTTGTTTGGTGGTTGGCCAGTGCTGTGTCCTGGCCGTGTCTGTCTGACCCACTGCAGCTTGGTCCTGGTGCTCAAGGTGGGATCTGTGCTATGGGGACCCTTCCTGATGACAGTGTGTTTGATGTGCTCTGTTCAATGGCCTTGCTGCAACCAACCAGACGTAGAATTAGTCTTGTTTATAGGCAAACAGGGAGTTTCTCGTAGCAGCAGAGTTGTGGATGGGTGGTTGCGATGACTCTGAGTCACTATGAGGGGAAGTCATGAGGTGTAATAATAGTGGTAAGGCTTGGAAACTGCTCTGGATAGGAAAGCCTGGTCCTCTGAACTCGGTGATGAACCCCTACCCTTCACAGATGCTGATCCTGAAAAACACACGATTATCTCCTTGTTCATAGAAACAGTACTCTTTATCAGGCTATTCAGAAATATATTGCACACATATCAAACTATTTCTAAGTAAAAAAAATTCTACTCTTGGCATACAAACATCTCGATTCACATCCCTCTGCCTAAACCAGCTGCCTACAAGAAGGCAGTGGTCTCTGTTAGCTTTCAAAAGCTACACAAAGCGCACTTCAGAAATAAGAGCAGTTGAGTATGAGATTATCAGAGATTATCAGAGATATTTGCTGCTTCATGAGCCTTCGATTTCTTTTTCTTTTTTTTTTCCATCCACTTTCCTACCATTAATCTATTCTACTTTTAAACAAATGTTAATTGTACCAACTTTTAAATTAGCAATACACGAGTCTCTAGTGGCTTAAAAAATAGCTTAAGTAAACAACCAATGAATCACATATTCCTCTTTCTCTTTTTTAATAAACAATTTTTTTAAAAATTTCTGTATGAAATAGGACGTATCTATAGGCTCTCTGCTTGAAGCTGGAGAGAGACGTAATTTCTTAGAATTCTAAAAAGGTGTGTTTCTGGGCTTGAAGAGATCTCAATGACTTTGAGAAGGGCTGCCCTTTCTGCTAGTACCTTGCTTTACTTTGGATTGCCTGGAGTCTGGAGGTGGAATCAGGCCAACTACAGCAAAGGAGCCGGCATCTAGTAAACAGTTGTTGTCCCCTCAGCATGTTCGGGGTTGTGCTGGCCTATTTGTACTGCTGTAATGTGCGAGCGTGAATGATCTTTCTAGCAGAGCACCTCAAAAACTAAAAACAAGCATGTAGTATAGAATTGGATCACTTCAAGAGATTTTCCAGGTCTTTTGTGAACTGAGCCTTCTCTGTGTGCCAGGTTGTGGTTGTTTTCTATGTGGTTTTTTCTTCCTTTTTTTATTTCTTCCCCCCCAGCTCTGCATCAGTCATATTGTTTGGCAGTATAATATTTATTAAACAAATTATTTTTATCAATGATCTATCTGTATTTCACATGTATCATAAAAGCTAGTGGCTATTCTGCTGCATGTTGTGATGAGGACAAGTGGCGTTCAGGTGAATGGAATCTGTCCTGCTTCTGTTCCTGACAAAAGACCTGGACTGAGGCTTGTACTGAAAGCTGCAACAGTAAACAATTGTAAGTTGCTTTGCTGCAGTCAGTGTGATTTTTCTATTTGAAGTTAAAGTGAAGGTGTACCATATTAGCTGTAGGACAGCCTGTCTTTGAAGAACTGTTCTTAAGAAGTAGAAACGCTTCAGCATTGATGTCAAGGTGTTACATTGAACCAACAATGCATTCAGTGTAAATGCAGTTCTGCAGCTACATTTACCCCATTCACATGTATTTAATAATGAAAACAAAATGAAAAATTATGAACAAAGTATAATGTCTTCCTTGGCCAGGAGAGCTCAGGTTCCGAATTCAAGGCACATAGGTTGGTGAAGATGTCCTTTAAAGGCTGAGATCCTGTTTTAAAGCAATAAATTACTCAGACTGCTTTTTTTTAGTTTTTATTTTGTACTTAGCTAACTATCTGACATTTTTAAAGCTTTTGCATAACAGCTTTTGGGGGAGGGGGGTTGTGACATTTAAGCCACTTGTGCTTTGCTGCTTCTTAGCCATTACGTAATTACATTCAACACAGATCCTGGTTGTATAACCAGGTAAGAAAGGGAGTTCTCTGTGTAGATGAATGTGGTTGATGTAGACTTGAGAAGTGACACTTGGTCTTGTGTCAGCTGCAGACCAGTGTGGTAGGCCAGCAATGAAATGCCTGGTAGTCTTGGCACAGGAGAGTTCAACCAGCAAGCATTTCAAGATTATCTTGTAACTACAACTGAAAAAGGCTTGTTGTAAACTGATCACTGCATTACCTTAAAGCTTAAACTAAATTGTGGGTGGAAATTAAAGTTTATAGCAGAAATTCACAAGATGACAACAACAACAACAAAATAAATCAAAGGGAGAGGAAAGGAAGTAGTTACACAAATTCTGAACTGCACATCCGATGGCTAATGCCCTGGAGATGGTGTTAAATGTAGAGGAGGTTGATGGAGCAATAGTCACTCGGAAGAGCCTATTCTGTGTTAAGCACCATGGTGGAGATTGTTAAAGAAGATCTTGAAGGAAGGACAGAGCCATGGTGGGGAGAATGCACCACTGCCAGGAGCCTCCGGCCTGGCGGGGACCTGAGGAGGAGCTCAGGCTTGTCCCCACATGCAGCTGCTTCCAGAGGAGGCTGCTCTGGGGCCAGCCCAAGGCAGCTGGAAGCTAGAGAGCTTAGAGTGAGACTAGAAAGCAATGGAGAAAGAGAGCAGATGGTGTTTGGAGAATCAGGGAACGGATTTTCTGGATCAGCTGCATGCTGGTGGGTGCCTTTTTACTGGATAAGCGCAGCAGGGTCTCACACAGCTGGAGATATCTGATAAACCATTATTTCAGCACAATTTCCTCTGCAAATAGTCATGATTGAATGGGGAAGGGTCCATTCATTCTCCTTCCTCTGTAACAGATTCAATGAGCCATGCTTTTTGAATTATTCTTTCTTTACAGCTGGATGAAATTGCAGAAGGCTGAGATAAAATAGTATAGTATGAGCAGATGCAACTTTTGCTCTCATTAGTTCTCACCTTTCTGAATGTTTTCCTTTTTTTCTGCAGCAACAGTGATGTGACATAAAACATATTTGAGTTAGCTTAGGTGCTACTAAAAGGTATAATTTTAGTATCGCTATTTTGTTATAGTCACGTCTTTGAGTCAGAAGGTGTTAGCTATTAATGTTGTGTGTCCTTGGTGCTGATCCTCTACTTCTGTTACGTGGTAAGGTATGGTACTGCTTGTGCTACAGATCAGTGAGGAGTCTGGGCTCATTTGTTCATTCCTGTAAACATTTTCTGCTCTTGATGAAGACGTAAAAGCGCTCTTTACTCTCCATAAGAAGAGAAAAAAGACTTTTATGGACTTAATGTTTCGGAAATAATCAGGAGGCAGCCCCTGGGGTCTGAGAACTGACTGAAACTATGAGTGTGTCTCTTCTGGTGTGTATTTTCTTCAGATAACCGCAATAATAGTCCAGTGAGTGGGAGGGGGTCTGTCCTCATCAGTGCAGAGAGCTTCACCTGTGAGTTGCAATGGTGGGATGCGCAGCCCCTGCTGCCGAAGCGTGAACCGAGTCTGG